>NC_092499.1:83815666-84122500 GCF_047511675.1 Marmota flaviventris | reverse complement strand
AGAGGATATAGCAACAAAATTCAAGTCCTAATGCAAAAGAATTTAGCACTGTGTGTATGTTTGTTTAAAGAAAGCCACTGCTAGGTTTATTCATCGTGATCATTTTTGAGCCATGCTCTAGTTCCAACCAAGTGCTAAATTGCATTTACTGTCCCAGCCTGCTGAATTTCCCTGTGACTGTTCCAAGTCAGCCTTTCCCAGAATGCCAGAGCTTGAAGGCAAAGAGTTTGAATCCCCTGATGCCAGGTTATTCTTGGCAATAAAGTACCTTGGCCCAGATGGAGTCATGTGGCTCTGTCCTCTTTATTTGGGGCTGGAATCAAGAGACATCTCTTCTGTGTGGAGAAACATAGGCATAGAAATCCTACCTGGGCACATCTAAGAATCCTCTTAGATGATGGGATCTCTGTGTTTTTTAAATGATTTAAATAGAATTTTTCCATTGAACAATAAAGCATCAGACACATAAAACAGCAGTCCTTTGTTCTGGTTGATTGGTTTGTGTTTGTGCATAAGGGACTTTGGAGTTTCTGCTTTTCCAGGTATTCACTGCAACATGTATGCATTTACTCACCATACTCAGCATAAATGCCTTAACACAAGGACATTTATTCACGGAGGAGATGGTATATTCTGCTGTCTTTCACACATACTCTGTTGCTTGCCATCAAGGAATCCCAGGGCTCCTTTTAAACTTATTTTAAAATCACTGCAATAAATGATTTCTAAGGCCTACTCAGCTTCTGTTTTCCATTATACCAATTGTCAACTATGATTCAGGGTGACTGAGGAGGGGCTCTGTGTCTTAGAATGGGAGTGGAATAGAGTCTATAAGAGAAGCCAAGGCTCAGAGAGGAAGTCTGAAGTTGAAGCAGAGAACAAACTAAGGGCTAAGGGAGATGCCAAGTATTGGGGAAGAGGTGAGAGCCTCTTAAGAGCAAACAGGATGTAGGTGGTTGTTTCTGAGTTGCCCCATGAACAAATGCCCTTAGCTCACCAGATGCAAGGTTGACTATCATTAAATTATGTTCTGAATTGCTTGTCTATTAAACATGCTTCAACATCCAGCTTGGCAAAACATTCGTCCTGTGTGGTTTGTTTCCAGTGTAGGCCCAGTAAGAGGCTGGGGAGGTGGACAGAGGGCAATGAGATGAGCCCAAGTTTCCATCCAAGAAATTCAAATAAGACTTAGAAGCTCTAGGTCTTTTGAATTATTATTGACATCAATGAAGTATGTACTTAAGTGCATGTTAGAAACCTTTAGTACTTACTACCTACCCTGGGATCTATAATATAAATCTGACATTTTAGCAAAGATCCTCTTGCCGAATCTTTAGACAGATAGTCTTTAAAAATTTTTTTTTAATTGTTGATGGAACTTTATTTATTTGTTTGTTTGTTTGTTTATATGTGGTGCTAAGAATCTAACCCAGCGCCTCACGCATGCTAGGCAAGCGCTCTACCACTGAGCCACAACCCCAACCTGAAAGATCAAGTCTTATAAAGGGGGTTGTCTAGATAGAAAAGGTGGAAAACATTAAGCAGAAATTGGGTTAGGCAATTGGATTAGAAAATTCATAGGAAAATTATCCCATCCATTTTTAAAACCAAGCCAAGAATAGCAAAAACAAAACAACAACAACAAAAAAAAAACAGAGGCTACCCTTCACCCCTCTGCATGTCATATTAACTTCCATCTTTGTTAGATATTTAAGCTTTGGGTTTGTAAAATTTTCTCATAGAATCTCTAATAGAATCTGAAAGATGTTCTTCCCCATTGCCCAAAATGTGCTTCTCTGTGCAGGGAGACACTGACACTTCCAAAGGAGTAGTTAAGCACACCATCAAGATTGACTTTGAAAAGCAATTTCATTTCAAAATTGGGTTTTCCAACCCCAAATATCCAACTACTGTCTTTTCTTCTTTTTCCTCTTCTTCCCTGACATATTTTGGGAGGTGTAGTCACTGCAAGAATCACGGGGCTGCTTTGTCCCAGGCCCGTGTAAATGGGAGATTGAATGGTTCAAAGTCTGATGAAAGAGGGGACAGGGAAGGCCATCATCTCCACAGGGGCAGTACAAGCTGCTCCACTTCAAAAGACCAGGACTTCCAGTTTGGAAACTTCCTGAGAAGAGGCCATATTAGGGAAGAGTGAGCAGTGAGTTTCCATTTCCTAATTTACAGGTCAGGAAGGTAATTTACACCAAGTCCCTGTTTCCAACTGGGGCATGCTCCTGTGGTTGGTCTGGAAAAAAAATATGCAGCGACCAGCATGGAAATGTCCTGGCAGAAAGGTCAAGCATGCAGTGAGGAGAGGAGTCGGTTGGAATTGCTGGAGGCACTGGAGGTGGCTTTCCCAGATTCCAAACAGCCTAAGTAAGAAAACCGGGTTTCTTACAAGGGCCACCTGAGAAATTCCATCGATTCCAATGGGTCTAGTTTAATCTGCCAAAGGCCATTGGGCACCACCTGCCCGTGACCTTCCCTTTCTCCTCATTAGGCCAGCATGGTGGGGCGGTGGATGCCATGTGGATGCCCTGGGCCTGTGTGGCTGTCTGCCCTTGTGTGCTGCCTTGCGATGTGCAGGCACCAGGCATCTGCTCCTGCCGCCTGCCCAAAATAGAACGTCTCATTGTGATGGATTAATCCTTTGGCTCCCATCCTGCCCGGGTCACCAGCTCAGCCTGCCCAGAGTGTGGGGAAGGGAGGGGACAAGGGGCACTTAACTCATTCAGCACATTCCCTCTTCTCTCCCACAGAAGTGCCCTGTCCAGCTGTTCAGCCCTTACGTAGAAACTGAGATGGGGCTGGCAGGTGGCTGGGAGGGCTTCCAAAAAGGAGACTGTTTGCTTCCTTTTAAGTAGCTGGTAGACTCCTGGGGACAGAGAACCAAATTAAGGGAGATCTTTCCTTTCTCTGATCTTTCTGAACTTGGCATTTCTACTTTCCACTTGATCTCTCTGTATTTCACTTTCCTCATCTTTCAAATAGGGATAATAATTTTTACTGACCTCATAGGATTATTCCCATGATTGAATGAGTTAATACACCTAAAGTATTTCAAGCTTCACAAAAGAACAAATATTGTGTGATTCTATTTAATGAGATGCCAAGAGTAGTCAAATTCATAGACGCACAAAGTAGAATATTGGTGGGTGAGGGCTGGGGAGATGGAGGATATTGTTGAATGGGTATGGAGTTTTAGACAGGGATGATAACAAGTTTGGGGTATGGACTGGTGATGTGTTTACCACACTTTGAATATACCTAATGCCTCTGACCCATACATTCCAAATGGTTAAGATGTAAATCATATAGTCTGTACATTTTACCATAACAACATACCAGTACACACACACACACACACACACACACACACACACATAGTGCCAGGTATATAATAGGTACTATGTAAATATATCATTTATTTTTATTCACTTATGATACACATCATTTCTTACTTCATTTTATAAATATATATGTACATATATTTTCTTTAAAAAGGAGCCTCTTGTTCATACACAAGTGTTCCTGTCACCCCACTTAACACAGTGCCTGCTCATTCATTCACCTACACAAAATGAAGGAACATGTTGAAATAGAAAACAGAATATTCCAAAGTAAATTCTGTCACCTTTAACCTCCTGGTTTACAGAGGAGACAATGTTCTCCACCTCTGGATAATCCTGAAGGTCCACCAGGCGAGACACTTGGAAGGGCTACGACAGAGTCGTGATTCTCACTGGTTGTTCAGCTTTCTTCCTGGTGGGTTGTTCCAAAACTTAGGATGGATCAAGTTCTACCTGTTAGAGCTGCTCGGGACCCACTTCAGGGTCATCCTTTGTGTGGAGGACTGGGGAGATAGGGTTAGAACAGCAAGAACCCCAAGAGTTTGGGCCAATCCTGGGGTAACCTTGATGCCAGGCTTTTTGATCAGACCTTAGGTAACTCAGCTTTGGAGGAGAAATCAGGGAGCTGTGCATTCTAGCATTCACCATGATATTCATCTTTTCAGCAAAAGCCCTCCCTCATTTCCTTACCATCCTGGGTGATTCCAGAGTAAGCAAGGAGGCGACAATCAGTCTGTGGTTTTCAGTAAATACTTCAAACCAAACCGTGGTGAGTCTTAAAAGACATTGCAAAAATGCTGTAGTAATCACCTGAAAGAATTCCTTAGAAGACTCCAGAAATGCATGATTGTCTCCTCTTGTAAACAAGGAGAAAAACCAGAGGGCACAGGGGCGCTGAGTGCACTGAGACTCTCAAGTCTCTCACAGTAAGCATTAGGCTATTTTTGTGTGGAATATTTTCACAAGCTCATTGGGACTGTGAGGTTTCATCAGAAAGCAACAGTTCACCTTGGGGGAGACTAAAGTTAATTTTCAGGGACCTTAAACAACCCTTGGCCTTGGCTCAGGAACTGGGGAAAGAGGAGGAGTTGAGTGACACTGGGCAGCAGAAATGAAAAGCCACAGGCAGATGACTAAAATGGTGGCTGAAAAGGGCAGTGGAGAAAAGATGAGCCAAAGGCCTGAAGATCATGACATGAGAGCATCCACTGCTTCTGGAAAAGGTTAGGGGACAAAATGCACACTTCAGCTCTGACCCCAGCCCTCCCACTGAGCCGGGCAATTTCTGCCCTGAACCGACCTCCCGTTTCACACACTTTGGTCTTCCACCGTGGGTTTTGTCTAAATTCCCAGTTAGCTAGAGATTACAGATGAGTCACTGTGTATAAAGGGTTGTACCCTTTGTGCCACCTTGGGAAGGCACATTCTGCTGAGTAGGCCCAATTGCAGCGGGTGACAAGTTGATTCCTTTTCAGCCAAAGGCTCCCTTTTGAAGACTCCCCAGGGAACTTCAGTAGGGACAAGGGCAGGGAAGCATGTAAGAGCTTAGAATGTGACTCTGATCTGAGTGGCTGGGGCTTTAGCTCCTGTGGATAGGATAAGATGTGACAAGGCTACCTTCATAGGGGTCCTGTTTTCATTCAAGCTCTCCGGATTATCTTTGTGCTCACACATATGACATACCCATGTACACATATGCCCCCCTGCTGCACACCCCCCCCCCCCCAGCAATTAGGACCAACTTACAAAGCCAGGCCTGGGCCCCACTGGGGCCTTGATCCAGAGGAGGATGGAATTGCCTGCTAGAAATAACAAGTATTCCTTTCTGCAATGGGGATGAGGTACACAGTTCATGTACAATTTGCATGCAGACAGAAACCTGAAATAAAAACTAATTTAATTAGAGGTGTTTGACATTCAAGTTAAAGTGAAGAGAGGCAGACTGGCTCATTGCCCAGAGAATCAAGAAGCAGTTGTTTCTAAATCCAACTCTGATATTGGTGACCTTGAACAAATTATCTAACTTCTCTGGTTCTCCATTTCTCTAACTATAAACCAAGAGCTATCATTATGACCAGCTAATCAGCTATACAAAATATAATTGGGGGAAAGAGAGAGCAAAAATTCTTTGCCTATGTACAAAGTACAAAATGCTAAGGAATACAATGAAGGCTTCATGGTGACATTTGGATATTGACACTGGAATTTCTGTCTTTATCCCATGCCTTAGGGCTAAGTGCTCTAATTTATGCTGAGACACACCTACTCTCAACATTGAGTGCCCCACAGGCTCTCTTGTGTCAGTAAGCATGGTACAAGAAGCAGAGTACACAACCTATGTACCCAGCCCCATTGACCAGGCAGTCTCAAGCATAGCACGTCCTGTGGGAGTGGAGTCATGGGTATCATTCACAGATGTGTATGTTTCAGGTTTCTTGTTTTTCTCAGGTTTCTTAGATATTTTCTTCTCGTCATATTCCCACAAATGTAGTCTCCACATAAAAAATAAAAATTTTACCATTTTAGTACTTTTCATTTAACTTGTCTAAGAGCTAACCACTTTGGAATTTGGATCTGAACGTATTTGATTATTCTGTACTTTGCACAGGCAGAAATGATAGCTTCTCCCTAGCCTATTCAAGAGGATTGTGAATGAAAAATCAAAACACTCATGTCTGCTATAAACCTCTTCTTTTTTTTTTAAGTGAGATAGGAGATGAGTATCAAGTCACACCATTTTTTGCAGATGGACACAATACCTTTATTTAATTAATTAATTTATTTTTATGTGGTGCTGAGGCTTGAATCCAGTGCCTCACATGTGCTAGGCAAGCACTCTATCACTGACCTACAACCCCAGCATTATAAACTTCTTCTAATGACTTACATATTTAGATCTTTGTGGGGGTGCAGTCATTAATGTAAAAATTCCACTCATGTCTGATCGCCAACATGTTTACACAATGAGACCTAGTTGTTTTGTTCAGACCTCTGCAGAGAGACTAATCAGGTAAGTTTCTGGTTTACTTGGGATTCATGCTCTAAAACTTAACAGCTAGATACTTTGAGAAGAAATTAACTAATTTCTTTATAGCTAATGCAACTGTTCTCATTGACTTGAAAATGTGTTATTTTCTGCATCATTTCAATATAAATGTCTAACAAGGTGGCCAGAAATAATAAGCTCTTGACATTTACCTCCTCTTCTTGAACAGAACCTAATTATTCCCTGACACCAACTTTCCTTGTCAGGAGAGTCCCACAGAGTCTAGAAGCAAGGACATTTTAGCCTTTACAGATTAGCAGAGCTGAGGAATTTGTATGTGTAGATTTAAAAATAACTGAGGTGTCAAACAGGGGTCAATTTTCACATAGGACATTTATGGCAAAGAGTCTGGTAAATTATTCAAATTGCTTAGAGTATTTATTTACGGTAAATTAACTATTGCAAAGCTTAGTGCTGATTTATTTCAGAGGCTGTAAGGGATATCAGCCTCACTTCAGAGGGAGCAATTGTACAAACATGCAGGTATTTTTGTACATGTGTGTGCACATACATACACACACCAGGGCAGCATCCAAAAACCTTCATTTTTTTTCTACCTTCTAATAATAATGGTTTAGAGAAATTTAGAGGAATTGTCAGAATCAAGCACCTGAAGAACTAATGTGGAAATATGGCTTTGTGCTTATGAAGGGTGTTTTCTTTAGCAATTTTTGTAGGTCTGTGCCTAGTTAGTATGGGGCAGTCCTACAGAGTAGGGAAGGCTATCCCTTAAACCTTCCCAATTCCCCTTCTGGGTCACTTTGTACCCTGCTACTCAATTTTCCTCCCAGATCATCCTCTCCATGACCCTCTTCTATTACCCAGTCCCTTTTGTGGAGCGAAGACCGAAAGCAAGCTGAACTGCTCACAAACATTAAGATAGTAGGGGTTCATAGAAGAGCCCTTTGAGGAATATGTTAAAAGAGGAGATTAATGCCAGAAATGGTGGTGCCAGCAGTTCAGGAAGGAGAATTTCTTTTTTTCTTTCTTTTAATTGCTTTTATTTTTTAAAATACATGACAGCGGAATGCATCACAATTCTTATTACACATATAGAATGCAATTTTTCATATCTCTGTATATAAAATATGTTCACACCAATTCATGTCGTCATACATGTACTTTGGATAATGATGTCCATCACATTCCACCATTATTGCTAACCCCCTGCCCCCTCCCTTCCCCTCCACCCCTCTGCCCTAACTAGAGTTCATCTATTCCTCCCATGCTCCCGCTCCCTAATCCACTATGAGTCAGTCACCTTATATCAGAGAAAACATTCAAGGCAGGAGGATTTCAAGTTCAAAGCCAGCTTCAGCCACTTAATGAGGCCCCCAAGCATCTTAGCGAGACTCTCTCTCAAAATAAAAAAAAAATAAAAAATGGGCTGGCTCAGTGGTAAAGCACCCCTGGGTTCAATCCCTCATACCAAGGAAAAATAAACAAATAAAAAAGAGGAGTCTAGAAAAGGCAAAACTTAAAGAAGTATATCTCTAGGGCCAGAATGGTAGAGGTCTTGACAGGATTGGTGGGAGAAAAGGGTGTGCTGAGTGGACTCACATATATCTCCCCTTTAATGAGGAGTCTTTAACCATTTGTTCTAGATGCCCAGGAGGGGCAGTCTATGATAGATGGAGGTAGGTGGGTTTCCTGGAGAGTTGTTAGGAAAGAGTTTAAAAAAAAAAAAAAAAAAGATCAAAAATGGGTTGAGGGGAATTTTCCAGTTGAAAGAGAAGCTGAGAGAAGGCAAAATCTAGAACTGCATCTCTAAGGCTAAGATTGTTGGGGTCTTGGTAGGATGAGGTGGAGGCAGAAGGGTATGATTATTTCAGAAGGAGGGGCGTCTTCCCAGTGCCTTCAGAAATAAATACATCACTTATGCCATGTACTCTCCTTACAAAGCTAGCACTTGGCCATTGCATGAAAGACAAGTTGGGTATTTAAAAAAACAGGTTCACTTGGTTCTTTCACTTGATGTCACTTGATGCTTCCCCATAAACTGTTCTTTAAAAAGTTTTAAAAATATTTTTTAAAAACATCTTGTTTATTGGTAAACATTGGACCTGGTTTTAGTAACGTTGCTATCTGGTAAAAACCTTTCCAGGGTTTCTGGCAGATGTGCTCTGCCAACCCATTTTTGTTCTGTTGTTTTGTTTGTTTGTTTGGTTTTTGTTTAACTCTTTCCTAACACAGTTCTCCAGAAACCCCACCAGGTCCCACCTCTCACATACTGCTTCTCCTGGGCAATTCAGATCAAATGAGTAAACACTCCTCATTAAAGGGAAATCACAAGCCCCCTCAGCATGATGATCTGCATGTCAGAGCTTCCAGCATGCCCGGGACTGCAGGTTTCTGCCTGTACAATAAGCCAGGTTTTGTTTTGAAAGATGAGGGACAGGTCACCAGGAAGGGCTGAAGGGCAGGAAACACCATGTACTTTCCAGCGTCTGTCCAAGCCATCCTGGCAGCTGGACAGGGCAGAGATGGCTAGAGGCAGCGAGGGCACGTCTGTGCACCAGCTCTGAGCCTCTCGAGCCATAGCAACAGTTCAGTTGTGGGGAAACATGTGTCAGCCCCCACCCACAGGCCTTCCCTCACCCAGTTAGAAAGCACAGTCCTCAGAAAGGTTTACCGCGCATCTAACTTTTTAAGTTCAAGTTGGTTTTTATATTCAGTCAATTCAGGGGGAGGGTGATAAGCTAGAGGACAATGAAGCACAAGGTACAAATTAGTTCACGTTGTTGATCATGTTTTATGCACTGTTGGTCTGAAAAAGGATGGCTGATCCTCAGGCTCTCCTTGGAGGTGTTTTGATGGACAAGGCATTTCCATCTTCCTGGTCATTTAACTCAATCTGTCTTACCCAGGTCCTTCTATAAATGAGCTCAAGTAACTGCTATGAATTATTTCTGATGGATTAACTCTGTCTGGGTATTCTGTTTGTCAATCACTTTCCTTCTCACATAATTGATATGTCTCTAGATCGCTCAGATAGCAGAGCCTGACCCCACGCAGTGGGCATACATCTGTAATTCCAGTTGCTGAGGGGAGGCTGAGGCAGGAGGATCACAGGCTGAGACCACCCTGGGCAACTTAATGAAGCACTGTGTTAAAATAAAAATAAAAACTCCCGGGATGTATCTCAGTGATAGAGCACTTATCTAGCATGTGAGGCTGTGGTTAAATCCCCGGTACAGGGCATTGACTGCTGCCACACTCTGTGTCTTGGCTGAAAGCCATTTTCATGGGGTCCCATATAAAACAGCTCATAGAACCAAGATTCTGGTTTGGCCTCTGTCCTTCTGTGTGATTCGAGAAAACCTCTTCTACCTTTCTCTGATTCAGTTCCCCCGTGTCTCAGATGAGGATATCATTTGTCTCCTTTTCTCAGTGATGATTTCCGGTAGGGAGAGAAGGCAGTGGGGATGTGCTGAGACTATGACACTAGGTCTTCTAGAAGATGGAGGGATCAAACATCCTGGACTCAGTGTGATGTGAACATGCTCTTGGATTACATGAGTTACACTGACAGTAGATTCTTCATGTGATAATCAATGCCAGACAGGGAGATGTTCAGCAAGCACTTACTAATTGAACAATTGACAGATTGAAAAATATCCTTTTCTGAGCTCCGCTACAGGGCCCTGTATGCAGTAAACACTCAATAAATGCTTGCTTTTGGAGTCACACAAAGTTGGAGTCACACAAAGTGATGTGCACCTGAATGTGATAATTTCTAAAAATTTGAGTTGAGTTTTAGTTCTCAAACCATCAGCCTGTAATGCCAGATTCGTGGGACCCCAATAGACCTCCAGGAGCTGATGCAATCACACAAGAATCTTTATTGCAAGCTCAGCCTGGACTCACAACCATTCCCGACGCAGTGGTCCCAGGGAGTGAGTCCCGGTCCTTCCAATGAGATTTTATAGGTTTTGGGGGGATACTCTATGCGTCACAACATCACACAGCAAATCATTTCATACCCTGGGAAAGTCAAACAACAACTCTTAACATTGATTAGCACATTCACTAGCGGGAACAAGTTGGATTCCTTTGAACTGATTGGTTTAAGCCACGAGGGGTGTGCTTACTAAACTACATGGTTTCTCAACATGTTATCAACCACCATAAACTACTGGGGGGTCATCTGGCATCCCAGGTATTTTTCCTTGTCTCATGCTGATTGATGGTTGCTAGGGGGTTGCTATGGGTCCTCACCTAGCCTAAGTCAGGGACACCTGGCGCCTCAGACCTGTCCTGTTATTTACAGACAAACAACTCAGCAGGGTGGGTATGTTCTTAGGAGTGCTCTGTGGGTTTTTCCAAGGACAAGGGTCATGCCCCTTTCCTTGGACAGGCCTTGAGGTAGAAGCTGTTTTCAAAAATGGAGTCACATCAGTTTCTCAAGCCCACTGTGATAAATATTTTATAAGCATCTTATAGAGGCTACACAAAGGCTGTGTCTCTTTCCAGCGAGGTGAGCAAGCTCTGAGTTGTGATGAGCATAAACTCTAGTTTGTAAATGCTTCGTAAGAACATTGAAGAGCAAATTATTGAAACAATAGTGCATTTTCCAAAAGCCCCTTCCACCCCCTCTGCTCCATCTGCTAAATGTGCTCAGGGCATTGCATGGTTCAGCATTTAGAACACTCCAATCATCTGAGGGGAAAGTGACCTTCCCCCAGGTCGGAAAACCAAGTACTGCAACCTAATAGGGACATTCCCTGGGAGACCCGAGGGCCAGGAACCTGTTCACCTCTGGGCTCTGAAGTTCTCCTGACATCTATAGAGCAGCTTGGCTCCCCCACTCCTGTGCATGTCTTTATATATAATGGCCCATCAATAATTAAATTATATCCACTTTCCATCTGTATAAGAAGGGCAATTCTGTAAACTGCATCTGAAAATCAGTCTCATTACTATTATTACACAATGTATGTTGAAAGTATATTCACTTTTTTCTCTCCTTTGAGCTTGTAAGTGTGTGCCTCAGGGTGAACCCAGGGCTTTTCCTGGTGTCTGATGCTCCCCACTCTTTTCTTTCCATTCCCTCAAGCACCCCTGAGTTCTAGCCTTTGCCACCTTAGGCTTGGGTGCTTCTGGGACCCTCCACACCCATCTCCCCACCTCCTCCAAAGCCAGCCAGCTGGAACCCTCCCTCCTGGGTTAATTAACCTCCTCAGCATTTTGGTATTGGTTTCATCACATGGAGAATTTTCTATGACCTGCATCAATCTGGGACTCAAGTCTAAATTCCAGAGCCTGCCATTTAAGAATCTCCCCATTAAATTCCCAAGTTCCCCTTTTCAGGCTCATATCTAGGCACAGCCCACTTATCCCCAAATGCCATCAAACAGGGATGCTCACAGTTTCCCAATACAAATTGGGAACCTAATTCCCCATTTCCCTTTCCACCTTCTGTAGTCTTTGAAGTCATCACTGAGTTCACATGCCCCTTCTACACAAAACCCTCCTGGTTGCCCTAGCTGTAAAGAAACACTTGCTCATCCAAATTCTTTGGTTTTTATTTGAGCTTTAAAATATAACTTACACAGATACTACATATTCCTTGGAGAAATTTTATAAAATGAAACATAATGAAAACAAAAATTATTCATACCTCCTTCCTCCAAAGATAACCTCATCTCAGTAGAACATCTTGCTATGCCCACTTGCAGATTCCCCACAAATTTCACACATTCTTTATCACCTAATTGGCTGTGCTCTGATATTGTTTTGAACAGCAGATATTACATAAGTGCACTGTAGTCTGTGCGAGACTGCAGTGTCCCCACAGGCTATAGTCCTTTATGTCTACCATGGCAATGAGTGCAGAGCTGTACTGAGTGTTTAGTTATGGCACTGTCTGCTGAAACCAGAATGAATGAATAACCTTCCCCAAACACCTGGGAAACACTTAATAAACATTATCCAAGGGTAATGAAGGGACTTTCATACAAAATAATTTATCTCATTATTTTTTATTAGTTAATTGATTGCTAAGTACTTAATAAATTCACAAACGTTCATTCTTAGCTTTCCAATAGAGGAAGGGAAGATGTAGCCAATGTGGGGTACCAGGTAGAAGCATATTTTGGAAACTCCTGTTCCAAATAATCTTTGTGTCCCAAATAAGAATAAAAGCTCCCCTCTCCAGACCTTTTATAACTCCAAGTATACTGTTTGGTTGGTAGTTGAGAAACTAAGGGTTACATCTATCTCAATGCTCACACTTTTAAAGAACCTATCTGGGAGACTATTAGAGAAGAGGAAGGGGAGGGGAGGACAAGGGAGGGCAATGGGAGTGAATAAGATCAAAGTATATAGTATGACTGTATGAAAATGCCACAGTGAAACTGTTATTCTGTATAATTAAAATGCACTAATAAAACTAAAACAACAACAACAACAAACCATCTGTCTCCCAGACTGCTCTTTTCTTGTGCCCTCAGAAGCTGGTTCCTTGTCCTTGCTTTAAAGTAAATGTGAATGTCTTCTTTTTCAGTTGAAACTAGTATGGTTTCTTATTCAAAAAATATCATCACAGGAGTGCAATGGCTATTTAAGAGCTGAGCTGCCCAGTTCAATTTTTCAGATGACTCATGTGGCAAGAGCTAAACTGACCTGAGGGAGCCAGAGCCCGGGTGCAAGACTGTTAGGTGAGGCTGCCCTGGTGTTACTTCCCTTTTTATGTACTGGGGTAAAGAAAATAAGTGTGGCTCTCAGGACTACTCTGAGCATTTCTTAGGAAAAGGGAGTCTGGCAACACTACCTGAAAAGGGAGGCCTGAGACTCAGAAACTAGGAATATGCTAATTGTTAGTACTATTGTCCTTATGGGTGCAATTGTGTTTGCTTGTTTACTTTATAAATAATACTTTCCTTTAAAAAAAAACAATTTAGAGTAAAGTACTGAGAAAAGAGCAATTCCAATTTATTTAAAGTGTGCATTCACGGTGAGATGAAGGAGAATGCACTTATCACAAAGGGAAGATTATTGTTGCCAGGAGGCCTAGGCTGTTTTATGTTTCTTTTAATGAATTTTCACTTTCCTGTTATTTTTGCTCAAAAAAGAACTTATGACATATATCAAAAAAAGAGACTGCTCATATTTGACAAGTTTATAAAAATTATGCAGAGGTCTAGATATGCAGAAGGAGTTGCTTGTAAGTCACTAAGGTAGAGTTCATCTGCAGCACTTTATTATAGATCATACCTTCATTTCATTACTGTGGGTGTAACTGGTTTTCATAGTTAACATTTCTTCAGTTGTGTAAATTTGTGGCATCTAGTGATAATGAGAAGATTGATTTTACAGGGAATGAGCATTTTTTTCTCTCTTCTTAGATTAACCTTTCTCCTTCAATTTGATTTCCCAGGTGGGTATGCCCAAAGAACCCAGATTATTACCTGATACTATCTGGACATGAGGCCCCACCAGATGCTACATAAGCTAGTATCAAGGCAGATGGATGCAATGTCAGGTTGTGAGACACATTCCTTTTATTGAGGAAGGACAAAAGAGACAAATATTCTGTGTTTGTGTGAATTAAGTAAATAAATTAAACTTCAGTTACTCTGAATGGTCCTTATTTACAATCTGTACTATGCACAAATAGGTCTTTCATTAATACTATTTGGGTGGTGTTGGTAAAGATAAGTTAGTGAGGACAGTATTGTTTGTGCATCTTCTTCTGTAAAGAAGAAACAGAAAGGTTGATGTATCGCAGATAAAAATTATTTTCTTGCAAGTCTTACGAAGTCTGTCTCATTGTTTTATAGCTATATCTTAGAGAGACATTTAAAAAAATATTCTGGAAGTGTTAAGCAAAGTTCAAAATAACCAAATGGGAAACACATACTTTTTCTTTGGGGAGACACAGTCTGGTAATTGTGATTGCTTGGACAAATTAAAGTAGATTAGAGTGAATCTCAGCTACAGGGCATGGGCTGTTTTGGTCAGAACAATTCTGTGAAAACTTGACATATGCTGTGGGAGATCATAGTCGATGTATTTGCCCAAGTGAGTCAGTGCCTGTCGAGGGATGTTATCTCTTTCTCCAGGAAAGAAAGGTGAGAAGATGTCTCTGGGATGAGGATACTGGGTTTCAAGGAAATTGGTATACAAAATGAAGCTTTCTGTTCTTATTCATCAGTCTCCTAATACTTGTTATCTGCACTCTACTTAGTGTTATTATCCATGTCTTGACTGAAAACCATTCTCCTGGGATGCCCTGATAACAGCTCACAGAATCTAGAATTGTGGTTTGGGCTCTGTACTTACATGAGGTTTGAGAAAACGTCTCCTACTTTTCTTGGTTTCAGTTCTCCTAGGTCTGTAATGAGGTTACTGTTTGTCTCCTTCTCTCAAAGACAATTCTGGGAGGGAGAGAGGGAAGTGAGGAAGTGATAAGGCTGTGACATAAAGGTCCTCCAAAAAGGTGATGTGATGTGGGTTGCTACATAAGAATCATTTTGGTTAGGAGACATGGGACTGATCTCTAATCTCTTCTAGATAGTCTCTTCTAAGGCAGGAAGGATTAAGCATCTAAACTGGTGTGGTGTGAAAGTGCCCTTGTATTGCATGAACCATATTGCTGGTGTATTAATCTTATGTCATTTTCTTCATCATGGATTCCCAGTGCCCACCAGGTATTCAACAAATACTTGTTGAGTACTTGATCAACTGAATGAATAAAAATACCCTCTTTTTGACTTAGAATGCTGTGGCCTATATGAAGTAGACACTGAGTAAATAGTTGATGATGTGCTGCTCTGTTTCAGCCCACTTGAAATTCAAAGTCTTCAATTGACAACTTTAGCATTTAAATTGACGTTAAAATAATTAGTGTTCAGAGCTGCCCACACCAGCACTTTATTATCTATGCAATATGATAACAAGTGTCAGCATCCTGTGGCTTTACTTGAGAGTGGTGAAAGGCATGGTTATTGATCTTCTTTCTACCTCCCCCCTTCATTTTAAGGTCTGGGTTTTGCAATGAAGACCTCTGTTGAAAAGCTAGTCACTAAGAGACATTCAGACTTAATCATTGCTGTTCAAATCTGCTAGAGTTCTGCATCATAATGACCATCTTCATATGATGACGAGGAAGCAAGCCCCTTAGATAAAGAGCTCATGACCCTGAGCAAATGAGTTGATTACTGAGTTTGCGGAGGAGAGATGGGAAAGTCTGACGCCTAGTGGTCACCAGGGAGCACCAGCTGCTAATCACACAGGATTCTAAAGATGTTTAAAGAGCATTGCTGAATCTTAGGTCTGCAAAGGACTTAAAGAAAACCATTTCCAACTTAATAAAGAGAAAAGAAAAATGGTCTAAGATACTAGACTTAAGATTCTGTTTATACCTAGGGTTTACCTAGTGGGTTTTTAAAATATGTGGTATAAAGGACTGATTACCAGAAAAATATACAATTATGAAAGAAAATCTGAAGCTTAGAGCATTGTATTGGCAGGATGGCTCCATGTCAAATTGTGGATATCATCCTCCAACTCCAGGAAGCACTAGAGACGGAGAGAGACCCTGGGTTCAAGATTCAGATACCCTTCTTCCTCGATTTGCCTATAAAATTAGGAGATTTGGATTTTGTGATTTCGGTAGATCTCCCTAGTTCCACTTATGATTTTTCAGATGTATCTGTGGCACCACAGTGAATGATGAAATTACCTTCAGCAAGCCATTGAATCTCTCTGTGCCTTGGTTTATGCAAAAGTGGAAAGCAATTCTATTACTTTAAAACTTTTCTGGAAGATAATTTAGTTATAATTAATAAAGGCATATATAAGTGCAAAATATGCTTTGATCCTCCTAAGAATACCTTCTAATAAAATAATAAAACAGCTGGTCAAAGATGTATAGATGAATTGTTCATTGCTAAAATTTTGGAAACAATCTAAATATCCACCAATAAGGAACTGGCTAAATGAACTACCTCCATATTATGGAATACTAAGGAAGAATTTTTTAAAAGGTTAAAAAGATCTATATGTTCTAACATTGCAAGATGCTGTGAATATCTTTATAAAAAGCAGGCTGTAGAGAAATTATTTCTTTGGGCAATATGTTAAATTTGTACTGAATGTTTGAAAATTTCAACACTGATAGGATTATTTGTACAGTCTTTTACTGTTTATGCTTTTTGGTAATATCTGATATATTTTTGGTAATGAGCATACAACTTTACAACAAAAAGAATCAATGATAAAGTTTCTCAGAATCTCCATTCCTATCTTTATACCAAAACTAAAGATTTTAAAAAATTAGCAGGAGATAACAGATATGAAAACTTGACTTTTGCTGTCCAATACATGGTTGGTTAGGGCACTTTTATTTATTTATGTTATTTATTCTTACTGATAATGTGCTTGTAAATTTTGAAGACAAGTAGGACAGGCCATGAAATTTGTTTTCCCATGATAGATGGGCAAGAGAAGCAGGAACAGCACCAATTTTAAGACTGTGCCCTTTCTGTTCTTGGTCTTTTGTGCAGGGGAGTTGTGATCCCATTCTTGGGTGGAGCACACGGCCAGAAGCCGACACTGAGTCTTAGCAAGAGGGAAAAGAGAATACAAAAATGTGAGATCTTGAAAACAAGTGGACTCCATTCCCCCTTTTCCATCAGTCTGGTGGGATGCTGCTCACTGCAGGGAATGTGGCTCCAGTGGTCCTTTCTGCTCCATCCAAAAGGATGGAGTCCTTACACTGTAACTGCCAGGCAGGGCTTTGTCCCTAACAGCGCTCATCAGGAGAGGTTTGCCTGTTACAGTGGGGTTTCAAGGTACTTCCTCTTGCTCTTCTGCTGTTGGGTGGAGGTGGTAAAGAAGGAGAGGAGAGGAGGACAGTGATCTCACTGCAAGGGGAGGGAGTCTGTGAACATGCCACCTGGGAGAGGTTGATGGGGAAAGTGAAGTGGGGCAATGGACCCCAGAAGAGACCACTTCACTGAAATGGGAGAGCCTAAAAATGACCGCTTAGGCACAAGTGGGGAGACGAGTGAACTCTGCCTAGAAAGAGCTGTACGAGGGAGCAGAGTTGGTCTTTAGTTGCTGAGCTGCTGCTTTGTACTAAAACTCTGCCCCTTTTCTGTGTGATTTCTCAGAGCTCCATGTGGTGCATCCACTTCAGGGATGTGGGGACAGAGGAGAGATGGACAGTTGTCCACAATTCTCTTCAGTCTGCCTTTGAAGCTCTTCCTGGGAGTATTTTGCTTGCTGTTAGGAGGTAGCAAATTAATCTGCTCAGGTTGCAGACTTTTTATTTAGTATTTTTCTTTTTGTCTTTAAACACTAGAACAAGATCTGTTTGCAAAAAAAAAAATCACTGATGAAAGCCAAATTTCATGAATATTCCTAAATTTTGGACTGTGATCCACTAGTTTGCATTGGCATTGTTGGTAATGACATTTATAATGATGATGAGCATCCCCTGAAGACTTGCCAAGTGCTTCTCATAATGATCTCTGTTAACCTTATAAAACCCCGGGATGTGGATAAACCATTTTACAGGACATCAAAACTCAGAGGGTTTACAATAACTTTTCAGAAACAATACTTATTTCTTCTGGCTCAACTCTACTCCTGGCAATATTGTGAATTCCTCCAGAGAGGGGCCTATAGCCTATTCATCCTTGAATCTTTGGGTCTAAAAATCACTGCTTCAGAATTTAAGTCAACTTTTGAACTTGTATCAGTAGCACCAACCTGACAATCTAATTTTTTACTGGATAAGAGAAGAGGCAATTTCACAGAGCAGTAATGAGCTTGGCTTCTGAAATAAGACTTCTGGCTCTAACTCTTACTAGCTGTTTTGATTGTGTAAACTACTTCACTTTTCTGTCTGTTTCCTCAAAAATGCAAAAGGAGATTGTTATGAGTATAAATAATCTCTCTCTCATTTATGGTGCTTGGCAGAATCCAGCACCTAGTAAACATCATAAATGTTGGTAATTATTATTATTACTATCCTCTTAATACTGAGGTATTTGCATGCACTATCTTATTGAATCCTTAAAATAAATATGAAGTATAAAGTAACTAAGACTTGAGAGACTAAACAGCCAAAGAGAAAGAAGCCAACTTGGAGAAGGGCTGGAATTCCAACTCGGGTCTGAATTCAGGGCCCACCCTATACTGCCTTCCCAATATTATTCACCTAAGCAAGACAGTATAAGAATATCACAAAGTAGAGAGGACTGTCTACATTGCTCTCATGGTGTAACAGAATTATTTGCATTCCAGAGTATTTTCCTACCAAGAAATGCTGGTTCTTGAGGAGATTACTGTGTGATATATTTTTTAAATGCCTGTGTAGGTCAGAGCTCCTTAAATGCTATTAGCAGAAGCCACTTCATTGCCTGAGCTAGCAGAAATGCCCAAGATCAATCTTCCCTACCTTTAGATGTGGCTCAATCTAAGCACATAGGTGACACCATCAGGAATATTTTTCTTTCCACTTATGAACTAGCTTTCCCTTTCTACTGTTTGTGTGTGTGTGTATGTATATGATGTGTGTGTGTGTGTGTGTGTGTGTGTTGCTGGGAAGGAACCCAGGGCCTCCCGTGAACTAAAGCAAGCTCTCTACCACTGAACTACATCCCTAGTCCTAGGCTTTACCTTCTTAACAGCAAGATGGCCACCAGGGTCTCTGAACATCTTAATAATTGTATCACCAAAGAAAAGGACTTCTGTTTCCCACTTGTTCCAGCAACATTCTGGATGGCATCGCATTGGCTGATTTTAGGCCCCTCCCTGAACCAAACTTATGGTGGGGGAGGGGAATTGCCAGGCCTGTGTTGAATGATATCACCTCACTTCCCACAAGTAAAACTGAAGCATGTGAACTGAGTGGGGCCAGATGATCCTCCATAGATGTCAGTTTTATATTACCCCAGAAGATAGGAGTGGATGATATTTAGGCAGAAAGGATCTATCTCCATACCATACTATTCACTTATAGAATATGAAGTCGTAAACTTGAAGGAGAAGACTTGGACTCCATGCCAAGGAGCTGAGGAGCTTCACACAAATTCACCAACTTCTCACAGCCTTGGTGCTCCCATTTGCAAAACCACCTAAGGCTTATGCATGACCTTGTTTGCCTCTCATAATAACCCAATACTATGAATCCTTTCATACTATGAATCCTGCAACTTTGATTTTATAGTTCAGAAAACTAAAGTGCAGCTAAGTAAATCCCATATCCACAGGTCACACGGGTTGAAAGTGGCTGAGCCTAGACTTGAACATCAGGCAGACGGACTCCTGAGCCCCACTCATAATCACTAGGCTTCACTGCTGCTTATTTGTCAAAGTATGAGGATGGACAAGATGATTGCTAGGGTCCTGTTTTTATTGTTTTTACTACCTCAGTGTTCTTCATTAAAATAACAATAATAATGAGGAGAAGCCCAAAGTAGGAGGAGCAGGAGGAGGAGGGAGAGGAGAAGTATTATTATTTTTTTTTAATTTTTAAATTTGTTTTAATTAGTTATACATGATAGAAGAATGCATTTATGCACTTTGATACGTCATACATAGATGGGGTATAATTTCTCATTTTTGTGATTATACATGTTGTAGAATCACATTGGCTAGGCAGTCATATAAATACATAAAGCAATAATGTCTGTTCATTCTATTATCCTTCCTATCCCCATATACCCTTCTTCACTCTACCTAATCCAAGGTAATTCTATTCTTCCCTAGTTTCCCACCTCCCTTATTGTGAATTAGCACCCATATATTAGAGAAAACATTTGGCCTTTGGTTTTGGGGGATTGACTTATTTTGCTTAGCATGGTATTCTCCAACTCTATCCATTTACGGGCAAATGCCATAATTTCATTGTTCTTTAAAGTTGAATATATTTACCACATTTTCTTTATCCATTCATCTATTGAAGGATACCTAGGTTGTTTCCATAGCTTGGCTATTGTGAATTGAGCTGCTATAAACATTGTGGTGGCTGCATAACTGTAGTATGCTGATTTTAAGTCCTTTGGGTATAAACAGAGGAGTGGGATAGCTGGGACAAATGGTGGTTCCATTCTGAGTTTTCTGAGGAATCTCCATACTGCTTGAGGAGAAGTATTAATAATGAAGGAAAACCCTTGAAATCGCTCTTTTACAAAGGATAATTTGGAGGGATAATGTGAACCTGGTCTCTCAGTTTCTTGCATTCTAATCCTGAGTGTATATTCTGAGTCTGTAACAGGAAATCTGCTGCTCTGTGATTTCTAAATAAATTTGGAGTCTTCCATATATCAGCCTGCACACTGAGGCATCCACTCATTGTCAGTATGTTGTAGAAATTGCACTACTTAATGAAAACTTAGGAATCGAATATGACTGTGAAGAAGGTATTTTTCTATTTAGCAGTAATTGTTTTCATTGAATGAACTTAAGACTAAAAATTAAAGCTGATTTTAATATTCTCCTGCTTAGGCTGCTTATCTTCAAAATCTACTTCTAGAATTACATTTTGTTCCCAATGACTTAAGGTAAAAGTGGTCTATGAATTAATAACTTACATCAAAGTGAAAAGACGCTATTTGATGTTGAATAATGAATAAGGAAAAGTCTTTTAAGGTTGGCAATTCATGATTAAATAAATAAAAATAGTTGTGAAATGTGAAAAACTAAATTATTTTAGATAGCTCACTGCTATATTAAGCTAAGCTATAGTGCATATATTTAATATGTATGTCAATATTAAATACCATATATTTATTGTTTTAAACTCTTCTAATGAGAATAATAACACTTCCTGGCATCTTGAAGGAATTTTCAAGTTTACAGATTGCTATGGATGAGGGGAAACTTCTCCAAATTGTCATTTTCTTGTTTGGGTTTATTTGTTCCACTTTCTCACCAATATGACATATTAAGATTTTTGAGAAGGTTATGAATGGCACCATAATTCTAATTATCTATATGATAATCATAAGATTTGGTTAGTATTAAAAATGTAGCAAGTATATATTCTAATAGAATGTGCATAATACAATATCAGATTTAGCAAGCATATAGAATAATTTTCTTCTAAGAGTTTCCTTTTTTAAAAAAATGAGTGGTATATATAATAATAACTAAGATATAGTAATAGCAAAACTACTGTTTACAGCATTTACATTGGATATTTGTGCTAAATGTTTTACTTAGACATGTAATTCTAACAAGTTTGTGAAGTGAGTATTATACTTTGTTTTTTTTAATGTCAAAGGTCAGAGAATTAAAATTCCTAAAGTCACACAGGAAATGTACTTAGGATTCATACTTTTTTTTTTTTAAGTTCTATTCTGAGGCTGACATTTTCCTTTCAAGTTAAGACAAATTTAAATTCTGAACTCTGACCCAGACACTTTACAAAGCATCCCCTTAGCACTTTGTTGAGAGCCAAAGAGTTACTGAACAGAGAAGGATATTCTTTCTTCATGGTTTCCCAAGGACTGGGTCAAGGCACTGTTGTAGGCATAATCTCCACGGTGAAGAAAAGTGACGATGCATTGGGAGCCATGCGGATGGAATGTCATGTTTGAGACCGCTCTGGGAAGTTTTGCTCTTTCAGCCACTGGCATTGACTTTTTTAGCACAAAACACCACATGTATTATGCTGTCATCGGAGCTATCCTCAGTGATAATTGCAACATGCCAGCAATGAAAACACCCAGTCCTGGCTTCCATGGCCTGCTTCTGAAAGGAACTTCATGGCTTTACAATTATCACTCAGACTGGCAGGGAGAAGGGGAGGATGGGAGAGCAGCAGGAGGAGAAATCTTTTCAATCTGGATGAACAGATCAGCTGCCTTGGACACCATGCTGTGCTGGCCAAGCCAGGGTTCCTGTGACATCATGCCCCACTCTCATACTATCAGCAAAATTCCCTGAGGACAACAGCTCCCATTGCCCACAACCAAGTGTTTCTGCTCACTCCACTAGGGAAGGTGTGCCAACTCCTCCTTCCCATGAGGCTGCTCATCTGTCTTCAACTCCTGAAGTCCTTCCCTCAGGAGAACATGGAAAAGATGTTTTCATGAGAGTTAGAGGACCACCACAAGTGAAGTGGTTCTTAAGGGGCAGAGCTTTCCTTCCCAGTACCCCAGACGGACTCCAGGTGAGCACACACATAAAGAGTAGGTAGTTCTCATTCCTTGAGCCAGCAAGAAGCCCCAGCAGCCTGCTCCATTTTTTTTCCTGGGTACTATTCATATATGATCAATTTCCATGTGGGGGTGTGAAAAGGTTTGGGAAGTTCTGATAAAATAGTTGGGAAAGACTCAAATGTTATTACAGTTGTCATTATATAATAAAAAAAATGTTTGTTTGTTTTTTTTAAAAAAAAAGCACAAAGACTTCCAAGGATAGCTAAATTTTATTTCCTGGAAAATAGAAGAAGCCTGCCAGTTATTTAAAATCTACTTCTTGTTGACTTTGTGATATATGATGAGACTATAATTATGTCCAAATACCAGAAAATTCAAAAGTCCACTTTTCAGATGTCCAGAATCTTATGGATCAAAGAAGAGTTTCTTAAGCATAATCCTAGGTCACTGTGGGATTCTTAAGGGTCCCTGAGTCATTGAAGACAAAAGTATGTCCTGTCATTGTTGGTTGTTTGATTGCAATCTAATTCATCATGTAATTGTAATCCATTTATGATGTGAAACTAGACTATTTTATAGTCTTGTTGCTGGAGGCTTAGCCTTTCTGAGGTACTTTGACTGCAGTTAAGGTAAGCAAAAAATCCTCACTAACAAAACAGTGATTATGGTTTGGTTATGAAGTCTTCACCTCATTATCCAGACTCCTGCTTTGTGAACAAGGTTAATGGAGAGATGGCCATACTGTTCTGCTCAATACAGTTGCTGTTTGACTGATAAAAGAGTTACATCCTGACAAGCCAATGTAAGTTAATCTATGTTGAAAATGAATTCAATAACCTAACTCTAGAACATCATAGCTTAGCTAAACAGTACACTGTAGTATGTCCTTCTTTTACCTTGGGGATCAAGTGGCTGACTGGGAGTTGTGGCTTGCTACCTCTGCCCAGCATCACAGGAGAGTAACTTATGGTTTTATCACTGGCCCAGGAAATGATCAAAATTCAAAATCCAAAGTATAGTTTTCTACTGAGGATGCATTGCTTTCACACCACTGAAGTCAAAAAGTCACAGCTGAAAAAAAAAAAAAAAGTCACAGCTGAACCATCCTAAGTGGGGAACCATCTGTAATCATTCTTTTTTCTTTAAATAAATATGACAAATTTTAAAATGCAATATTTACAAAAGATGATATCTAAGGAGAAAAAAATTTAAAATCAAGAATTATATACATTAGCTAATCCTTAACATTATCAATCAAAGCTTAAGTTGGTCGCCATTTCTAAGCCACAGTCAAATGTTTCTTTTCTTCACTGTAGAAACATCATTTCTGAGAATCTGTCCTTAGATCCTGGGTACTGCATGACCATTTGGCACCAAATATCTCTGGTCTGATTTTCCCAAACAACAAAGCATCTCATACTGTATACACTTGACCATTGGTCCAAAGCCAACATTTGTGTCATTCTCTTGGGTTCTACCAGTCTTTCTTTATTTACCTAACAGCTAAGGTCAGGACAGCAATATTAGCATGCATAGTATATACAATTTCTCTGTATTAACTTTTCCAGTCAAGATTTCTTCTGCTCATTTTTCAGATAAAATGTTTCTCCAACTCTTAACAGCATGCAGGAATTCAGTTATTATATAGTTTGTATGTGATCATGTCTTAAGTAAAACCAAAAATACCTGTGTCAAAACACTTGGTCAGCAAAATATTAAAATTCATCCTAGAGATTGTTTTGAAAAACCCTGGTGTTCAAAAGTATTGCTAAACAAACGTTTTAATGCATCTCATACATGGTGGATGCTTAGTAAGTATTAAATCCCACATATAATTTGTTTGTTATTTGTTTTGCTCTCAACCAGTAAAAATGTATTAGACTACAGTATCTTTTACATAACTCTACAAGAAAAGGATAAAACATAGATCATCACTTCTGCTTTTTTTTGAATGGGTGAGAAATTGGGATTAAAAAACAATTACTTGATCAGCAATAAAGAATGCTAAACCATTTCCATTCAACTGCTCAGATTGTGTGGCAAGGACTGTACTCTTGCATGAGGTGGAGAAAGGGCAGATTTCTTGAGGCCTGGAACCGACAGCATGGATTTTTGGAGGGAGACTGTGTGCTTGGGAGTCTCAAATGCAGGGAATAAGAAAAGGGAAAAGAGCACGTGCTCACACAAAAACCTCCCCAGGTCCTCAACATTTCCAAGGAAGTTGGACTAAATCCATTTAATTCAACTAAAAAGAAAAAGACATAATTACTTGATTAGGAAATACCTGCAAAGGCGATCTAGTGCCCCCTTCTGTCTTTCGACAAGTCTTTTATTGGCTCACTCCCAGGCAAATGCAAGTTGGAACTATGCCATAGACTTTCAGAGGCTGATTTCACAACCGCACATCCTCCTTAGGTAATCTAATCTGTTAACAGTCCTTGATAATAAAAGTTTTCACTATAAGCTCCATGGTTCTTAGCTAGGATGTCCAGGAAACAAAATACAGATTGAGAAAAACAAACAAAAGTTTAATGGCTTGTTTCCCTCCTATACAAACAGGAGATATGGAGAGAAATCTCACAGCAAATATCTAAGAGTAACCCTGGAAGAAGTGGCTTTGACTTAAGGCTTAAACATTATCCTTTTCTGAAACCAAGAAAGAAAGGTGTGGGGAGACGGCCAGGAAAAGACGGTAAACAAAAGAAAGATTCATTTTGAAGATTTAATTTTGTGCCTTCTAGTTTGTCATTCCTCTTTTCCTGGCGAGAAAAGGAGACACCCTTACAAACAAGATTTCTTTTACAGATGCAAATTTTTCTTATAAAAATGTATCACTTCTGCTGTGTTTTCGGAGCTTCAGCTGTGTCTGCAATTGCTAAAAAACGATTGACTCAAAATAATCCTTATGCTAAAAGGTATACTTTGGGGTAGCATATGCTGGTATCCTAGAGTCTTCTTGGATGTCCTGAACACCATGATTAAGAAGGAGGTTGATCTATGAAGACATCACTGTCCTCTTGCCTTCTAAGTCTGCTTATTTCTCCTCTGAAGTTGAACAGAAATCCTGGCTACTCTTTTGTTCAGGTGCCCTTTGTGTAATTAAGTCTTGTCAGTCTTCCCTTCCTGGTTTCCAAACTATTTCTGTCCTCAAACCATTTGTCTCCTTCCTCGAGTGGTTCTTCCTTGCTCATTCTGACTTTGTGTCAGGGAGAGGCCATGTCCCCTCCATTCCCAAAGGTCCAGTGAGGAGGGATGAGCCACCTGGGTAAGGATTCCCTTCCCCCTGCACACCTCAGATGTCATCATGCAGTCCCTGTGGGCCCCAGAAAATGCAACAGGTGAGGACAGGAGCTTGGTTTGTAGCAAAGGCTATGAACTGAATACATTATAGCTGCATCTCATTAGCAACCTTTGGAACATCTGGCAACCCACCTTGTGGATCTGAGAGATGAGAATCAGAGAAAAAGAACTGTGAATGGGGAGAGAAGTGCCTTGTGTTCCTGTTTCTAGGCCACAGGGAGGTTACTTTTCAACTCTAATTAAAAATGTTTATTTTCTTTAAATTGCCTGTATAATGAGAAGGAAGTTTCACTTTTGCTGGTGATGACCATTGATTTCTTAGCCTAAGAATGCTATGCTCTTCACTGTGTCCCCCAACTCAGGATCATGACAATGGTTTTCTTTCTTTAACACAAACTTTTAATTCCTTTGCATCCAATGACTGACCCAATTTACCGGCCAACCACATTTCTCATGTTTTTCTAGAGAGCTGCCTTTTCTCTCCTGGACAGATCTACTCACCTAATGCAGAACAAGTCACCATTGTTCCTACTGCTGTCCTTCACCAACATGATATGGAAAGATGTACCTTCTTGTCTCCTTCCTACAAAACCCAATGAATTCACCTATGCCCACTTCAACTTTCTCTTGGCATTATAAATTCTCAAAATCAGAAGGAATCTTTAAAATTATTCAATCCAGCATTTAGCTCATAGAAGGCACTTTTTAAATACATAGGAATGAATCAACGAACTACACTTCTGTGAGAAACTCTAGCAGGGATTATCTTTGTGATCAGGACTATTCAAACATACTTGTGAGTCAAAACTAGAAGCTAAATAGATTCTCCTGAACAACTCCCACTGAAAAACTCCAGTTTCAAAGAAACTTGGTGGATGGTGTTGATATTATTAAAACTTGTTGAAATTATGAACAGGCATAAAAATTATTTCAAACAGTTAGAATGGACCACAGAGGGTGCCCTAGATCAATGAGGCCCAGAGAAATATTTTAAGAATTTTAGACCAGGAAGCTCTCAGTTAAAGGCATTCATTGCTGCTAATTCTGACTTAAATTGGCAGAAGGATGTGAGTGGATGGAAACCATCTTGTTTCCTAGGGCACTTAAGTTCTTGTGGACTAAGAGGAGAACAGGACAGCGTCTTATGTTCTGAGAGTTGAGTGATAATAGTTTCTGGAGTAAGATTTCCTAGATTCAAATCCTGCCTGGGACTATGAACAAGTTACTATGCCTCAGTTTTCTCATGTAGAAAACAACAAAAATAACATTACCTGGAAGGATCTCAAAGTAAAGTATATGAGCCGCGTCAATAAAACATTAATAGTACCACACCTACCACATTGGTCCTTCCATTAAATGTGAGATTTTTGAAATATGGTGTATTTTATAGAAGGGAAACCATGAGCAGTAAGACAATAGTAGGAATTTCTCACTTTCTGAAATATGTACAGATACTCCTCAACCTGTGATGGGGCTATGTCCTAATAAACCCAACATAAGGTGAAAATATTGTTAAGTCAAAAATGCATTTAGTACACCCACTCTACTGAGCACTACCATTAGCCTCATCTACCTTAAACATGCTCAGAACACTCATATTAGCCTGCAGCCGGGCAAAATCATCTAACACAAAGCCAATTTTATTATAAAGTGTTGAATATCTCATGAAAATGATTAAATGCTGTATTGAAAGAGAAAACCAGATTGGCTTTATGGGCTCTCATGATTAACATAAGGTTAACTTTCCACGAGTACATATAGCTTTCATGCCACCATTAAAAAAAAAAATTAAATGGAACCATTTTAAGATGAGGACTGTCTGTATTTTTTTTTCTGTTGGAAGTAAAGTTCAAAGGAATATTTTTCCAGAAGCCCATGGTAAGAATTAATTGGTGATTTTGTGAATCATGGGATATGAAGTCATGACGAAAGGGTTTAATGTAGCTGCACATTGAGAAAGTTCAGTGTTATACAAACATTATAGAAGGTTATGGGTACAGGTTAATAAAAAGCGGGAGTAGGTCCCTTGGAGGCTGGGCCTAGAGGTGTCAGCCACCTGAACACTAGGACAGGAAAACCTATAGATGGTTGAGGAAAGGGGAACTAGGACATACCTTGGGTATGGGAATATGGTAGGAAAAATCAAACTTGCTTTTTTGTAACTAAGGGTCAAAAGACCTGAGGTGAGTCTTTCTCAGTGACCACAGGAAAGGCTCAGGGTAAATGAAAGTACATAGAGCAAGGGAAAGCAAGTGGGAGGGAGGAAAGGAAAGCATGTGGCTGGGAGGCTGAGGCAAGCTCACGGGAGCTCTTCTGGGAAGAAGTGGGTAGAAGGGAAAGCCGGGCCCTGCTTTATGGAATGTGTTCCTCTTGGGCCAGGCTCTGGGCAGCTGTAGCAGTTGCAAGCAAGGCTTATAACCCTGAGTTCTTGTTTGGTTCCTCACATTTGGAACTCACTGACACCTATTCGTCCATCTTTGCCATCAAGAAAAGACTCCGCATTGCAAGCTCTGCCAGGGCCGTCCCCTGGGAAGCCAGAAGATCAACGGGTGTCATTGTTGGCTCCTTGAGAGAGGTCACTTTGCTTGGTGAGACTATAAGTAAAAATAGAAGCCCCAGTGTAGCCTCCCGGGCAAATGACTTATTCATGAGTTCTAAATTATTGAGGTCATTGAAGAGATGCTATTTTTAACCTCCGAGAGAGGAAAGAACAAGGTGAACTAGGCTTTAAGGAGGGCCAGGTCTTCTGAGGGCAGAAAGCAATGACACTGGAGGGACGCCCCAGAAGCCTTGTGTCTGTGGATGAGTCTGTCTCATTTGCTGCCAGCCAGCATGAAGAAGTGTCCTGCTAAGTTTGAATGACCCCTCTGAGACAGACGTTATAATTTAATTGCCATCTTGATATTAAGAAGTGGTACCTTTAAGAGGTGATTAGGTCATAAGAGTTCTGCCCTCGTGAACTGATTAATGTCATTATCTCAGGAGTGTTTGTTATGAATTCAGTCACCTCTTGCCCTCTCTCTCCTTCACACTTTTCCACCATGTGATGCTTTCTGCCATATTATGATACAGCAAGAAGGCCCTCACCAGATGCGGCCCCTTGATCTTAAACTTTTCAGCCTCCAAAACAAATGTCAAAAACAAATGTCTTTTCTTTACAAATTATCCAGTAGGTGATGTTCTGTTCTAACAACAGAAAGCAGACTAAGACATTCTTTGGAGATTTGGGTTGGCACTGTAGGCAGGTGCCTTAGCCAGAGTGTTTTTACAGAGTACTAGGAAGAGCTCTCTGCCATTAAACATTGTCATGCCTCTGAAGTTTAAAGGCTTTGTTTGACTCTTGAAATGCAAATGTTCCTGGGAGATTTCACACTTTGATGGTTTATCAGCTGTCACCTCAATTATTGGTGAACACCTTTGCAAAAAAATGAGTCAATAGTTGATTAGGAGCAAAAATGGAAAGCAAAACCGTGCTCAGAGTAGGGGTGGGAGAGGAGGGTGACAGGAGGTGAGTGTCCTGGGACATAGGAACACAGGAACAGGACCCTGAGAATGGAAGGGGAAACCAACAAAGGTAAACATGTTTAAAACCAAAATATTTCCCCTTCACTGTTCTTAAGGAATTCCTGTTGATTTCCTTTCCTATGCATTTTTTTGTCACCTTATAACATCTCATTCAGATTTGACCAATAAGTATTTATAGATAATCTGTAACTGTTTAGCCTTGTGTATGGATTTGATGGTTCTTTCATTTAATATTCTGATACTTCTTTTTCCTTGGTGCCCTATGTACATTTGTTCTGATTTCTCAGTGTCTGAATGTCATTTTCATAATTGGAAAAACCCCAAACTTGCGAAACAGAGCTTACCTCCCACCTGAGAAACTCCAGCACCTCTATAACATCAGCTCTAACCTAGCCCACCCTCGTCATGGAATCAGGGGCTAGAGGCCCAAGAAAATAAGGGTGCTACAGAATTACTGCTAGGAAGAATTGAGGTAGCTACCTCCAGTTTCCAGTAGCTACATCCTGGGACTAACATCCCAGTAGTGGCCAACTGCAGCATCTAAGGTGTTTTGTGCCCCTCTTTCCAGTGGGTCTTCAGGGAACCAGCACTGTGGCATACCCATCTATTCCTCCTAGACATGCTATGCACTAGCAAAAGTCCAATTCTGCTTAAATTTACAAAGGTTAGGATTTGTTAACTGCAATTTTAAAGTTTTTTTTTGTATTTAAAACATAAAATTTTGTGTGCCCCAATGCTTTATAAATAGTAATTATTAACATCAATCAGTCAGTTGTGATGCTACACACCTGAAATCCCAACTACTCCAGAGGTGGAAACAGGAGGTTTACAAACAAGTTCAAGGTCAACCTGGGCAATTTAGCAAGACTGTCTCAAAATAAAAGTTTTAAAAAGAGGTAGGAATGTAGCTTAAGATAGAGCATTTGCCTAGTATGTAAAAGGCCCTGGGTTCAATTCCCAGTGCTAAAAAATATTAATATTAATTCCACTCAGATTCCAAGTCTTTGAAGTAGGACCTATTATGTCCATTATATAAATAAGGAAAACAGTACAGAATCTCCCTGGGAGATTTCACACTTTGGTCCCAGGATATTTATCTGTCTTAGATAACTGTTTTACCTGTCTTAGATATCTGTCTTAGATACTCAGTTGGTAAGAACAGACAGAGCTGGGACTTAAACCAGGCTGTCCATGCATGTAAACATTCTGCTTCCTGCCCTCCAGATAAATCTTTCCCCACTGTCTTCTCTTGCAATCCCTCCACTGCTCCTCTCTGTCTTCATTCTTGGGCATTCCCCATCCTATAATGAACCATATGAGTCTGTTTCTCAGACCTGCCTAATTACTTTACCAATTCACACACCTGCCATTAAAAACAAGGGTAGGTGTTTTATGCCTGAGACCAAAAACCATTTCACTATAACTGTGAGAAAAAAAAAATTTCCTTAAATCTTAGTGTTTAACTAAGTAGCTGTGAAAATGGGCTAATGCTTTTTTTTTTTCTTGGTAACAGGGGCGCTTAACCTCTGAGCCACATCCCCATCCCTTTTTTAATATTTCATTTACAAACAGGGTCTCACTAATTTTCTTAGGGCCTCACTATGTTGCTGAGGCTGGCTTTGAACTCAAAACTCTCCTGCCTCAACCTCTGGAGGAGCTAGGATTACAGGCGTATGCCACATACCCAGCTTGGCTAATACTTTTTAACATAAAGGGAAAGGGAGAGAGAAGGGAAATTGCATGGAAATGGAAGGAGACCCTCATTGTTATACAAAATTACATACAAGAAGAAGTGAGGGGAAAGGAAAAAAAACAAGGGGGAGAAATGAATTACAGTAGATGGGGTAGAGAGAGAAGATGGGAGTGGGGAGGGGAGGGGAGCGGGATAGTAGAGTATAGGAAAGGCAGCAGAACACATCAGACACTAGTATGGCAATATGTAAAACAGTGGATGTGTAACCAATGTGATTCTGCAATCTGTATATGGGGTAAAAATGGGAGTTCATAACCCACTTGAATCAAATGTATGAAATATGATATGTCAAGAACTATGTAATGTTTTGAACAACCAATAATAAAAATTAAAAAAAGAAAAGAAAAAAGAAAAAGCATTGCTGTTAGTAGGGGAACAGCAAGCCTAAAAGAGACACTGATAACCATCCAAGTCAATTTATGACATTCTTCCTTGTGTGCAATAGCCTATGTTGAAATTTTGAGTAAGTTTAGTTATTTCTGTGCAGGGATGATGAGAAGAAATTGATGATAGATGTCAGTCCCGGTTCTGATAATCTTTATGGTCTCTGCTTCTCACTGTGTCTCTTGTCTTTCTCCTTCCAAGCCCTGCGTATTCACATTGCCTTGCTCAGAATCTGGAGCAGAACAGTAACTGGCACCCAAGTGTACATACCTCTGCCTGGGAAGGGAGCCAAGCAAAGAGAACCGTGGTCCCAGAGACCTGTCACTGACCTGTTACCATTTGTTCCTTCTGGATCTGTCAAAGCTTCCTCACAACTCAATTCCTCCTGCTGGCAATTGCTTGGCGTCCATCATCCCTGCTGAAAGGGATAAAAGTAACCCAATTACATTCCACTTAGGTCACACATACACTGCAGAGATTTGCTGAAAGTTTTCAGTAAGTGAAGAGACTTTGTAAATGAAAAGTTGAGGACTGGATAAGAGAAAATACACATAGCAATGGGGATTTGAGTAAAAAGTAGGAAGGAATTCTTAGATAGTGAGACTAGGAAAGTGTAAATACTGCACCAAGGGAGACTATGAATTCTCCTTGAATCTTTTTTTTTTTTTAAGTACAGGTAGTTGCCAGTTAGAAAGAAGAGCACAGTTCTGCCCCAAAGCAGGAGTGTAAACATCTCAATGTGCCATGTGACTGTGCACTGAAAGGCTTGGAGTATATAGAAAGAGCCAAGGGGATGGGGAAGGGAGAAGAGAATGAAATAGGCATATAGTTGCTGTTATGGTTTAGAGGTGGTGTCCCTTAAAAGCTCACTTATGAGACAATGTTGAGAGGGTTCAGAGGGAAAACAATTAGGTTGCTAGAACCTTAATCTAATCAGTGAATTAATCCCTGATGAGATTAACTGAGCTTTGAGGAGAGGCAGGTGGGGTGTGGCTGGAGGAGGCGGGGCATTGGGGATGTGGCTTTGGAGTATTTGTATCTGGCCAGTGGACTTTATGTAAGCTGCTTTCCTCTCCCACACTCTTCCCATGGTGTTCTGCTTTACCTCCAGTCCCAAGGAATGGAGCCCACCTTCTATGGATGGAGACCTCTGAAACCATGAGCCCCCAAATAAATCTTTCCTCCTCTACAGTTGTTCTGGTCAGGTCTTTTAGTCACAGCAGCAAAAAAACAAACGAAAAGAGTTGCCCTTCAGTGTCTGTAGGGGATCCATTCTAGGGATTCCTCTTCCTCTCCCCATGGATGTACTAAATCCATGGATGCTAGTCCTTTACACTAAATGGCATTGTATTTTCATATAACCTATGCACACTCTCCAATATACTTTAAATCATGGATTACATATTAACACTCAGTGCAATGAAAACTATACGCAAGTAGTTGTTTTACTATAGTGATTGCAGAATAATGACAGAAAAAAAAATCTGTATGTATCCTGTAGATACAATTTTAAAATAGATGTTTACTGGTACATTAAACATCATATAGTGAGATTCATTGTTACATATTTTTACATGCACACCACATATAGCAATATAATTTGTTCTGTTTCATTCTCCAGTATCTTCCCCCTTCCTCCCTTCTTCTACCCTACTGGTCTCTCTTCTATTTTCATGGAACCCTGCCTTCACACACACGCACACTTTTAGCCTCCTTTTTCTCTCTAGCTTCCCCATATGAGGGACAATATACAACCTTTGACTTTCTGAGTTTGGCTTAATTCACTTAATATTACACTCTAAAGTTCCATCCATTTTCCTGAAAATGACATAATTTCATTTGTATCTATGGCTGAATAAAACTCCATTTTGCATATATACCACATTTGCTTTATCCTTTCATCCATTAACTGACACCTAGGCTAGTTCCATAAATTGGCTATTGTGAATTGTACTGCTATAGACATGAGTGTTCATGTATTGCTATTTTTTGCCAACTTCAGTTCTTTAGGATAAATACTGAGGAGTGGTATAGATGGTCATAGGTATAGCTGGTCATCCATGCCTACTCTTTTGAGGAACTTCCATACTGATATCCACAGTGGTTGTACTAATTAACAATCTCACCAAGAGTGTAAAAGTGTTCCTTTTTCTCCACATCCTCTCCAACATTTATTATTCGTATTCTCAATGACTGCCATGCTAACTGGAGTGAGATGAAATCTCAGTATAGTTTTGATTTGCAGTTCCCTAATTGTAAATTATGTTGAACATTTTTCCATATATTTTGTTGGCCATTTGCATTTCTTCTTTTGAGAAGTGTCTATTTAGTTAATTTGCCCATATATGGATTGGGTTATTTGGTTTATTGGTGTTAAGTTTTTTGAGTTCTTTATATATTCTGGATATTAATTCTCTGTCAGAAGAGTAGCTGACAAAGATTTTCTCCTATTGTGTAGATTCTCTTTCACATTTACATTGTTTCCTTTGCTGTGCAGAAGCTTTAAATACCATTTATTAATTCTTGGCATTATTTCCTGATTTTTAGGTATCTTATTGAGGAAGTTATTGCCTGCACCTAAATGTTAGAGTGTTTACCTTATATTTTCTTCTAGCAGTTGCAAAGTTTCTGATTTAATTCTTAGGTCTTTGGTCCATTTTGAATAACTTTTTGGCAAGGAAAGAAACAGGGATATAATTTTATTTTTCTGTACATGGATATTCAGTTTTCTCAGTACCATTTGTTTAAAAAAAAACTTGTATTTTTTTCCAATATATGTTTTTAGTGCCTTTATTAGGGATTAGATGATTCTATCTGTATAGATTTTTCTTTGTGTTTCTTATTCTATTCTATTCTATTAGACTTTGTGTCTGTTTTGTGCCAGTCCCTTGCAGTTTTTGTTACCATAGCTCTGTAGTATAATTTGAAATCAAATATTAAGATGTTTCCAGTTTCGCTCTTATTTCTCAGGATTGCTTTGACCATCTTGGGTCTTTTATTATTCCATATAAATTTTAGGACTGTTTTCTCTAGTTCTGTGAAGAATGTCATTGTTATTTTGATGAAGATTGCATTGAGTCTGTAGATTACTTTTGGTAAGGTGCCATTTGAACTATACTTATTCCTCATATCCATGAACATGGGAGGTCTTTCCATCTTCCAATGTCTTCTTCAATTTCTTTCTTCATTTTCTATTATATTAATTGTAGATATATTTCATATTCTTGATTGGATTTATTTCCAGATATTTTATTTTTTAGATAACTGTGAGTGTAATTTTTTTCTGATTTCTTTTCCAGAAAATTCATTATTGGTGTGTAGGGAAAGCTATTGATGTTTGTATGTTGATTTGTATTCTCCTACTCTGCTGAATTTGTTTATGAGCTCTAGAAGTCTTCTGGTGGATATTTTTGAACAGATGCAATTTAAAAAAAAAACACTTTTTGATCCACAGTTGGTGTAACCCACAGATATACTCATGGATATGGAGGGAGGACTGTCTCTGCAATGTTAGACTCTCCAAATTTCCCAAGGACTATAAAAGTTTGTGCTTAAACAAATTAAACTGCTCATGATGAGTCCTGATTTGATCCTTTATTTTTGTTCCCCAGATCAATAGATCCTGAATGATGATCCAAGTGCCTTTCTTTTTAAATTAGGAGAGGACATGAAAATTGAAGGGAGACCAGTAGGATAGAGAAAATGGACCGGGGGGGGGGGGGTGGGGAGGAGAGGAGGGCAAGGAGATATACTGAGGTATGATATTGGCCAAATTATATGGTTATTTTGTGTGCATGTATACATATGCACCAATGAATTCCACCCTATGTATAATTATAATAAACCAATAAAATATGGAAAGAAATAAAAATAAAAAATAAATTGAGAGAGAGAGAGAGTCCAGTGGTGGAGCTAGAGATAAGAAAGGAGATTGTAATAGCAAGCGTTCTCAGGCAGTAATTTCCCTCCTTACTTCCTTGCTTCTTCCCTTCTTTCCTCCCTTCCTTTATCAACTGATAGAAGCAGAGATCACCTCTTTCTCTTTTATTACTTGATGTTCCGAGAGCTATTAACCACCACCACCCCAACATACAAATGGGGGAAATCCCTCTCCATTTTCTATACATTGGGCTGACATATTGATGTCCTCCTCAGACTGAAGGAATGCTAGGTGAAGTTGGAGACCCTCACTCTCATAGCCTCTTCCAAGGTCTTGTGAAGGCCCATAACATGTATATACAATACCATATACATTTGAAAATTTTTCAGTGACAGGCATTGTGTGTTCTCTTACTTAACCAAATAGGATGACTTCAAGCTTCCTACCCCATTGGGCTTTCCAGATTTAGCAAATTAAGAATTCAAAGCACTATGCTAAATATGAATTTTAGAGAAGTAATACATATTTTTTCCCAAATATTGCATGGGAATGTTGATTCTAAAAAGAAAAAAAAAACTATGTGGTGTTAATATGAAATTTAAATTTATCTGGGAATTCTGCATTTTGTCTAGCATCATACCTATATCTGTCAAAACCTGGATCTTCCCTTCTGGCCACTAAATAATAAGGTAAACCTTGTGGATCTCAAATCAGATAAAGATGTCTGTGGGTTTCATATTGTAAACTCTTTTCAGACTATAATTTGAGACTCTGAAAGATCTGTGCTGACTTATCTTATGCAACCTTATTTTTTGGCACATTTTTGCTACAGACACACAGATCAAAATAATTTCCCAACTGTGTGGGAGAACAAGAAACACGGCTTGTTCTTTAGCGAGAGACTAGTGAACTGTGAAATGTCACTGTTGTGCTTTGTGGTGGGATCCAGCATGGAACCTGTGTGTTGGACAGGAGGCGTGGTCAGTGGCTGCAGAAAAGCAGTCAGGGTTGGGGCAGGAGAGAATGAATGGTGGCTCAAGAGAGAGGAAAATACTAGAGTTGAGATAGGAAATTCTAGAGTAGTGTTTCTTATGGGTATGGATCTTAATCCACAGCAAGAAATGATTTTCCACAGCAGCCCAATGTATATATACATATGCATGTAAATAAAACAAAAGTTTTATGAAATGTTTACCATTACTTCATGTACAACCAATCTGTGTAATGCACACTGATATTTTCTCTTCTAATCTATTTCATTTATTTAAAAAAGAGCTAGCTGTACTAAATTGATTTCACAGCCAACTAATGGGTAATGATCTGTGGTTTAAAAAGACACTGCACTAGAGCAACACTACTCAAAATAACTGCTCAGGGAATTAGTTGGGGTAGTCCCCCAGAGAAAAGGAGTTCACATTATGAAATAAATCAATGGGTTGCCTGTTTCATTGAGAAAATTTTGCTCTGAGAACATGTCAGCTAAACAGTGTGCTCAGTGACATAGTTTACTTATGTTCTGTAGTGAGTCCTTATCCTGTCCTGATGGGTAACAAATAGTCCACAGGTGGACACTAGTCCTCAGATGACCCTTTGAGAAGCAGTGCACTAGAGTGTGCCACAGAAGGGAGGAGATGAGCCCATGGAGCCAGGTGCCAGGGTAGTATGAAAAGAATGGAGTCTAGGGGTTGAGAAGAGGGGCAGAAGAATGAATGGTGACTAATACTTAGAATGTCCTATTAGTGTCCTGAGACCAAGGGCTTGCTATTGAGAAAGCATAGCTACTTTTCCAGGAATCCCAACCTACTTAAAGATAAAGTCCCTTTCAGACACCCAGCTCAACAACAGAAAAAAAAAAAAAAAATATATATATATATATATATATATATATATATATATACATACACATATATATATATATGTATGTATTAATAATATATATATTAATTTATATACACATTCATTTTTTTTCATAATCGGTATGGAACCCAGGGCCACTTTATCATTGAACCACATTCCCCGCCCATTTTTATTTTTTTATTTTGAGACAGGGTCTCACTAAGTTGCTGAGAGCCTTGCTAAGTTGCTGAGGCTGTTCTTGAACTTGTGATCCTCTGGTCTCAGCCTCCCAAGTCCCTGGGATTCCAGGTGTGTGCCACCATGCCCGTCTCAACAACACAAATATAATTCCTGCATTCAGAGGGAAGGGTTGGAGAAAATGTGAAGATTTTATTGCAAGGAATCTGATTGGCTTCCCTTATCCTATACAAAAAAAGTAAACTACTTCTCATCCACTATAGTGTCTATGTTAAACCCCATTTTTCTCCTAAAATCACCAATTCCTTTATCTGGTCTCCTCACTCTAATTTAATCTTGATTTTCACATCGTTAGAGAGAAAATAAAGGTCATCAGAAGTGAATTTCTTCATTTTCTCTCTATCAGCACCACCCTCAGCCTCCTTCCCAAAGAATATGCTACATGTTGGTGAGAGGAAATATAAGATTACCCTGTCAATGTGGTCTATACTACCTCAAACTCAGTACAAAAACTCTAGATTATATTGCTAAGTTCAGTGACAGGGAAAAGACAGACGAGCAACACCTAACAAAATAGGTCCATTTTTACTGCCAGCCTTATTCTAATTGCATCTAAATCTCACATTTAAGAAGAAAGTAACACAGAACCATGGAGCCCCATCTCTCTTTAAGAAAATATTTTAGCCACTCCTCTGGAAAACTTTCTCTGTGTCATAGTGATGGTAAAAGACTAACAAATGCTAATCCTTCCATTTTTGATTGGAATCTTCCCATCTGATCGTTAAGACACTTGATTACCTTCTCTCCTTCATTGTCAGTCATTCCCTCTCTACCAGGTATGTCAACCATTACCTGCCTTTCAGATATGCTGAACTGGGTCCCATCCGAAAAGACATGCCTTCATTTATACCCCCCACCACACACTCTCTCTCTTCCCTCTCCCTTCACAGGTAAATTTCTCTAGAGAGTTGCCTTGCCACTTCTATGTATTCACTTTTGCTAGTCTGTCTTCAGCAGCCACCACTGCACCCAAAACACAAAAGTCACCAATGACTTCCATACTGCTAAATCTAACAGAGGCTTTTCAATTCTCACCTTCTTTGACATTTTAGCGGCTTTTGACACAGTTGCTTGCTCCCCTCTCCTTGAGAGAGTCTCTGATCTTGACTTCCTGAGAATATACCTGCCTCCTGACTTTTCCTCCTGACTCTTTCAGCCATCCCTCCTCTGCCTTCTTTACCTCCTTACCCACCTCTCATTAATACTTACCTGTTGGCAGATGTTTTATCTCACCTCAAGATACCACTGCTCCCTAAGCAAGTTCTCTGGGTTTCAGGAATTCTAGGGCAAGACACCATTATATGCCACATCTACTTTGCATTAGTTTCCTTAACTGTCTCCCTATTTATAGTGTCTCCCACCCATCCCCCCCACCCAATTTATTCTCATTATGCCAACCCAGGAACATTTCTAAGACACAAATCAAATTATGTCACTTCCTTATTTAAAAATAATAAATCATTTCCCATCAAAGTTAAAATAGAAGGGATGTGGCTCAGTTTTAGAGTTTTTGCCTAGTGTGTGCAAGGCACTGGGTTCAATCCTCATGTACCACAAACCAAACAAACTCAAAATAAAATTCAAGCTCCTGAACATGGTCTCCAAGGCCGTGCGTGATCAACCTCTGCCCATTTATCTAGCCTCATCTCCTCCCCCCATTCCCTCTCTTAGTGCTCTCTGTTGCACTGCCTTTCTTTTAATTTCTTATTGGTCAAGTTCTTTCTGCCTCAAGTTTTTTGTACACATTGTCCCCATTTCCAATATTGCCCCCCGCAACTCCATTTCACCCATGTAACTCCTGATCATCGATCCTTTTGGAGGTAGTGGGAATGTTAATTCTTCAAAGAAATCTCCCCTGAATCACCCACTCCCATTTCATCAATGTAAGTTAAAATTTCCTTGGCATACTCTCTTAGCACTTTGGATTTTCTCCATCATGCCTACCATAGCTTATAATTAAATAATCACCTCTTTTTCCTTCATCTGTTTGCTTAATATCTTCTTTTCCCTTTTGACTTCAAGTCCCATGAGTTTAGTGCCTAGATCAATTACTGGAAGCATTAGTATATGTTCAACAAGTTTTATGAAAAAAAAATGTTGGCTAATGGATTAAATTTTGTGATAAATATTGGCTAAATTTTGTGATAAATATTGGCAAAATTTTATCTCAACCTGAAACTTGCTGACAAATACAATTCACACATCATGTGTGCACAATGGGTCAAACACTTGTTATTAGTGTCTAACAGTGATATGGTGGAGTGAACCCTTATAGGCTTGAGAGAGCCAATTCTGGACATCTCTCCCAATTTCACATCACCGGAAATCAGGACTTTTCCTTTGCTTTAGAGAGCTAGTTTACGAGCATACTTTCTTGCATCTACTATATACCAATGTTGTGTTAGGTATAAAGAAGCCACCATAAAAAGTAAGTCACACTAAAAAGAACAAATAAAAAAGAAATTAAAGTAAGTCATTCTCTGCTATCAAAAGTTTCCAGTCTAGTTTAGGAAACACAGCATCAGGAGTCAAAGAAAATCGGGGCATAGCTAAGCAGTGTGAATTCATTAGTGTTCAAAAAAGACAAGATCCATATGGGCTGGAGTAGGTACCAGTGGACATCCAGAGGGTAGGACCAGTGCTGACTGGTGGATGAAAAAGATCTCTGCATCTGAAAAAGACCCAGAGGGCAATCGTGATGGAGAATCAGAGGATTCAGGGCTAGTCATGAGCTGGAGTTAATGCATTTAGAAAGGAACTAGGGAGAAGGGTGAGGGAGGAGGAGGAGAAAACATCTTAGAAAGAGTTGTTCTTAAACGTTCCTTCTTCAATGTAATTTTGCTAAACTGAATCATGTTTTTAAAATGAAGAATCCATAAACTTTATGTGAATTTTTATGGTGAATTTTTCCTAAGATGAAATATTTAAACGATAAGTTGTCTGTTTTTCAGATTTTAGTTTCTTGGTTCCATGCATGTGTATCTCTACCACCTCCTTCCAGTCACATTTCTAATCATCGGCTGGATGCCCTGGCTGTTAAGGGATTCCCTTACCTCTGGCCTTCTATTTCCATATTTATGAAATGAAATGGTACAACTTGATCATCTCTGAGGCCCAGAAAATCATGTGGCCGTAAGTCACTTGAACCATATTTCTAACAAAAAGATCAGGAAAACACCGTTTTGAATTGTCTTTTCCTGTGATCAGAGGACTCAGTGACTTTATTTGGGGACAAAAGAGTGAAGTAAAAGGGCCCTCTTGCTACAGAGTCAGGTCAGTTTTCTTTTAGCAAAAAGAATGGCAGGAGATCTCAAGGGTTTTCCTCCTGAGCACTATTAGGTAAATCCAGTGACCACTTGACAAGGAAATAAGGTCACTATTTTTAAATCAACAGGAAAAGAGCAGAACAGCAAGATAGAAACATGATTTATCCTGTGGCCAGAGTGCATAAAATTGACTGAAGAAACTAATCGAATCAGACTTGATAAAGCTGATGCTGACTTGAATCCCCTGTGCCTAGAAGCCTTGTCAGAGCTGGTCTACCATCCATCCTGATTTAGGATACAGGCTTGGTTCCTTGGCCTCTTCTGAAGAGTAACTCAGCTGCATGCATTTCAGTGATTGATAGTGCCTGGGTTTTTTAATTATTATTTTTCAACATTACTATTAAACATAACACACATTCCTTTTGCCAAGTAGGGGCAAAAGGCTGGTGTGTGTTCAAGGGACCTGCTCCCAGGTACCCATGGAATCCCTAGGTAGGGCTGGTTTGGGGATCTTAAGGCCCTCTTTTCCTTCTGCCTGCCTCCCCCACATCCCTCAAGGCAAGAACAGCTGCTGCCAAGTTGGCTGTTCAGCCCACTCATGTCAGGCCACCCTGAAGCTGCAGGACAGCAGGAAGCCAGCTTGACATCGCTTTCCCCACTCTACAGAGCCCAGCTGTGACTGCACTGCTGCACGTGGTCATGTTGACAACTGGCTCCGAGAGGGGCAAGGCTGAAGTCATTTTGAGTCCAGAGGTACCCAGCCCAGCAGACTGTGATCATGGCAGGAAGAAAAAAAAAAAAAAAAAGCAGGGTCATGGCTGTGGTGCTCCAGAGGACCACTAGACATTTGTTTGGGCCTGAACCTTTTCATCTTTACAGTGGGAGGATGAAAGCAGTGAAGTCTGATGCTTGGTGTCACACTCAGTCCACCATATGGTTAATGAATGTCTGCCCTAAGGGTAAAACGTAGAGTGGGATGGGCCAAGGTGAATAAGGACACAGCTTCTGCATTTGAAGAGTTCAGAGTTCAATGTGGTGAGATTTTTACACAAACAATTGCATTCAATAAAAAGGATAAGTGACAATATGAAGACAGGCCCAGGTTGCTGTGGGAGCCCAAGGGGGGATGTCATATCTGCTCTGTTGTGAAGGATGAGGAACAGCCAAATGAAACAAGCAAGAGAGTGCCAGACAGAGCATGCCAGGAGGGCGTGACTGCAGAAGGGAAGGCAACTTGGTGTAAGACAGGCTTGGGAGACATATCAGGAGAGGGAGGCAGGAGCCGGAGAGGGACTTGAGTGCATTGGTAAGGGAATGGTTTTGCTCTGGAGGGACTTGGGAGTCCCTAAAGGATTTTGAGTAAGGAAGTTCAAATGACCAACTTGCATAGAAAGATCCTGTTAGTGCAAGGGAAAGGTGAGTTTAAGGAGAGTGACTCTAAAAGGCAGCCTGACCCACTAGGTTTGTGCAGAGATGTTGGTGCTTCACGCTAGTGGTGGTAGAGATAGAAAGGACAGGATGAATCTGAGAATTTAGGGGGCAGCTTTAGAAGAACAAGAACTTGATAATGGACTGAATTTATTAACACACAGGGAAGAACAATTCCACAGTTGAATAACTCAGTGGCTCAACTGCATCAGAGATGCAAGATTTTTTTCTGTTTTCTGCTTGGTCATCCTCCATATATTAAATTGCCCTCCTGGGTCCCAAGGTGGCCGGAACAGTTCTAGTCTGTAGTGCGGGATCTAAGCAGAGATGACCCTGGATGCTAAGTTCTTATCTGGGCTCTCAGCAATGAGTGGTTGATGGGGGTGAGGGGGGCAGTTACTAAGAAAACACTTTTTTAGACTCCAGCAAGGAAGTGACAGTCTCTGCTAAAAAGCTTTGTAAATCCCTTGCCACCTCTGAGTTGAACAGGGCAAAGTGAACTGGACACAGGGCACTAAGGTGAGAAAGGTGGAGCTCATGGTAGCTGTGTTCAGTGGAGCATGCTGGAGAGAAGCCAAACCTCCCTGAGGACTACGCTTCAATCTAATTGTGAATCAGCACACCATGACCACTAACAACCTAGAAAAGGGCCATCCCAGCACAGGAAGTGTCCTGATGCAGATGGCTGGGCTGAGAATATTGTGGGGCTGGAGAAGATAAAAGGGTGGTAGAGTTTATCATCAGTTTCCCAGTGGACTGTGTGGTAGATGTCACAGGGGGCCTCAGACAGGTGCTAGGCTGAGAGTCCTCAAAAGTCCTAGTGTTATCTTCATATCCAAGTGAGCAAAACAATTCAGGGTTTGTTATTTAGAGCTATGGGGACTAGACCTACCTCTAGCTCAGATTGAGTCTAAGAATCAAAGTGAACAAAATTTAAGAATTTTTTGCTACAAAGGCTAATTTTCATTTGCCAAAGCACCTATATGCCCCACCCCCATAGTAGCCCCTAATATTAGGAAGTATATTGAATCAGTCCTTGGCATGATCTTTGGGGAAAGGGAAATACAAAATAATAATAAATGGGGACTGAAAACAAAGGAAATGTTTAAAAGAATGTAATGACAGTATAATGTAAATGATAGAAAATAATTGTCCAGGAGAACAACTCTGATATCAGATTTCTGGTAGATTAATTTTGCTTTTCAATAATATCAGAGGAGATTCCTTGGAAAGCTGGGAATGGAACCACCATTTGACCCAGCTATTCCCCTTCTTTGACTATACCCAAAAGACCTAAAAAGAGCATACTACAGGGACACAGCTACATCAATGTTCATAGCAGCACAATTCACAATAGCTAGACTGTAGAACCAACCCAGAAGCCCTTCAACAGATGAATGGATTTAAAAAATGTGGCATTTATACACAATGGAATATTACTCAGCATTAAAAAAATAACAAAATCATGGCATTTGCAGGGAAATGGATGACACTAGAACAGATTATGCTAAGCGAAGTTAGCCAATCCCTAAGAAACAAATGCCGAATGTCTTCTCTGATATAAGGGAGGTGACTCAAAACAGTAGGAAGGAAGAGTATGAGAAGAAGATTACCACGAAACAAGGAAAAGAGGAGGGAGGGAAAGGGAGGGAGAAGGGGAATTGCACGGAAGATGGAAGGAGACCCTCATGGGTTCACAAAATACATATAAGATGGTGTGAGGAGGAAAGGAAGAAAAAAGAGAGAGAGAGAGAAAGAGAGAGAGAGAGAGAGAGAGAGAGAGAGAGAGAGAGAGAGAGATAAGTGTCACAGTAGAATGGGTAGAGAATAGTGATGGGAGGGGAGGGGAGGGGAGGGGAGGGGGGATAGGGAGGGCAGCAGAATACAACTGACACTAGGATTGCTGTATGTATACACATGGATGTATAACCAGTGTGATCCTGCAATCTGTACACATGGAAAAATGAGAATTCATACCCTATTTGAATCAAATGTATGATATGTCAAGATCATTGTATTGTCTTGAGCAACTAATAAAAAAATAATAATATCAGAGGTGTGACAGCTGATGGATTCTCATTTTATGATGCATTCATAGCAATGTAATGGAGTAACAGGGCAAAATGGTCATAAGGCCTCTCCTGCAGCAGCTTCTGGGAAAACCTACTGTCTACCAGTTTAGCATTTCAAAATTGAAGGCAGGAGATGACAGAAAAATTGTACCCAGTACAGATTTCACCTCCCAACATTGAAGGGCTGGTGGAGAAAGAGTGCTACGTTGGAAATTAAAGTTTTCAAAACCCTAATAGGTCGACCTACAGAATGATTTCAGAAAGAAGTTACCAAGGGCATGCGAAGGTCAAGGACCTCAAAAGTTAAAGCAGGCATGGGGGAAATGGAAGCAACACATTTATCGGGCATATAGCTACTCTACTAAGTGCTTTCACATGTCAGATCATTTAATTGGGAAGATATAATCTCAAAGCTGTATCAAATAACATTTAGACTTATAAAACAGAATTTATGTTTCAGGCTAAAGGCACTATCAAGTTTACAAGGAAGCAGCACAACATCTGACCCAGAGACAGATGTGGGAAGGATCATAGCAACAGTGCATCTCAGAATAGCTCACAATAACCAATTCAGGAACCAGGATATCAGGAAAACAGTGGGTATGTTGTGATCATAAAGGAAGAATTAGTTGGGCCTTCTTAAAAAGCAGACATGGGGTCCTGGGGATTTGTTGTCTCTATTTTCATGTTACAAGTGGAGGAGGCTACAGCTTCTTGTTCCATCAGCCCCTTCCTATCCTATAGAAGGAAAGAGGAGTCACTTATACACAAAAGACTTAAGAGAAGCTGAAGGTGCTTTCTCAGCCTCTTCCCATTCCCCTCTGGGGATTTGCTACCCCATGGAAAACACACATCTGACTCTGCTGCTCTGTGACAGAGAAGGACACCTGCATACTGGTGTTGCCATGCCCAACTTGGGACATCTCATTCAGGGAGGCAGGTTAGGGAATCCATTGCTGCTGCATGTGTATTCCGACCCTCAAGCCAATCTGACCATGGAGCAGAAAAAGAGGTGATATTTTTATTTCCTCCTGCCTGATGCCTGCGTCTACATCTCAATTATTTCCAAACTTGAATTGAGGGGTGGGGGGTCCTGTTTTTGATCCTCTCAAGATTCAATATTAGGAAGTGAGGAAGAGCAATCAGAACCCAAACTTAAGAATCTGATCAAATGTAGAAGTTTCAAACTTATTTTATCACACAATTAGATTCTGTTGTTCAGCATTCAAGGCTCTGCCTGATCAGAAAGCAGCATATTCTTGTACATCCTTTAACACCACTTCCCTCTATGTGCCTTGGCCTCTAATAGTACCAAACTGAAAGGCACCCAGTGGTTCACTGCTTCTGTGCCTCTATGCAGAACATTCCCCACCAATGGAAATACCTTTTCTCCATTTTTTTTGTCAATTTCTGACTTCTTTTAGCGACAATTCTTTTAAAATTAAATTTATTTTAAGCTTATATATAAAAACATACAAATTGTAAATATTAATGAGGTACCATGTGATGTTTTTATAAATATGTACATTGCATAATTTTAAAATCAGGTTAAATAAATCTATCTTTTTAGGCATTTATCATTTTCTATATGGTAAAAATATTTAAAATATTTTCTTTTCACTTTTTGAAGTATGTAGTACATTATCGTTATTTGCAGTCACCACAGTGTGCAATAACACACCAGAACTTTTTTGCTCATATTTACTTAGTACCCACTGATGAACTTTTCCCCATCCCTCCCTGCCACCTATTCTCCCCAATCTCTGAGAACCACCATTCATTCCACTCTCAACTTCCAGTGAAATCAACTTTTTTTAAAAGATAGATTCCACATAAAACAGAGATCACGCGGTACATTTTCCTTTTGTGCTTGGCTTATTTCTCTTAACATAATGATCTCCAATTCCATCCACGTTATAACAAGGACAGGGTTTCATTCTTTTTATGGCTGTATAGTATTCCATCGTGTGTGTACACCACATTTTCTTCATCCATTCTTCAGTTAATGGACACTTCAGTTATTTCCATCCCTTGGCTACTCTGAATAGTGCCGCAGTGAGTGTGGGAGTATAGATACTCTTTGACGTACTGACTTCAATTCCTTTGGAAATATACTCAGAAGTGGGATTACTAGTATATAGTAGTTCCATTTTAATTTTTTTATGAATCCCCATACTGTTTTTCTAACCCATTCTTTAAGACTAGTCCAAATCTCACCAAATCTCACCAAATGCAGATTCTCTTGATTCTTTACCCAACAATCATCCCCACTTTCTTCTTTCTCTGGTGTCCCTGTTTTCTTTAATCTTAGGTAACTGCAGCCACAGGTGTGGCAGCATCGTTTGTGAACCTTGAAGATGTGATTCCCAACATGACAGTGCCATTCCCTTGCCAACAACGGCTTTAAGAGTGAATATGAGACTCTCTTTCAGCCAAGGAGACATTTAGAAAGAAATTCAAGGCTTCAAAACATTTTCCCCAACTCTGGGTATGCTGAAAACATTCTGTTAAAAACTCCTCTGCACCAGAAGTTTCTCTTTAAGAAGTATTTTACCTTGCTATCTTCTCTGTTTAACCTGCTGCCACACTTCTCATTGTCTTGGGTTTTAGGGACATTGCCTTCACTGGCCCTTGCCCTTTTCACTTCTCTTCTGACAGCCCGACAGCCGACTCACCACTTTGCGCCTGTTTTCTTTTTGTTTTGTCTTTTGTCCCCACCAGTGCACTCCGGTTAGTTCTCTCCTACTCAAGAGTCTATTCAGGTTGTAAATCCTTTGGCTCTGCCCTATTCCTTGAGAGATTTCTACCGCTGAATATGCACATTTTACCTCTTGAATATCTCTGATGATTTTCCCATTCTAGAAGAATGTGTGTATTCTCTGCTGCCTTCTGACAGGATTAACTTCAGCTATTCCTGGGCTATAGTTTTCCCTTTACATTTGAAAATCTCTGTTCTTTCTTGTCTACAACCAACCATATTTACATATCCATTTATCTAGCTCATTTTCTTTTTAATAATATAAATGATCAAGTTAAAATAAATAAGCAACCTTTAATTCTTTTGTTTTATATGTTGATTCTAAAGATTTGGCTCTATGCATCGTTTCATTACTTCTAGTTCTCTCCCTTTTGTCCAAGGTTGTGATTAAAATTCTATCTGGATCTAAGTAGGAATGGTTCCTACCTAGAACTTAAGAACTTAAAATCATGTTCTCTTTCAAATTTCCACAAGGTAGATACTCCTTCCTCATTCACATTGCAATCCAATATTCATAGGAGTGGAAGGAAAGGGCAGATTTATAAATACATGCATGTTCTTAGCTTTCCCATCCTCTCCTCCCCTCTCCTACTAAGAACAGGTAAAGGAGAATGTACAAACTTAGAAAAAGAATTTTCTAAGATGGAAAATATTTAGATATGGGAGCCCCTGGTAAATGCCAGAGAAAAAGTCTAAGACTTAGCAGAGAAGCTAAGGTGGTTGACAGAGATGGGTGAAGGCAGAAGAACCAAAGAGAGAGAAGGAGGGAAAGAGGCACGGGGGTGGGAAGAATGGCTTTTGAAATTTTCTGTGAAGAAACTTCCAGTAGTGCAAGCACAGACAATGAGGAGTCAATAGTTCTACCCCTGGTAATTAATTTTCATCAACTCTAATGACAGCTGAAAGCAGTTGGCCAGATTGTAAGTACTTACAAATTTGTGATATGTGCATTCATTATTTTTAGCAATGGACCTTGCCCTAAGTATACAGTGTTCATTCATGTCATTGGAAATGGTGATTTAAAGTCATCATAGTTACCTAGATATAAAAAATAGATCTTTCATCCTTAAATCATTCTTTTTGTATTTGATTTATAGTAAGTGGAGTGTATTACCACAGGGAAACATGTATATGACTTATAAAGAAACTATTAGTATACTTTGAGAACAGGTGTTCACAATTTTTGTTGATAGGGTTTTTGATCAAAATTACCAAAAGATAATTCATTTATATTATACCACTAGTTGTAGGTGCAGTCTCTACTGTGTCTAGAACTGCCCAGGTTCTTTGCGCTCTGAAAAAGAAGTGGAATAAATAGGTTAGACAATTAAGAAGCATTTAATTATTAATTAATTATTACCTGACCTTCTTATTTGAAGTGGTCACCTGTGCCATTCTCCCATCCAAATATGAGCCAGGGCCAACCCTGCTTAGCTTCCAAGATCAGATAGATTTGGTATGGTCAGGATGGCATGGTTATAAACCTGTGCTGTTCTTTATTCACCTCCCAACTTAATTTCTCTCTGCAACACTTCTCACTTTATCATATTCTATTACGAATCTTTACTTATCTCATTTAACATCAATCTTCCTCCCACTAGGATGCAAGCTCCATGAAGACAGGTGTATATTTTTTCTGCCTTGCTAACCACAATATTTCAGTGCCTAGAGCAATGCCTGTCACTTACTAGACCCTCAATAAATGTTGGTTCAATTAACGGTAAAATATCCATTCCTCTCTGAGAAGAAATTACAAGGACACTCAGTCTTGTAGATTTGGTGGCAATTATAAGTCCCTGAGTATTTAGATGTGTTGGTCTTAGGTAAAGTGGCCAAAGTGAAGTCTTCTCTGGCATATCCCAGTTTATTTTGTATGGTCTCATATTACTCATTTTCTAGCTGTTCAGAAGGTATGTAATGCTCCTCTCTCCTGCCATCTGTGGGTTCAGTGTGCTATACTTCCATGTCTCCTTGTTTTCTGTTTCACACATCCTATGTTTCTGTGGTAAATATCATTTCCAAATTCACTGATGTGATGTACTGAACCATGCTAGGCACATACCTGGATGATAGCTGATGAAACAACACCTCAGCACACAAGTTTCCAGGCTGGTGTGTGATGTGGAATCAGGGTACAATCGTCGGATGGGGGTGCTTGGGGCATCCTCAGATCACCCTATCTGGGCAGCTGTGTTTGAACCAAGGCCTCAAGTCTGAGATGCAGACTTTTCATGCTCTGGGCTGTTGGTGTTAGCAGAGGTAGAGAAAGAAGCTCTTGCTTGTTTCCTTCTGCTCTAGTTGGTACTGAGTGTTGCAGACACTAACCGGGACTGAACATGGTATGTGAATCTTACAGGGCAAGGCGTTTGAAATTGCCATGTGCCTGAAAACCAATGATTTGTTTTTCTGGCATGTGCTTGGTTTCTATATAAAGCAACAGATGTTTTGTTTTTGCCTCTTTCCTCTCTGTCCATGGCTCCTAACGTGGGTGATATTAACCAAGTGTGACAGGTTTCAGGTTTTTATTTATAGCAGTAGAAAGCTGTTTTCATGTTTTTGCAGAGTTCTGGGCCTCCGAGGCTGAGTCTTTGTATAGCCTCACCATCAAATCCTAAAGTGTGGAAGTGCAAGAAGCTTGAAGGTTCTGAAAGTTAGAAGTGACATTCAGAGGGGAATAGATAACTTGAAAGAAACTGATAGAACTTCACTTCTTTCACTAAGACAAGATACACGATGGCTTAGCTGGAACTTTGGCGCTTATAAGCATAGAAATCTTTATATCCTTACAGTGGAAGACCTCTTATCCGATATCATCAAAATTACTAGCAAGTCAGGTGTGGTGATGCACACCTGTAATTTCAGCCACTCAGGAGGCTAAGACAGGACAATCACAAGTTCAAGGCCAGCCTAAGCAACTTATTGGGACCCCCATCTCAAAATAAAAAAGCTAAGCATGTAGCTTGGTGATAGAGTGCTTGTCTACTATGCTGGGGGTCCTGGGTTCATTCAGTCCTCAACATTGTGGGAAAAAAAACCTAGCACAACTGAGAAACTTTAAATTGGGAGATCCAAATAATGATTACCTTAAATATTTACTTTAGCTAACACAGAGACACACACACACAAATGTAGGTAGGTAGGTAGGTAGGTAGGTAGGTAGGTAGGTAGATAGATACATTCATTCATAGATATTTGCCCAAGATAATTGAAAAAAAAAAAAGATCTTATACAAATAGTTGAACATGAATCTTCTTCAAAGCAGCTTAATTTGAATAGTCCAAATGTGGACACAACCTAACGTTCATCAGGCAAAAGAATAAATTGTGGTATGTGCACATAATGGAATGCTACTCAGCAATAAAAAGAGAAACAAACTATTGAGACATTTTACATTTCAAATTAATTATGCCAAGTGAAAGAAGTACATCAAAATAAGAATATGATTTGATTTATATAAAACTCTAGGAAATGCAAACTAAATATTTAATATTGCTAAAAGAGACTGAAAATGATATTGTGTTTTAAATTTTGGTCCATTTTATTTAATGTTAGTATATAGAAGTGCAACTAGGCTTTTGCATCTTGTATCTTGTGACCTATTAGCTGTAGCTTTGTGTATTTGGGGGAGGGAGAGCAGTTACTGGGAGTAAAAGCCAGGAACATTCTGCCTCTCAGATACATCTCCAGACTTTTTTTTGAAAATAATTTTTATTTAAACCAGGGATCTCACTAAGTTAACCAGAACTTGTCCTCAAACCTCTGACCCTCCTGCTCCAGGCTCCCAAGTAGCTGAGATTACAGGTTTTTATCACTGTACCTGGAAGCTGTAAATATTTTGTAGATGTTTGCATTAAATTGAAGAAGTTCCCTTTATTTATATTTTCTGAGTTCTTTTTAAATCATAAAGTGGGTGTTGAATTTTGTTAAATGTTTTATTCTAGGTCAATGATATTAATATTAGTATTAACACTTCTACTGGTAACATGTATGAGGATTACATTGATTTTTAATTTTTGATAAAATGTACATTACATAAAATTTACCATTTTAACCATTTTTATGTGTACCATTTACATTGATCTTTGAATATTGACTCAGTCTTATATAACTGGAATAAGTACCACTTGGTCATGGTGTGTGACTCTTTTTAAACATTGCTGGATGCTAAGAGCCAAGTATATGATGCATGGCATTTTTGGTCGAAAGGTGACGCCAGCTAGCCATTGAGATGATATGATTATGTTAAGATTTGCATTCATATGGATATTGGACTCCTGCTGTTCACCTAGGCCGGCTATGGGACTCCTGGAGAGTTCCCATTGGTTGGGGAAGTACAGTAGGAGGGAGTTCCGGGGGAGGAGCTCTCTCTGCGGTCCGGGAGGAGGCCGCGTGGGTGGATCGAAAAATCTTCCCGGGCGCGTACCAGACATTGGCGGCAGTTTTCAAAAAATAAAGTTTGTTCCTGCTTGAGTGGCTCGTGATTTTGTGCCCAGCCAGACTGCGGCAGCTGGATATAGTTTGCAAACATTTTTTTTTTAAGTATTTTTGTGTCTGACTTCATGAAAGATATTGGTCTCTGGTTTTCCATTTTTTACTGTCTTTGTCTAGTTTCAATATCAAGGTCATACTGGTCTCGTGAAATGAGTTGAGAATTGTTCCTCCCTCTTCTATTTTCTAGAGGCAAAAAACTGTAAAATTGGTGTTAGCTAGCAGAGTCTCAAATTGACCAGAAATAACCAGGCCTGAGTAATCCCTTCCTTCTGTGTTCTGTCTTTGACTGGGGACTGCCCAGGAAGGGTGAGACCCCAGTTTGAAAACTAAGGCAGATCTCAGAGTCACTGGACCAGATGGTTGTCACCTAACTGGTTGGATGACATGTTCTATTTTCAAGGGAGATCACAATGGGACCCTTCCATGGTGGCCACACCAAGGTCCACAGAACTTTTTGACAGAAACTTTCCTACTTTCGTTCTCTGTTTTGCCTCTATCTCTTGAAAATAGCCTGATGGCAATCTCCCTCATCTGTGGGTGAACCATTTTTGCACTTAACTAACTAAACAACTGAGTTATGCTTCAATACAACTATCTAGCATTATATACGGAATTATAATGCTAGATAGATGTATTATAAAATGATAGATAGTTGTAAAAACCTACCCAAGTTTCCAGAGTCATCAAGAGATTTTGATAACAAATTTCTAAACACAGACCTTTTTGCTGACTCCAAAATGTATATTTCTAACTTAGATCTTTCCTCTGAGCATTAGGGGCATAGAGAACTGCCAATTAGACCTAGACAAATGGATGGTTCAAAGTCCTCAAATTCTAGAAGTCACAAACTGACAGCTTTCCTCACAAATCTCTTTTCATTTGTATATTTCCTATTTCTCTTATGGGTATTTCCCTGATCTCTCTAGACAGTCATCCTAGACCACTCTCTAAAAAAGGACTGGGGATGTAGCTCAGTGATCCCTAGTACCTCAAAAGAAAAAAATCTACATCTAGCTCTTCAATGGCTCCTGGCATGGTCCACAGGGCTCTTTATTTTTATTTTATTTTTTTTACTTTTTTTTTTTTAATTTTTTATTGTTGGTTGTTCAAAACATTACAAATTTCTTGACATATCATATTCCACATTTTGATTCAAGTGGGTTATGAACTCCCACCTTCACCCCATACACAGATTGCAGAATCACATCAGTTACACATCCATTGATTTACATATTGCCATACTAGTGTCTGTTGTGCTCCGCTGCCTTTCCCATCCTCCACCCTCCCCCCTCCCCACCTCTCCCCTCCCCTCCCCTCCTCTGTCTCTACCCCCTCCACTGTATAACCCTGAGGGTCTCCTTCCATTTCCATGCAATTTCCCTTCTCTCTCCCTTTCCCTCCCACCTCTCATCCCTGTTAAATGTTAATCTTCTTCTCCTGCTCTTCGTCCCTACTCTGATCTTAGTTACTCTCCTTATATCAAAGAAGACATTTGGCATTTGTTTTTTAGGGATTGGCTAGCTTCACTTAGCATAATCTGCTCTAATGCCATCCATTTCCCTGCAAATTCTATGATTTTGTCATTTTTTAATGCAGAGTAATACTCCATTGTGTATAAATGCCACATTTTTTTTATCCATTCGTCTATTGAAGGGCATCTAGGTTGGTTCCACAGTCTTGCTATTGTGAATTGTGCTGCTATGAACATCGATGTAGCAGTGTCCCTGTAGCATGCTCTTTTTAGTTCTTTAGGGAATAGACCAAGAAGGGGAATAGCTGGGTCAAATGGTGGCTCCATTCCCAGATTTCCAAGAAATCTCCATACTGCTTTCCAAATTGGCTGCACCAATCTGCCCACAGGGCTCTTTAAGCATTCACCATGTCCTCCAAATGCTTCCTATGCTCTTACCATTCAAAGACACTTGCAGTCTCCTGGCAAACAGTGTTCTCCTAGGCCTCTCTTCTTCGGACCTGCCATATGCTCCCTCCTCCTTCCTTCTCTCCAGCCCAATTGCTTGTCCACTGAGATTCTATCACTCTACCTGTTTTCATGATCCCACTCCTCTTGCTGCCTCAAGAACTTTGCTTTTAGTCAAGTATGGTGGCACACACCTGTCATCTCAGCTGCTCTGTAGACTGGCAGGAGGGGATGGCAAGTTGGATCCCAGCCTGGGTAACTTAACGAGATCCTGTCTCAAAATAACTTTTCTTAAAATAAAGAACTGGGGAACAGCTCAGTTGTAAAGCACCCCTGGGTTCAATCTTCTCAATCCCCCATACAAAAACAGGTTTGGTTGTTTTTTTTTTGTTTGTTTGTTTGTTTGTTTTTTGTTTTGGTACCAGGGATTGAAATCAGGGGCACTAAACCAATGAGCCACATCCCCAATCCTATTTTGTATTTTATTTAGAGATAGGGTTGTACTGAGTTGGTTAGCACCTTGATTTTGCTGAGGCTGGTTTTGAACTCATGATCCTCTTGCCTCAGCCTCCTGAGCCGCTGGGATTACAGGCATGTACCACCACTCCCAGGGAAACTTTATGGTTTTTTAGTTGTCCCCTCCTCTTATCATATCAGGGACTGCCCTGAACAGGAGCTGAGCACACCCCCTTAGCCTTGAGTAATGGGGGTGTGGAACTGGCATCGCACTCAGTGCAAAGCAAGTCGGCCTTACCTTCACTTGGCAAGGAAATGCAGCACTGGGATTGGGTGTCACCCAGTGGGACTGGGCTATAGCCCCCCTGTTTGTTGTTAACACAATCCCTTGCCTTACTTGGGTGGAATATTCTATCAAAAGTCTTTCCCTGATAAATATCGGGGTTTGGGATGCACTTGTTCTCTTGCTCCTTCCAATGCTGAAGCTGACCCTTGGGGTCACTGAGCCATCCTGCCCTTGATCTCAGAAACTTATATTGGTGTGCTGCATGGTTTCTTCGCTGTTTTCTTAGTTATTGATACAGCCAGTTTCTTTGAACCCAGCTCATCTTGTTAGTCTGGATAGCTGGTGACCCTCATCCATCATTGCTGTTAAGATATAATAATTTCTCCTTGATACTATATCCCATTAGCTTAAGGGTTTTCTATACTCTCACTATTCAGTGGACCAACATCATTGGCATTACTGGGCACTCCATATTTTAGATATATAGGATCTTAAGCCACACCTCCAACCTCCTGGGAAGTTTATATGCACTTTTTTTTTGGGGGGGGGAGGGTAGGTACCAGGGATTGAACTCAGGGGCATTCAACCACTGAGCTGCATCCCCAGCTCTATTTTATATTTTATTTAGAGACAGGGTCTCACTGAGTTGTTTAGCACCTCGCTTTTTGCTGAGGCTGGTTTTAAACTCACAATCCTCCTGCCTCAGCCTCCCAAACCACTGGGATTACAGGCATGCACCACTGCATCCAGGGTAGTTTATATGCACTTTAAGTTTGAGAAGGCTGATCTTTCTTAGTGATTCTCTGTTGGGCACATCAAAATCACCTAAGAAGTTTTAAAAATTACTGGTGCCTGGGACACACTTTTGGAGAATCTGATCACATTGATATGAGGAGCTGCTTGGTATTGGGATTTGTAGAGACTTTTCAGGAGTTCTCAAATTCAGTCAACTTTGAGAACCAGGGGTCTACAAGTAATATACTTCCTTACTTCCCCTTAACTCTTCACTCCATTATGTCCTCACTCTTGCCTCCTCCTTAAAACAGAAAGACCTCTGGTTGATTTTACCAGCTGTGAGAGTTAATTTTATATGTCAGCTTGACTAGACAGCAATACCCTGATATTTGGTTGAACATTCTAAATGTTTCTATGAAGATATATTTCTTAGATGAGATTAATGTCTTAATCAGTAAGCCGACCTTGAGTTAATTTGATTACCCTTCAGAAAGTGGGTGGGCCTCATCCTATCAATCAAAGGCCTTAACAGAAAGAGACTGACCTCACTGGGAGAAAGAGGATTTCTGTTTGCAATGCATGCTCAACTGCAACCCTTCCTTGGAACTACAGCCTACCTTCCTGCCTTGCAGATTTTGGACTTGCCAATCCCCACAATTTCATGAGCCAATTCTTTAAAATTAACATCTCTTTTTACATACACACACACACACACACACACACCCTGTTGCTGAGAGCCACGGCCAGTCGGAATGGCCCCTGGCATTTTGCCAATAGTATTGGTTGAGAGGTGAGCCATTAAGATGATGCTGGATTGATTCAATTGTATATTAGACCTTTACTGTCCACCTCCGGTGCCCAATATTTTGGAGTTCTAGGATTGCCTGGGGAGTTCGCGTTGGTTGGGGAAGTTCCGGGAGAGGGATTTTCCGGTTGGTGTGTGGTCTTCCTGAAGGAGCCGCGTGGTTGGCGTTCGGGGAGTTCCTGGGGAGCGTGTGTGGAGTGTGCTGGTGGAGTTCAGAAATAAAGTTTGTTCCTGCTTGAGTGGCTCGTGATTTGTGCCCAGCCAGACTGCAGCACCCTGTTAGTTCTGTTTCTCTGGGGAACCCTGACTGATACACCATTCATTTTCAACCTCTACCTCCCATCTTTCCTAAACACTCAGCACCTTCCTTATTGAACATTTCTTTATCTGAATTCCAGGACAGTATGCTTTCTGAGATTTCAACTTAACTTATTGGCCTCCTCAGTTTACCTCATGGACTTTAAAATGTGATACTGAGTTCCTCTTGACCTGGTCAGTCCTAGACACTTTGTTCTTCTCTCTTCACTCTTCCCCTGGGCAATCTCAGTCCCTCCAAGGTCGATGACACCCAATGCTTCATCTCAGTTTAAGCCCTCAATTCTAAATTAATCTGTACATGCAAACTGCTTAGTCACTTTCGGTTGTGGCTGACTCATTGGCATCTGAAACTTAGCACATCCAAAACAAAACTCCTGATCTCCACCATCCACTCCTTACAAACCTGCCTTCCCTCTGCTTGCTTTATCCTGGAAGTTGATACCACCAACCCAAGCAGCTGCTCAAGGCACAATCCTGGGACATGTCCTGAACACTGTCCTCCTCCTCTAGTGCACGTGTTTGTTTGACAGCACTTGAGTCTGCCTCCGTGGTGAACCTTAGCTCTGTCCCCCTTTCTAACCTCCACAGGTCTCTCAGTCAAAACTCCAGTTGTGCCTCAAGCACCACCTAGAGCTTTTCCATGTGTGATCATCCCACATCATCCCCTCTGCTGTCCCGACTCCTCCCTCATGCTGTGTATTTTCATAGGACTTTGATGTAGTCTAACAGGATTTCACTTGATGCTTTGACTATATCCCTTGTGGTTTTGAAAGCTGTTAGGGTCCATAAACAAGTCAAGATGGCGCCTGGCACTTTGCCAAGAGGAGTGGTTTGAGAAGTAACACCAGGGAGCCATTAAGATGGTAGAGATTCCTTAATGACTGACTGCTGTGTCTAGATTATGTCAATTAAGTTAAGCTGTATGTAATCATTAAGATGATGATTCCTTATTGGTTGACTGCTGTATCTAGTTTATGTTAATTAAGTTAAGCTGTGTATTCAGTTATGTATATATACCTCTCTGTCCCGTAATAAAGTGGCTCCCACTCCTGCTGTATCAATCCTCACAAGTTGCTCGTCACCCCCCCACACACACCCCCACCCCCTGTTAGTTTGCCCAGCCAGACTACGGCAGAAAGTTACATGTTTTTTTTTCCCCAAAAAAACTTGTTCTCCCTGACTTTCTCCTCCCTGATCTTTTCCCAACCTTCTCCTTCCTGATCTTCTCCACCCTGATCTTCTTCTTCCTAATGTCTGCTCCCTAATCTCATTTTCTCTGAATCACTTCTTTAAAAAAAAAAACAACTCTGTTCCTGCAGATGGGCAGAATCACAGCACTTGGGACAGGAGTCCCCTGTGTTTCTTCTTTGCTAGCAAAGCAACAAACCATCATTTTCCTTTTTCTCAAGACTGTGTCCTTGTTATTAGATTGGCATGGGAGAAAAGGACAGAGCTTTCGGCAACAATGGAAAGGAGCATAGTATCAATTATGCTACATTATGATTTTTGTTTACTTGTTAATCTATCCTGATAAACTCTGTGTTCCTTAAGAGCAAAGTGTATATATATATATATATATATATATATATATATATATATATATATATAGAAAGTGATTTTTCTGTCTTCATTTCTGGTATCAAGTATAGTGTCTAATAAAGACTAGGTATTCTATAAAGGTTTGTCAAATGTTGAATGAACAAGCAAGTTTAAGATTTTGTTTTGTTTTAAGTACTAAGGATTGAACCCAGGGCTACCACTGAGCTACATCCCCAGCCCCTTCTTAGAATTTTTTTTTTTGAGACAAGTTCTAATTAAGTTTCTGAGATTGGTCTCAAAATTATTATTCTCTTACCTCAGCCTCCCTATTAGCTGGGACTATAGGCATGTGCCTCTACACCAAGATACAAGTAAGTGATTTAATAGAAAGATAAGAGAATTGGAAAAACCACATTTGGAGCCAGTTGCTATATCACCATAGTGGTAAATACTTTATGTGGTTCCAGAGAGTTCTGTTTTCCATATCTTGTGGAAGACCCATAAAAATGAAATTATTTTAGCACTCTTTACCCCAGACATATTAACAAAAACTATGACCAAGCCATGTGAAAAACACTTTAGCTTTTTGAGACTTACCTTTGGTATCTTACTCTTATTTAAAGTTCAGCCAGAGGGATGTCTTTTCTGCTATTTCTGCGCAGTGGCTTCAGTCTCCCTTCCCTCTTAAAATGAATATAATCATGCCTCACTTAACAATGGGGACACTTTCTGAGAAATGTGTCATTAGGCAATTTTATCATCATGCAAACATCATTTGTCCTTATACAAACCCAGAGGGCATAGCCTGTTACACACCTAAGCTATGTGGCATATGTGTATATGGTAGTGCCTATTGCCTTTGGGGCCAGGATGATAAAAAACACACGAGATCGGTTCGAGCACAAGAGGAAACAAGGCAGTCAAGAGAAACAGTGAAGCCAAGATGCATGAGGTGGATGATGGTTTTTGTTTACAGTAAGTTTGTTTTTAGGAGTACACACTAGAACAACAATGAAATATATACTATAGTAAGTACATAAACCAGTCATTATCATTATCAAATTTTAATGACTGTATATATTTCATTTTCTATATTATTATAAGTTTACAGGCAGCACAATAGGTTTGTTTACACTGGCATCCCCACAAACAGGAGAAAAGCATTGCCCTGTGACTTTACAATGGCCATATCATCACAAAGTGATAAAAATTTTCACCTCCCTTATCATCTTAGGTAACCCATATCATATATATGGTCCTTAGTTATGAGACACATATTATGAGACACATTATAGCAACATGGCATAATATGTTCATAAGGAGAAAAGTTTGGACCTTTTTTTTTGCTTTCTGTTTCACAGGCTACATGTGCCCATGAGGTCTCCTGCCTTAGAATCATTCTTTTTGGTCTAATAACTCTGTTCTCTTGCTTAGGGCAGTGTCCTTGAGAAAAGGGAAGGGAGCCTAAAGTCTGCTTAACCAGTTTTCCTCTACATTGGTAGTACCCACCTCTTCCTGCCTGACCCTCAGAATCTGCTTACACAGGCCCTGCAAGCGCATCATCTTCACATACTTCTCGGTTCAGGGCAGAGCGAGTAAGTTTTTCAGGATTCACACAGCAGTCCACTACATTTTCAAATTCTAAACTCCATTATGCCTCAGTTTTTGGTTATCAAAGATTTTTATTGCATTGGTTCCACTTTATTAAGCTGTCTCTGCCCGCTCCATGACTAACAGCTGTTAGGATGGTGTCAGTGGATGTGCGTGGAGACTGGAAGGGTTGACATAACTGAGCAGCCATGCAGAAAAGAAGGTAGAAAGTGGCCACTGGAACACATTAAAGGATAACTTTTTTTTCAAGTTTTTTTTTTTTTTTTTGGTTGTAGTTGGACACAATACCTTTATTTTATTTATTTATTTTTTTAGTGTGGTGCTGAGGATCGAACCCAGAGCCTTGCACGTGCTAGACGAGCGTCTACCATTGAGCCACAATCCCAGCCCCTAAAGGATAGCTTTTTAAAACAAGGTATATCACAACTTTCGTGGAGCTATAATATAAATGTGTCAGAGATTTTATTTAACTCGCTTAATACTGAGGGAACTAGTAGAAGTTACAACAGGCTCAAACGAGGGTTGAATTTAGAGATTTATATTCTCTGTCAAACTATCCAATAATCCAATACAGGCATTGCCATATAGAATATTCTTATGGACAGAAAACATTTGTACTATTATTGGTTTGCTACAAGTATACTTCAACCCCTGTAGAGCTGTAAAATGAGGTTTGTCAAAGACAACCAAAGCTGGAATTAGCCCAAATGGTTGAGCTAAACAAGATACCACTGACCTCTTTTGTTGCTCAATTCAAAGTCTCGTGACTTTTCTTAATAGAATTTAAGTTTACGGGAAGATGTGTTCCTAAAGAGCACTAGAGAATGTTGGAAAATCTTAATGGATACTTACTGAGCATTCACAATATGTGTGTGTGTGGCGGGGAGAACAAGGATATTTTCTTATGTCATTTCATGTTCCTTAAACAAACGAGCATCAAAAAATAAAATTACAATAATTTTGTTTAAAGATGGTAACTTGCTTTAATTTAGATTCCAGAATCAAGCAACTTCAATCCATGAAACCTAAGTGTTCCAATGAGCCAAGCAGAGAAGATTGGCTTATAGGAACAAAAAGACTGAAAAAAGCAGACACAAAAATCAAAACATGGATTAGTTATTTCAAAGCTACTTTCCTTGTAAAGCCAGGACAGGAGATAGAACAACAGAAAAATAACTAACTCATGGGTTAACCTCAGATTATTTCAGATTACTTCTTACAAGGATTAAACCAGAAGGAACTTCATTATCTTACAAAAGAAACTGGATTGTAGTTTAGCATGGTGGCACATGACTGTAAGACTAGGTACTGGAGAGGCTGAGGCAGGAGGATGACAAGTTCAAGGCCAGGCTGAACAACTTAGCTAAACCCTGTCTCAAAATAAACAGTTGGGATGTAGCTCAGTGGCAGAGCACTTGCCTAGCAATGTGCCAAACCTTAGATTCAATCCCTGGTACAAAAAGAAAGAAAATAAAAACATTGGATTGCAAATTGTTAATCTGTTTCTGGTTTCTCAGAACGTCAACTTAACAACCTAGTTTCATAGTTTCATCTTGGTGACATGGAACTTTGGTGTGAATGACTTCATTTTTATTTTTAGGGTGGTCTGTTGGGGGCCCTAATTCAAGAGCTTAGTCCAAGCAAAGGCTTCTTGTCATTTTTACTTAACCCAAGAAAGGAAGGTTTTAAAGATACAAACATGGAGGCTCATTGATATTGGGTACCATGACCAAGGATACACAGTGGAGTTCAGACTGATAAATCATCTCACTAGATAATAGCAACCTAGCAGCCTTATCCCCAGAACAACAGGAAAGTTGTGATTTTTCAAGGTCACAAGTCTCTAAACCCAGAATACTTTGCACCCACCATTTGCCTTTTAAAGGTGGTGGCGAAGGAAATGGATCCGGGAAGGAAAGAGATGGCTGTCCTCTGTCATTATCTACCTGTGTCATCTTAGGTGAGTCAATTTACTGTTGACACATTACTTCACTTTTTAAATAGGGAAAAAAGTTCTGTGTAGGCATGAAATTCTTTGAAAATCAATTGAATAAATGTAAGGCTCTTAAAAAATATAAAATCCGGAAGGTCATTAGTTCTTTCTATTATCAGGTTTTGAAAGTATAAAGTGAGGGAAAGTGCAAGAAGTGTGATATGTAGTTACCATAGAAAGCTTTTTTTTTTTTAAAGATATATATTTAAAAAAAATTTTTTTTTTGAGTAGGCAGGCAGTATCTGAGAAAAGAGAGCATCTGAAAACTAAAAGGCCCCATAGGAATCCTGACAATGTCTCAAAAAATTTTAACCCAAATTAAACATGAAAAAAAGTAAAGTAGATGGTAAGTAGAAATGGATTCCATGAATCAGGGACTCGAGCAATTAATTCATGATGCTCTCTGGGCCAGCTTCTGATACTGATCTGTCAGATTTGATTTGTCTGGGCTGGAGATGTAGCTCAGTGGTCGAGCATCCTTGGGTTCAATCCCCAGGACCAAAATAAAAACAAACAACACAACAACAAAACCTGGAGCCTGAATAAACTTCCTGAGGACAAATTCTTGGCTGGTGGCCATCCAGCTTCAATATCCTGCCAGAGCCCTACTTGCCTCTATGGGGGACCACCCACTTCCCTCACTTCCACTGCCACTCTCTCCCACATCTATAATAACAGATCATAACACAAAGTAGCTTACACTAGACCAGCATTTTAACTCAGCTGAACACATAACTAAAAGTAATGCTGAGGTGACTTCATCAGAATGAACCGATTAAACCCCAGTCAACTTTGCTCTCTGCCTTTCCTCCCTGCAGTTCTGGGGGCCCCTGAGGACAAGCAACTAAGATATGGAGAGAGCAGAAGCTTTAGGCAGAGCTTTGATTGTATTGTATGTATGTATGAACTCCAACTCCAGGAATTGCTGTTTCCAGTTTGCAGATAAGGAAAGTGAGGCACAGTGAGGTTAAGCTGCCAGAGTTGCAGCAGATGGTTGATGGAGACAGGATTCTTAACCACTACACAATACTGTCCCTTTTGTGTACCGTGGATCTGTATTAATCCACAGCTAAAAGGATCTCCTGAAAGATCTGGAGACCTGATGACAAAATGTCCCGTCAGAAGTGAGGAAAAATAACAGAGATCCTTCTCAGGGATCCTGTATAGGACATTCTTCCGAGGCATGGAAACCTTGGATGCATCACTAATTCTATGATCTTGAACAAACTGCTCCACTTCTCAAGGTGCCCATTTCTTCATCTATTAAGGGAAGACAATGGATGATATAGTCACTTCCAACTCTAAAATGCTGTGATTCTAATTTACGTGCAAAATAGCATGCAGAGAGCCTCCAGTGCCCTCTGAATCTACCTCCCTGTAGCCTGTAGATCTCTCTATTCCTCAGTTTACTCATGTATAAAATAGGGTTTCTAATAACACCTACTTCTTGAGAAGACGAAATGTGAGAATAAATGTAAAGCCTTTAGCATGTGATTTCGCTTTACTATATGACTAGCACATAGCAAGTACTCAAGAACATTTCTTTATATCATCATCATTATCATCATCATCATCATCATCATCACCATCTTGTAGGTAGATAGGCACTACCTCTCAAGGTACTCCAATATAAGAGATCTGCACAGATGTCATAAACGGTTTGAAAATTCTTGCTAGGTATGGTGGTACACACTTACAGTCCTCATGACTCAGGAGGCTCAGGCAGGAGGATCATAATTTCAAGGCTAGCCTCAGCAACCTTAGCAAGAACCTGTCTCAAGAAGGTGGGAGTGCTGGGGCCGTAGCTCTGACATAGGGCAACCCTGTGTTCAATTCCCAAAAAAGAAAAAAAAAAAAAAAAGAAAGAAAGAAAAAGAAAAAAAAGTACCAAAAAAGAAAAAAAAAAAAAAAAGGCAAATTTTCAGAAATAGCTGATTTTCTGACTGCCTTCTTTTTAGGTTAAAAATATTGTATTTTTATTTGACCTGCTCATTTAGAACTGAACATTTTAGAGACTGAATAAAGTAATGATTCAAAATCAATTCCCTTGACTTTTCTCTATATGCACCTGCAGCACAGTCCTTGGGAGAGGAAAGAATTCATAAGGATTTCCAGGTATTTTCCACATCATAATCCTAAACCTTCATCCCCAAACAATGACATGCAATTCTTCAGCAATGAATTAAAGGAAGGCAGGCCCTCTTTTCTTTTTCTTTTTTTTTAATTGAGAAATTGTGCTAACTGGGATTTCCATTTCATGTTAACACGTAAGGGCAGTACAGTATTGTAGAAAAGGTTTGAAATGGAATTGGAGCCAGGACACTCAACATCTAATCTCAGATTTGCCACCCAGTATCTATCTCTGTGACCTTGGGCAAGTCACTTGCCCTTTCTGAGCTCACTTTTCATCAGTGAATTATGGGACCTGAACTATATAGTCTTCATGATCCACTCCAAATCTAACATTTTGTGGTTGACTCTTAATCAGGTGATTTCATTTTTCTTATGACAGGGTGTCCCTTCTTCACCTCTTTCCTCCAGCTCAGGGTGTATCCAATTGCTTGAATCCATACCCAGAATTCATATCAGCCCCCAGGGCCCTGTTCATACAGCAACCAAGGTCATTAATAAAAAGGGTCTCCCACTACTACAATTGAGAGCATGATGTCTGTGCCATTGGAATTAAAATCTCTGTCCTGGAGAGTCCGTGAGAATCGACAGAATTTTAACACTGGACATCTCAAGATAAAATTTCTGAAGACACTGAAAAAACAGTGTGGCTCTGATATGTTGAAATTGCCATGGCAACTCACCCTGAAGCATACTATCTGGAAAGCAAGCATCTGAGAATTGCACCGTCTTCCAATTCTCCAGCAGTGGACTGGGTGACCGCTTCAGGAGAATAAGAGGGCAGCAGTCAATACAGTCGGGGCACATCTCCTTTTCTTCTCTGTCTACCCACACCATCTCCCCATGGGTTGAAAATAACGCATTGCAGGGCCATTCGTGGATGGACGTGACCTGCGCTGGGCAAGAGGGAGTGTGTTCCACACTTGCCCTGACTCAGGCTTAATGTGTAGGTATCCAGACAGCTGGGAGGGCTGTGGGTTTGTAGATACATTCTCTGTAATCTTAGGGATAACCCTAACCTGGAGAAGAGAGCTGGGGAATGTCTTCAGGTGTGCCCAGGAGGAGGTGACATGGGTGAACATGGCACAGTGACTCAACCACAACTGTCCTTTAATTTACGCAAAGATTCAACATGTAAAGATCCCCACATATAGTTTCCTCTAATGCTTGAAGTTTGTTTTAATTTGATTGCACCTATACAAAAGAAACTTCTATTTAGGGAGTAGGGGAAGTGTTTCCTCCCACCACTACTTTTTATAAATTAATGTTTACATTACAGTTTTCATGCCAGAAGTATATGAAGAAGATCTTCTTTGAGTGAAACACTGTTAAATTATATGTTGTAGTAGGAAAAGATATAAATTCAGTCCTTTGAAAGAGTTTGTGGTTTAACTGGGAATCAAAATGTGTCTCGATAATATGGAGAATTAGACTGAGGAGTGCTGACTGTACAGTCAGCATTGATATACAATTTAGGATTCTGGTAACACAAATATACTTTTTAAAAAAATTTAATTAACTATTATTATCATTATTATTTTTGTGGTACAGAAGATTGAGCCCAGGGTATTCTATCAATGAGCTATATACCCTTGGCCTTTTTTTATTTTGTATTTTGAGACATGGTCTCACTAAGTTGCTGAGACTGGCTTCTACCCTGTGATCTTCCCTGCCTTAGCTTTCCAAGTAGCTGAGACTACAGGTGTGTACCACCATGCCCATCTTGAATCCACTTTTTAAAAGTGCATTTCTTTTAAATAAGTAATACATGTGCATAATTCAAATTCCAATAGGAGCAAAACAATATTCACTGAAAAGGATCCCCATCGCTCTTTCCTCCTGCCTTCAAGTTCCTGCCCCCAGATGCAACCATGTCTAGAGTTTCTTGCATAACCTTCCAGAGTATTCTATGCATTTACATACACCTTAGTATTTTTTCCCTTCTTGGTTTACTTAACTTAAAAATAAATCTTGGATGTATTTCCCTAGTTGTATTATAGACTTGCCTCATTCTTATAAGCCAGCAAATGATAGCTCACACATCAAATCTGCTCTCTACCTATTTTAGTAAATAAAAGTCTTATTAGAACACAACCACATCTATTCTCTTACACATTGTCTAGAAATGCTTTTGTGCTACAATGGCAGAATTGAGTAATTGTGACAGAGACAGTATGGTCTGCAAAAGCTAAAATATTTACCGTCTGGCCATTTGCAGAAGTCTACTGACTCTTGCTTTAAAAAGACTACTTAATATTTTATGTATAAACATGTCATAACTTAATAATTCCTTATTAAAGGATATAAAGGCTACTTCTAATCAAGTCATTACAAATATCACTGTATTTAATACATCAGTGTCTGTGTTATATTCTCACACATGGGGCTATATCCATGAAAGTATCCATCTAGGAATGGGATTGTTGAGAAAAAATATCATGTGCTTTTCATGGACATATTTGTTAATTTGGTCTCAACAGCAGCCATGATGTTAAGGAAACCAGAAGACAGACCAACTGAAAGAATCAATTGGGGAAGAAAAAAAGAGAAATGAGCAATTGAAGGCTGTATTCCTGGGAAATGAAATGAACAATATGATTTCCAAGGGGAATAAATTGGTGGTTGCTTTCAGCCATACCTACAAAATGGGAGGCTGAAAGTTGGAAAAACCCAGACCTCTATTTAATGTATCAGGGTTGAGGAAACCAATGCAAGTGTGTTCTTCTGTTAAGGTCACTCTTTGTCGTAATTGCAAACTTCTCCTCACCTCTCTCTCTGAATTCATTTCCTATGCCAGAGCCTTGGAGGCACAAATGTATGACTGTTGGAGCTGCTGTTTTCAGGGACAGCTGTGAAGATCAGTGAGGGCACCAGAGAGTTTGACTTTGTGTGGGTAGATTTGCTTGCCTAGTACTGACTTTGCTAGTTCAAATAGGTAACAGCAATGAGCTCTGAGTCCCCTGGCCCTTAGAAGCCACTTTGAGATGATGCTGGAAGGAGGAAAATCTGGAATCAATAAGCTTCAGGAAAAAAGTTACCCCTAGTTTAAACCTTCCTATAGAGTGAGAGGTGGAGCTAAGATTGGGAACAATTCAGATCTCTGCTTTTACCTGTTGACTCCTGCTGTGTGCTAGACACTGCTAGAGGTAAGTATACAAGGATCAAGAAAAGAATCTGGCTGCCTGCCAAAGGACTCATAGCTTAGTGGAGGGAATTAGACCCGCAGTTCCCAAACTCTGCATACCTTTCAAATTTTTGAGAAAAACACACCAATACTTTGACATCTGTCAGACAAAGTGTGAACAACTAGCTCAAAGCAGTTCACAGCTTCAACATTAGATCCCATTGCATTCCTTTTGATAATGCCATGTGTTGGCAACACTAGGCCTTTGGCAGTTGCTGTACTAAAAGCAGGTACTGTGCAAAACTCAGTGTGGATCAGAAAATGAGGGTGTCACAGTCGGATTTGATTCTGAGTTTGAAAAGGTCTGTGCACTTGATGGGTCTACCTCTTACTATGGAACTGTGGTCACTGAAGAATGAAATAAAATATATTTTTTTCTTTCAATTTATGTATATTACCTTTGTGAAAGATTACTAAGTGGTTAGGACAGAAATCATTGTAAAGTTGTTTGACACTAACTAATAAATGTTAAGTGTTTCTTTTGGCCTTTGTGCACTGTAAAAGAATTACTGAAACACCAAGTGCACTAGGAACCAAAAATCTGGGAACTTCTGAGATGAGCACTTAACACTCTTCACCAGCATTGAGATCATGGGACAGTTAACACTCCAAGCTCAGCCCCTGATTCCTCAACTATAAAATAGAGACAATAAGTCTAACTACCTTAGGCGCCATGATGAAGGTGAAACGTGATAATAGGAGTGAAGGATTTAGCACAGGGCTTGGCACACACTATGTGACCAATAAGCTCCAGCTTGTATACATCCACAAAACCCTAGGCACCATAAGAAAAGTAATATTTAACCCTAATACTTCAGCTTCCAATTTATTTTTAAGCCTGTAGCTTCTCATATCAAATTCTGTTGCCATGGTACCTGCTGCAGTATCTGATGTCAACCAAGTAATTCTGAAATGAGGAAACTAATGATCCTGCTGAGGTTTGTCACAGAACTATTCAAATTACTTCACTGACACTCATTTTTAGGTTTTTGCCTTTGGAGGAGGGGGTATTGGGATCTAACCCAAGGCAGCATGCTTGCCATACGCTCCAAGCCCCAAGTCTTTTCATCTTATATTAATTCAGAGATTGCTTATTCCTTTTGGTCAAAAGAAAAAGAGAGATGTTAGTCAATCTAGTGATATTTTAAGAAGTAAATTTAAAACAAATTGTATCAAAATTATTCTCTTAAGTCTCTTGAATATTTCTGTTTCAAAAAGCTCTTGTGGCTTTAATTTTTTATCCATTTTGTTATATTTTATTTAAAATCTTTTGGTTTTATTGTGGTTTGTATTTTGAAAAAAGGCTAATCTTAGATCTAAGCTCTTATTTCCCTCCAAAAGATAAAATTATAGTAAGATTCTCAACTCCTCATTTAAAAAGACGAAAAACTTTCATTTTGAATGCTTCCCAGATTCCAAAGCGTTCATGAAAATGGCTGTTTACATCATTAGACAGAACTCTCCTGGCCTTCAGCATAGCTGGTAACTTTTCTGTCAGTTTCATATGGGTTTAAACTTAACCAGATTTTTAACTTTAGGGAAGATAGAACAGATTTATATAAAGATGAAGAGAAAATCAACACTCTGTCTATATTGGTGATTCTCAGATGGGAATGGGAGAGAATTTTACATCTCAGGGGACATCTGGCAATAACTGACATTTTGGTTGTCTCATGGGGAACATGGGGAACAACATAGCAGCTAGGGATTGGAAGCCAGGGATGCAGTTAATGCACAGAGCAGCCTCCACAGCTCAACAAAGAAGTATCTGGCCCCAGATGTCAAGTATTGAGGTTGAGAAACCCAGTCTAGATATTATTTCTTTCCTTCACTGAATCACTCTTGTAAAAAAAAGTCTGTCTTCTAATACCTCCTCTCTCAACCTAGAGGGTTATTTTGAATATTAGCTTCTGAGATTAGAAGTAATCATCAGCTATACAAAAACATCATGATTTTCCTCCAAATCAGTGATCCTCAGATTTCTTCACATTAAACCAGCTGGGAGACTTTCAAACCATATCAGTCATTGGACTCCACCTTCAGACCAATTGAATACAAATCTCCAGGGCTGAGACCGAACCACAGTATATTTTAATTTCCAATGTGTCAGGAATGGAGGATTATGAATATAAATGCACAGAAAGTCTATTTTCTATGCTAGTTCTGCTTACAAAGACAGAACTTAGTTACAGGATGGGAGATAGTGATGTCTCTCTCAATGTAGAAATGCTCTTTACTCCCTTCCCATGGGGTCATGTTGACTATTTGAATGAAGAGTATTTGAGCTGAGCATGGTGGCACATGCACATAATCCCAGTGACTGGAAAGGCTGAGGCAGGAGGATCTCAAGTTCAAGGACAGCCTCAACAACTTAGTGGGATCCTGTCTCAAAATATAAAAGTGGGGAGGGCGTTGGAGATTTAGCTCAGTGGTAAAGCACCCCATGACCAAAAAAAAAAAAAGAAAAAGAAAAAGTATTTGAGGTACTTACTTATGTTTTGATCACCCAAGATATTTTATTTTCATGGCCAAATTGCATGCATTTACAAGGTCTCAAGGTTTTTCTTAATCCTTTCTACAAAATTTCAAGAGAAAGAAAATTATTTAGCTTTTCTCCAGTAACCCACAGTTTCACTTTTAACTATCCTTCAATCTAAAGAGGATAGAAATAGTCTCACCATGGATTTCATGTACCAATTGAACCTGGATTCTTCTGAGCATCCTGAGAAGCCTATGGAAGGTTTTGAAGCCATTGTGATGGTGCATACCTATGATCCCAGTGACTCTGGAAGCTGAGCCAGGAGGATCACAGGTTCAACGCCAGCCCAGGAAACTTTAGCGAGATCCTATCTCAAAATAAAAAAAATAAAAAAGAATGAGGATGTATCTCAGTGGTAAAACGCCCCTGGGTTCATTCCTTAGTATTGCAGAATTGGGAGTTTCCAATTCACCCTCTACCCCTTTCACCACACTCCCAATCCTCCTAGCAAATACTGGTCAAGCAGATGGTTTGGGTGTGATGCCCTGGAGGTTAACAGATGTGAGTTCTGATGGAACAAGAGGACTGACCTTTCCCATTGCTGCTCTCAGACCAAAGCACATGCTCTGCTCCATCTCCCAACAAACAAATGGAGCTTCATGTGGCTGATTTTTAAACATTCCAAACCAGGATCAAAAGGCTTCTCAGAGTAAGGGGCAAGTAGAAGTCAATAAGAACTGATTTCAACATCAGGAAATGAACTCTATTTGGTAGACAATCTACCTTCCTTAGCTCAAGGATTAAATATTAACTTAAGACTGGTATTTCAAAGCAAACAAACAAAAATGAAAGGCTTAGCCCTCAACTCTCCCAGAGTAGGTAACATTTATTCCCTCTTGATGCCTAATGCCCTTCTTGAAGGCCCACGGATGTTTAAAGAAACCTCTTTCTCTCTCTCTCTTGGATCATCAACTAAAAATGTGTTTTATCAACATGGGGCGGAGATTCAGATATATCCTCAAGGGTTAGATAGTTTCCATTTAATGGATGCCATCAAGGTTCTGTTGTCATTTCATTCTACACAGTAGGTTTAGTTCTGACTGTCTGAGTAAGGACTTTATAATTAAGTTGCCATCTACCCTCAGAACCCAAGATTGTCTGCGTGTTTATACTAAAACCCAGCAAAGGGCAAGTGATGTTACTGAGTGCTGCCCTAAAGCTTTGGCGGTGGTTCGATTAGAGAAGATGAGGAAAGGGAATCGTCATAGGGCACATATCACAGCAATCCCACCGTGCTTGTTTTGTGCATGGATGCACTGCACGGGCACCAACTGCACATGTCCCACCTTAAGACAACAGTCTATTATTACCAGGGACTAGAACTGACAGTAGAATATGGCATTCTTTTTTTTTTTTAATGTTACTAGAAACTGAACCCAGCGGTGCTCTACCACTGACACCTAAAGCCCTTTTTAATTTCATCTTGAGACAGGGTCTCACTAGGTTGACCTTGGACTTGCATTCCTCTGCCTTGTCTCCCGAATTTCTGGGATTATAGGCATGTGCCACCACGCTCAGCTTCTGTACTTGAGTCAAAGATTTGGTAGTTAGTATTAATACCATTTTATAATTTCTACTTGTGAAAATGGTCTCTGCTTTAATGTTTTTATTTAAAATATTAAAAATAAACTAAACTTAGAACTATATCAGAGGTTACTTGTTTCTAGCACTAAACTTAAGATCAGCCGTTTTGCTTGTGCAAATCATTATTTATCATATTTAGCTGGTATGTTATTTTATATTTATTTATCTTTGCAGTGCTAGGGGATTGAACCCAGGGTTTCACACATAGTAAACAAGCATTCTACTTCTGAGTTCCACCCTAGCCCCTAAATGTTGTTTTTAATTTAATTTTCAATAGCCTTGTATTTTGTTTGCACTTAATGTACAAGTTGTTTTCATTTTATCTTTATGTAAGAGCCATAAGCAGATTTATGTTTATATTTAGATACCATAAAAAATATTAATGTAGAAATTCCTTGAGCACTTTTTTAAAAAAAATATTTATTTTCCAGTTGTAGGTGGACACAATATCTTTATTTCATTTTTATGTGGTGCTGAGGATCAAACCCAGTGCCTCACATGTGCTAGGCAAGCACTCTACCCCTGAGCCACAACCCCAGCCCCCATGAGCACTTTTTTTTTCCCCCTCTAAAGATTTACCTATTAGTCAATGTTGAAAAATACAAGACTCACTTGTTTATCAAGGCAGGCAGGTTGAAACCTAAGACTTAGAGTAGATCTGTGCTTGGAGTCTGGCAGAATGAACTTAGCCTTGCAGTTTTCACTCTGCTCAGAGGGTAGGGGGGCAGATGTACACACCTCCCCTGTCTGGACAGAAGGCTAACAGCAGCTGTATTTCCGTCCCATTTCCCCAGGCAGCCTACTGAATACATGTTCAGTAAATAAAGAGAAGAAAGACAGAAATTTTTAAAAACCAAATTTTAAAAATCTTTAAATAACATTACAAACAAGAAAAATGTAGATTATAAATTTTATTTACTTTTGGTATGATTTCAAAACTAATACCTACAATTCTTTTATCTAAAAATCAACTGTAACCTGTTTCATTCCATAACCTCAGCCCCCTGCAAAGTCTTTCTAACCAAATATTTCTGGAAATTCTTTGTTTTACAGATGCTCAAAAGATGTGGGATGAGGGGTCTTGTGCTGCTCACAGATTCCTCCCCTTCCCCCCTGGTCCCATAGTAACAACCAGTCCCTATCATGGTCATGCCTCCACTGACTGGGTACTCCCACACCCTCATGCTCTGGGCTGTTGAGCTCAGAGCAGTGATGCAGAATAGAGAGCTCCCCTCTTCTTTTTATGTAACATTCTGTTAGCAGGATACCAAAGTACAGTGACCTTGTGCTTTACTGTTTTACAGAATTTCTATTTAAAGAAGGAGGAAAAAAAAAAAAATCTCTCAACTTTTACTTACAGCTCTCTTCCGCAAGGATCAAGAGGTAAAAATTATAAACTCAAAGTAAAAAAATCTTTATAGTTCCTATACTATACAAGAATTTCACTCCCCAAAAGTAGAAACAACTTGTTTCACTGTATCATAGCTTGAGCAAAGCAATTTCCTATAGCCTTGCTGATATTTAACTTTTTTAAAAGATCATTTTATCTTTTGTAGCATGTTTAATCTATTCACATTTACTAGAAAGTTACCAATAAATTCAAGGTCATAAAAAACTGATAGTGATACAAAATATTTTTTTTCATAAAAATGTGATCTGTTTCTGGCAGAATGCAAGGGAGTATTGCCCTATGGATAATGAATGGTTTTGCATCTATTAAGCAAATTCTCTTCAACATTCCTGATGACTTACATATTTAACTACTCTTTTGGATGCTCCGATGAGCCAATTGCAGCATCTTATTTCCTTGTTAATTAATGAATTAAGTAAAAAATATTTGACATATTTCATTTTTTAGAGTCGTTTTACATTCAAAAATATCCTTTAACATTGGTTTCCCTTGCTCATTCGATTAAAGACTGAACTGAATTATTATTCTTTCCTTAGAGGGGGTAGAGGAAGGGCTAAGGAGGAGGTGGGGAAGACTGATGTGTGTGTGTGTGTGTGTGTGTGTGTGTATGGTACTGGGGATTGAACCTAGGGGTGCTTTACTTCTGAGTGACATCCCCAGACTTTTATTTTTTATTTTGAGACAGGGCTGCACTAATTGACTGAGGGTCTCCCTAAGTTGCTGAGACTCAAACTTATGATCCTCCTGCTTCAGCCTCCCGAGCCACTGGAATAACAGGTATGCACCATCACACCAGGTTGGGAACATTCTAATTTTTCCAGATAAAGCCAGCATCAGGGCAGTGTGAGAAGTGCTTCACCAAGTGCTGTGGAAGCACCATGCAGGGAGGGGAAGGCCGACAGGCTGCAGGCTGAAGGAGCCTTCTAGACCAAGCCGAGTGCAAAGGGAAAGAGGGCATCAGGCAAGTGGAGAGTACAGAGTAGAGACAGTAACAGGGAAAATACTGTTCACAAGGGCTTGGGAAGTGTTGGTGGCTGTGCTGTGCACCTCATCCTCATTCATATGTTAAAGTCCCAGCCTCCAGTACCTCATAATATGACTAGGGAGATTAGATCTTTAAAGGTGTGATTTAGTTATGTTGAGGTCCTTAGGGTAGACCCTCGTATTAGTCAGCTTCCCATCACTGTGACAATGTACCTGAGAAAAACAACTTGAAGAAAGGTTTATTTTGGTTCATGTTTTCAGAGGTTTCAGTCCATGGTCACTTGACCCCATCATTAGAATCCAATGGTGCAACAGAATATCATGGTGTGAATACATGGCAGAGAAGAGCTGCTCATCTCATGGGAACCAGGAAGGAGAGAGAGGGCTGTGGTCACAGAATACCCATCAGGAGAACACTCGTGTGAATGATTTCCTCCAACTAGGCCCCACCTGCTAAAATTTCTACTGCCTCCCAACAGTGCCACAAGTTGGGGACCAAGCCCTCACCACATGAGACTTTGGGGGATATTCCAGATACGGACCATAAAGTGGATGGTGTCCTGATAAGAAAAGGGAATACAGACACACAAAGAGGGAAGGTCCTGTGATGATAGGGAGAATACCATCATCGATAGGCCAAGAAGAGAGGCCTTAGAAGAAACCAAGCCTGCTGACACCTTGATCTTGGACATCCAGCCTCCAGAACTGTAGGAAAATAGATGTCTGTTGTTTAAACCACCTTGCAAACTAATATGGGGAGAAAAAGCTTGAGACTTTTGGGAAACCAAAAGTAGTATTGAGAATCCTGTTATGTGGTGCCAATCTTAATTCTATCCAAAATTCTAGGTAGCATTAAGTGATTCATCAATAAAATTACTTAGTACAGCTACATGTAGTGGCTTGCGTCTTTATTTCGAACCATTCATGAGGCTGAGGAAGGAAGATCACAAATTCAATGCTGGTCTTGGAAGCTTATGAGACCTTGTCATAAAATAAAATAGAAGAAATTGGTTTAAGACAGCAGTAGGAAGACCATAGCCCAAGGGCCAACTGCATTTTTTTGTATGATCCATAAGAATTAGTTTTTTTTAAAAAAATGGTTCTAAAAACTCGAAAGAAGAATGATATTTTGTGACACGTAAGAATGATGTGAATTTATGACTTGAAAATCTGAGACAGGAGGATGGTATGTTCAAGAACATCCTGGATAACTTAGCAAGACCCTCACTCAAAATAAAATTTTAGAAAAGCCCAATTCAGTGGTTGAAAATTTGCCTAGCATGGGCAAGGCCCTGGGTTCAATTGCCAGTACTAAAAAGAAAATTACTTGGTACATAGTGAAACTTTAGTTTTCACCCCAAGTTCTGTGAATTCTCTGAGTTCCCACAGTCATCTTGTTTGTTCCTTTATTATAAAATATAAGTCCTGTGTCTTTCAACAGCTAATCCATTTCTCCACCATAACCTATGAGTCCCTCAAAAATAGGGCTTGTGGTGGCATTTCTTTGTATGTCTGGCACTTAGTGGATTACAATACTAGGTCTGTCACCTAGTAGACACATAAACCAATGTTTGTGGAACAAGGAATTTAATAAGTGAATAAACAAATAGGGGAAAGCTACTTCAAGCAAAAATATAACTTGTAGACAGTGTTTTCCCTTGGGGATTTAGGCTATCTAGCTAGAATTACTTCGTGCTCTTGAAGACAACTTTGCAGTGGCAGCTTGGTACCAGAGCTGACCTACTCAAAAGCCATTGCACACTGGCCCAGCCATGGGTACGAGAGTCTCTGCTCTAGTGAGGTTTTGGAGTGAAAGTGCCCTAGTGTCCACTGCCCCAGGAAATGTTCTAGGGCCTCTTTCCCAGACACTAGACTCTTGGTGAATACTGGAAAGAGAGATGCTAACTGAAATGAAAGGCTTTCTGTCTCAGACACATTTGTCACCAAAAGAATACGTCTTTCTTCATATAAACTGCTATCTCTTCAGGAGCTACCTGCTTGCTATATAAACTGTACAGAGGGTGGCAAATGTTTTTTGTAAAGGCAGGCAATGATTTGACTGTGTCCCCCAAAGTGTGCAAGTTGGAAACTTCATACCCATTAAAACAATGCTAGGAGGTAGGGCCCAAAGAGAGGTGCTTGGTCCAGCCTCATGAATGGATTATGATTTTTTATTATTAAAGGGCTTGAGGCTTGTGAGTTGAATCTTTCTCTCTCTCTCTCCCTCCCTCCTTCCCTCTCTCTCTCTCTCTCTGCCCTTTTGCCATGGCATGATGCAGCAAGACAGCCTTTGCCAGATATGGCCCCTCAGTCTTGGACTTCCCAGCCTCCAAAACCATGAGCCAATAAATTCCTATTCATTATCAATTACCCAGTCTTGGGTATTCTGTTATAGCAGCACTAAAATACTGAGACAGTATAGTAAGCATTTTAGACTTTATGGGCTATAAAAGACCAAGACAGTATGATACATATTTTAAACTTTGGGCAGCTACAATTTAACTTTGCCATTGAAAGCTGAGGGTATAGTTCAGTGGTAGAGTACATGCCTAGCATGTACGAGGCCATGGCTGTGTTCCAATAAAACTCTGGACAATTAAATTTCATGCAATTTCTTTCTTTCCTTTCTTTCTTTTTTTTTTTTTTTTTTTTTTTTTTGTTGTTGTTTTTTGTGGTGCTGGCAATTGAACTCAGGACCTGGAACATGCTAGGCAAGGGCTCTACCATTGAGCTACATCTCAAGCTCTTTTTAAAATTTTATTTTGACACAGAGTCTCACTGAGTCACCCAGGCTGGCTTACAACTTGCAATCCTCTTGCTTTGGCTTCTTGAATAGTAAATTTCATGAGTCACAAAATATCATCTTGTTCTTGGGTTTTTAAATAGTCTTTTAAATCATCCTTAGCTTGTGGGCCATACAAAAAGAAATGGCAGGTCAAATTTAGCCTTTGGGCTATATAGTCTACCTACCCCTGCCCTAAACCAATATCTTCCCCTCGGCTTTGTCTGTTTCTCTCCCTTTTTATTCTTTTCATTCCAGTCAAACTATGATATTCAAATGTGAATATTTCTAGGAAACAATGGACTCTCCACAGTCCTTTGCAGCTCAGTGTGAATGAATAAAAATCAGGCTTTTGCTCAGAGACTGGGAGGAAATAAGACTAAAGATAATCTTAAAGTAAATAAGAAGTACAAAAGTAAATAAGAAGACAAGGCCAAGTGTAACCCAGCAAAACCTTGCCCATAAACTACAAAATAGATTTGCACTTTACTTGTTACTCAGCTCAAGTTGATTTTTCATTGAAACAGAATGAACTTGTTTCTCCCATAATACATTTTATCATTTCAGATAACATGGGGAAGATGTTGGTGCTTTCTTGGGCCACACGTTGCTGTACGGGCAACTTCCTGACCTCAAATTCAACCCTGCGAGGGCTTGGTCTGAGCTTGGTGTGAAGAAAAGAGGACTCACAGCTGATATGATCTGGTGTCGTGCCAGTCTGCACAGAATTAGAAGATGGATTATTGTGGATTTGTTTTCCTTTAGGAATTAGGGCTGGCACTGGCTTAGCTTCAGTACAGCAGAGGTATTAACTGAAATGTATTTCTGTCTTAACAGCCACATCCCTTTTAGCCTTGGTGACTTTGGAGTGACTTCTAAAGCAATCTCATCAGAATGAATCGGCAGATTAAGGTGAAATTCATGTCAGAACAGTAGGCAAGAGGAGATGAAATGCCCTACACCTGGCTGCCCACTGCAAAAGGTAAAGTTGAACATGTGAGATGGGCCGAAAAATGCTGGGTGAACTTTCAAGTGGATTTCCTTCAGTCAACTCACAAGAAGATTCAAAGCAGCATAAAGAACTCAAGATGAGGTAGCCGCACAGCCCATGTACTGGCCATGTGCCGCATTTGAGGGCTCTCTGGATTCATCAGCAAGTCTGATTTGAAGTCTTCTCTCTTTTACTCTTTACCTGTTTAGTGAATTCACTATGCTTGATGGGAGTGAATCTGAACCTAGGCACTGAGGATTTGATTTCCTACAGGAATTAGGGCTCGTTTTAGATGGCCTCCCCTTCATTTGTGAAGTCACTTAACTCTGGAAGCCTCAGCTTCCTCATCTGCAAAATGGGGCTTAGAGTCCATATTCCAGGCTTGCTATAAGGATTCCGGGAGATAATATGTGAGGTTGCTTTATCAACTCTGCAAATAATAGCTTTCAGTTTAACCATCCTCCATGTCCATGGACCCAAACAGAAGTTCGTCTTGTTCCCCTGACTGAAAATTGGGAAGCAAACAGTTGAGTTTGTTATCCAGGGAAGGATGCTCTCTGGTCATCTTCTTGCCTCTTGCCTTTGTCAATAAACACTTATTAAAGGGGTGTATACACTGGAATAGAAGACATATGATTTACAAAAACATGAATTTCTTGATGGGCTAGGACTGAAAATATTTTTTTGATGCAATTCAATGTGTTGTTAATCTTTCTCTGCCCCATCCCTGCCACACCAGGTATGTGCACATCATTTGTCCTGTAGTTCAAACACAGAAAATTTTTAACACACCGTATCAGCCTTACAAATAAATAAGTAGATAGTTCCCATGCTCTGTAGCATAGGATGACCACCAAGGTTTTTCTGCTGTAAAATAACTCTTGCTAATTTGGGATATATACCTCAAATCCCATCATGTGGAATCATTAATTTAAACCACAGAATTATGCATTTTAAAAAACAGGCCTGGCATGGCAACACACCTGTGATATCAGCTGCTTGCGAGGCTGAGGCAGGGGGATCACAAGTTCAGGGCCGTCTGGGAAAGTTAGTGAGATTCTATCTCAAAATAAAATAAAGAGCATTGGGGATGTGACTCAGTGGTTAGTGTGCATGCATAGCATATGCAAGGCCCTGGGTACAATCCCTAGTACTGCAAAAAGAAAAAGAAAAAAATGCCGTAGAAAGGTGGGATTTTGCTACCTCCAAATATTAACAACTGTGTATAAATTTCTTTATTATGTCTTTTCTAAAGTAGGAAGCCAAGGGCTACTTTAAGACCAGTAGAATGATACAGGACACAGAGATAGGGAGTAGGAATATCAAAAGAGAATAGTACCGTACAGACACAACATCTCCCATCTTGATTTTATCTTGTACTATCCCTGCCTATCTACATACCTTTTCATTTACAAATACTTATTGAGTATCAAATATAAATCAAGACCTCTGGTTGTAAGCAACACATCAAACAGATTTAAGCAGAGAGGAATCAATTGAATGGATATTGAATAACTCATAGAATCTCCCAGAAGCCTAGAGAATAGGGCTCAGAATCAAGGAAGCACAAGGAAGACTGAAATGCACCCTGGGGCATAGGCAAAAACATGCCATCAAACCAGCACAGAAGGATGCTGTGGCCGCCTCTGCTGAGCCCCAAGAATCCATCCCTGAGGTACCTACCGCTGCCCCGGAAACTCCTCCCCTTGTGAAGTCCTGGAAGTCCCTAAAGTTTTGTATCTAACTGAACTGTGGAGCATGCTCATCTGATTGGTCAAACCCACCTTTCATACCTAATCCCTACCTGCATAGGTGGGGACATAAGACTCAGATATTTTCACTTCTTGAATGGGAGGCATCCTCTGTCTTACCCCAGGACTCATAAAGTAAATAATTCTCCCAAACAGAAAAGGATTGAAATAACAAAGAACCCAAAAAGTAGCAAATGGCCCCTACTCATCTACTATGTGTCAGGCATTGTGCTAAGTTGTAGGTACTGAGACTTTAATGAGAGAGACAGGCATGTAAATGGAGACTATTATGTTGTGTTCATGATAACAGTGTTTAAATAGGTGTAAGTGATGCCTTTGGATCCTGCTGGAGAGAGTAACTGATTCCCTAGGAATGGAAAAAGGCCACCATGAGGAAGTACTGTTTGAAATGAGACTTGAAGGATCAATAGGATTTGCCTCCTGGAAAAGAGACATCCAGAATGTAAGGGTATAAGGGAGGCAAGTTTTTACAAAGTCAAGGAATTATGAAAAGTGAACTCCTCAGAATCAAGATCTTTGATTACAAAAACATGCACGGATTCTAATGAACCCAAAAGGGAGCTGGATAAGTAGTAGCACCGATCAGCAGAAAGTCTGGGAACAAAGAGTGAAAAACTGGCAGGAATCAAAAGAAGCCAAAGGGCTGAAACCAGAGCCAATGCATCATCCTAGGAGCAGCCTGTCAGGACCCCAGGGTCACCAGCCAAGGGATCTATCCCTGCCCTTGGGAACTGAGGGCTGCTAACACTGCCATCAACAGAAGGGTGTTCAGTGGCCCCTACACTTTTCAAAGTGCTGGGCTAGAGCATGAACTTGGTCAAATCCGATGGGGTACCCATGCTCTCACTTCTGGGCAGGCACACTAAGGACAGAGGCATAATGGGAACTGACAAGGGACAGTTCACATAACAGAGACATAGAAAGTCTGTCTTTGCTAAAAGCAGTGACATTTTACTGAGGACCAAAAATACTCCATGGTAACTAAAAGCAGGATGAAAAACTTGGCATCTCTGCCTTCATTTTGTTTCACTCTCCTTTATTACCTTAAAATTTGTGTCGGTTCCCTGCTCAGCTCTGCATGTAGTCACATTAATCTCTTAAGGAGTGTTCATCTCAAAAGAAGCAATTCAAAGTTTATTAGTCTTTCATTTACCTAACCAATCTCATCCCTCTTAAAAACCAAGGTATGATTTACTGTATCCTGTTTAAAACCCCTGGAGTGGTGCCTAGAAGTCTCTGGTTATTGCCCCCTTCCAGGATCACAGATCTGATAGACAAAGAGCAAATGGAAATTGCCCCATTAAATGATGAAGACTTCACTGGAGCTACTTTGCACAACTAGAACTGAGAGAATGATCAACCAGACCACAGTTTGACCAAGACTGCTTACTTATGCAGACCTCTCACTCCTGCCCCAGTTCTTCCCCTATTTAAATCAGAACCTCCTGTCTGCAACCCAAAGACAGAGCTGAGATGCTGGATCTCACTTTATCCTCCCTCTATGGTATGTAAATTTCCTTTCCTGCTTTATGCCATTACCTTTTCTGCTTGATTTTTGGAGTGAATGACCAGACCTGATTTGTTGGGACCCCCAGAGTTAACCTCTGGCCTAGATGGCAATAACATTCAGAGACATTTACTCTAACTGGGGGGGGCTTCATAATAGGGTCAGAAGAGATGAAGGTGGAGAGTGCATGGGCCTCACTGATGAGGAACTTGAATGTTAGACTAAGGGATTTCTGAAACAATGTATCTGAGAGTTTCTTTGTGGGTGAATAACATGTCAAAATAACATGAGACTCAAAGGAGATTAATTACAGAATCAATTTGCTGCATGGTTCAGGACAAGAAAAACCCAAGACCTAACCCCTTGGAGAATGGTATTATAATTTCGGGGTAAATGGTCAAGGGCCTGGAAGAGTAATGGGTATGTAACGAAGAGAAAAGGTCAAACCTGAAAAGCCAAGTGCCTCGGGTTAAACATATTTGCTAACCTATCTTGTGTGACCTGCTTGATTCAGATGGGTGCAATTTGTCTGGTTCCTGCATTGTTCTGCACCTGTGGAATGTCTAACCTAACTCTTCCAACAGGCATTATCTCAGCACCCTGAGCTTCCAACCCAGGCCAGAGGAGTGGCTAGACCTGGCTTTCAACCCTGAGTAGGAAATGTAGGAGTGCATCCTCTGACTTCAGAAGCTGCCTTGGTACTCACTAGCAAATTGTTATTCTCCTGTTAGATATGAACAGTCTCATGCAATGTCAAGTTTAGATGAAGTTACTCTGAGATCATGATAAATGAGACCATTTCATAATTCTAAGCATAGACAGAAACAAGGTCACTATGCCAACTACAAAATACTAAATATCCCACTCTCAGACAAAATGAATGATCGCTACTTCTTTACCAATTGCAACTTTATACTCATTCATGTCTCCCTTCCCTATTGACAATAATTACTGAGACCCAATCATAGAATTGCCTCTGTTCATGGCATCCAATCTAGAGTGAACCTGCTTCCTTAAGACCTCCCCAAGTCATGTTGCCAAAGCCCAAGGCTTACAGTAGCTTCTTCCCAACCTCTTGCTGAGACGCCCTAAGGTTCTCCATGGTGTGTTGTCCATTGCTTCAATGACTAATAAATCCAATTTATTCAACTACAAGTGTGTTCCTGATGCTGGAGTACATTGACATTTGTCTAGAAAATGAACACCAAACCTTCTGGTCACCATTATGTCTTGCTATAAATTTAGAGATGGCTTCTTAACACTGTTGCCATTCAGGTGACTTAAAAACTGATCATATTCACACTTAACTAGTGTCATCAGGTACCTGTTTCCACAAGCTGGTCTCTCTCTGGTCATGATTCTTCCAAGTCATGCCATAAATATCCACCAGACCGGTTCTCCTGAAGCTCCTTTTCCATCCAGATTTGCAGCAGTCAGTGACTCTCCCAGTATTATCCTTTAATTATGATAGAGAGGACCAGTGGCATGGTTTCCAAATCCTGTACTACTTTGTTATTCACCACAGTTGTCACTTCACCCCTATTAACCCTCCAAACTGTGACTGGTGTGGGGACAGTCTCCCACTGCCAATTACCATGGAGTAATAAGAGTAAGGGAAAAGCAGGCAAAGCTTTCAAAGCTGAAGTTCTACTATTTACTGCTGTTACAGGAGCAAAATATGTCTGTCTCCCTTCCTGCTCAAGGGGGATGCTTTGACTAAAGTTTATGTAAGTCACAAAAGCCCTTCTCTGATTGTAAAAATTCCTAATCCCTTCCCAGTTTCTGCTCTTTTCCACCCGTCACCACCTATTTACCAAGGAAAGAAGCAGGGCAAATAGCAAATGAGAATGAAAGAGCCTGTCAATACATTCTTTGCCCCTAATTTGCAGATGTTCATACCTTCAGAAATCCTCTCTGTGGGACCCTCTGAGCACCTTGTTGTGACATACTTTAACAGATTCCCCAGCTTCATTCAACTCTGGTGACAAGGTTATCTCTTGGGTCCTCTCCAAAGTCCAGCTTCAACAGAGAGGAAAAAGGCACACTCTACATAAATGATAAATATTAAGTAGGCAGAAGCCAAAAGCACACTCATCTAAGAAAAAAGAAATGAAACCTGAACAGACTGCTATGTTGAATCAATGCAGAAACGTAGAGTGAGAGAGGAATATAAAGGAGCTTAATAAAAGGAAGAAACAGTAACCTGCGGCTTGAGCACTTAATCAAGGAACCCAATGTAGACTTCCCAATGTATTTGGAAGTACATTCCACCCAGAAAAACACCCACTGTTTGTTATAGATTAGTGGCCTGGCTCCAAATTCTTGGAAACTCTTGAAGGCTATTTTGCCTACAATAGAGGAAACTCAAATGGCTGGTTGTTTCCCTCGGATCCTATAGATCTCGGCCACTCTCATAGATCTCAGATACAGAAACTGAAAAAAGAAAAGAAAAGAAAACCCTCCTTCTTGAGACTTGGCCACACACAATGGCTCTCCTCTCTTGGACTCCACCCTTGTTCAGACAGGCCTTCCTGGATGGAGGGTGGGGCTCTCCCCAAAGGGAACATTTGAACCTCTGTCAGAGTGACATTCATTGAACATTTGTCATATTCCAGGTACTATTCTGAAAGCGTTATATGCCTGATTCAGTTATCTCTAACTTCTGCCCTATGAGGCAAATGCTATTTTTATCACATTTTACACATTGGTAAACAGAAGCACACAATTAAGTAACTTGTACAAATATAGAAATCTATTTAGTGGGAAAAACTCTCTAAGTCCTCAGGCTGACTTCAGAGGTATATTCAGCTGTGACCCAGGAAAGAAAAAAAAAAAAAAGGAAATGTGCAATATCCAAAAAAGCTTTGCCCCTCAACTCCACAGCTCAAATCCTGGGTCAGACAGTGGTCCTCATGGGGGTACACCAATCGCTAGGCTCATACAGTGGCTTTCCCAAGATTTGGGTGCACTTAGTATTAAGAAGATGGAGGGCTGGGGCTGGGGCTCAGTGGCAGAGCACTTGCCTTGCATGTGTGAGGCACTGGGCTCAATCCTTGGCACTACATAAAAATAAACAAATAAAATAAAGGCATTCTGTCCATCTACAACTACAATTTTTTTTTTAAATAAAGAAGAAGATGGATGTCCATGTCCACTTTCCTAAGAAATTTTCCTTTTCCTTTAGAATGAGGAGCACCTGCGAGTTCTCTTACAATTCCCTTCCACAATAGCCCTTCTTCTCCTGGACAAGGGGAAGAACACTATCCTTGTGACTCTGCCCAGGCACTGATAAGGTATATTTCCCCAGGTTGTCATCCTCTACAGCATCAAGCAAAGGGACAATTGGAAATGTTAGAGTTGAGAAAGTAACTCTAATAAACTGCTAACATATTCTTTTGGAAATCAAATGGTTTCCAAATCTCTGCTTTCAACAAAATTAAAAAGGGGACCTAATGGATCTGATAGACTATTGAAAATGAATTTGCTGTTGCTTGATTAAGTAATGTTTTTAAATTTAAATCAATGTTTAACTGATATATTAAAACATAAAAATTGTACATATTCCTGAGGTACCCCATGATGCTTTGATACAGGTGTACATTGTGTAATGCTTAAATGAGGGTAAGCATATCTCTTTTCTCAAACATTAAATTATTTCCTTATGGTAGAAATATTTAAACTCCTTTGCTCTGCTTTTTGAAATATACAGTACACTATTGTTATTTGTAGTCACCTTGCTGTGCCATAGAACACCTGAGCTTTTTGCTACCCATATCTTATATAATGTAGAGCCTTCTTCAATCTTTCCCCATCTTTCCCTCCCTTCTATTCTACAGCATCAAAAATTACTTTCAATGATCCATCAGCTCCAATAAAAATTATTTTTAAGGACCTAACAGCTCCGTTAGGCACCCTTTTAAGAATGGAGGACACTACTCTGATAGAACTCTCCAGATATTTATGTGAACGAGATTATTCAGTGCTTACCTCTATTAAGATGAAAATAGAAATGTAATTTTAAGTTCATCTTGCAAACTGAAGTTCTCTGAAGAAGCCTCATCTGTACTAAAATCCTGCAGACTGCTTGGCCTTGGCTGGAGCACTGCAGATGTGGAGAGAGAGAATGTTGAAGGTCCTGAGCCAAATTGCCTTGGGCTGTTTTAGGCCCTGTAATAGTCATTTACCTTCATTTTTATATCTTACCTAACTTGTAAGAACTATATAATCTTCTCAGAGTGGGTCACTAAGCCTAGCAGCCCTCTATCCTTCACCAGGCAGAATGCATTAGATAGGTGAGGTAACATCTGAACTTGAGAGAAGAGAGTTCACCTACCTGATGCTTCCACCAATGAGATTGGTGAGTAAATGTATTGATTTACAACCTTCTTTCTTTTTCTGACACAATAAATGTTCATGTCACCACTTCCAGGGTAGATCATATCATTTAGTTTATGATGTGGAATTTAGCATAGGTGACTCAGTTTTAATTTAATTTTTTTATTCCTTAATTTCATTTTTATTGGCCCTTTTTAGTTATCCATAATAATAGGATTCATTTTGATGGAATTATAAAAGCATGATATATAATTTGTTCTAATCCATTTCTCCAGTACTTCCTCTTCCCCTCCTCTCCTCCCTGCCTCTACTCTACTGATCTTTCTGCTATTTACTTATAGTGTGTTTTTTTTTTTTTTTTTTGTTAATTTCTGTCTTGTGGGTGTACATGATAGTGAGATTCACTGTGATATATTCACATATGTATATAGGAAAGTTAGGTCAGATTCCTCCCACTGTCTTTCCCTATCCCCTTCCCTTTTGCTTTCCCTTCATTTGCCTTTGTCTAGTTCACTGATCTTCTATTCTTTTTCTTCTTCCCCCTTCCTTATTTTGGATGAACTTCCTCATGTCAGAGAAAACATTCTACCTTTGACTTTTTGAAGCCAGCATATTTAACTTAGCATGATAGTCTCCAGTTCCATCCACATACTGGCAAAGGCCATAATGTCATTCTTCTTTATGGCTGAGTAATATTCCATTGTGTATATATACAAAATTTTCTTTATCCACTCATCTGTTGAAGGGCACCTAGGTTGTTTCCATAGCTTGGTTATTGTGAATTGTGCTGCTATAAACACTGATGTGGCTGCATGTTAGGGCCTAGTGCAGGAATCTAGTCCAAAACAATGGCTTTGTATAATGTCTATTTAATAGTACTAATAGACACTGAAATATCTCAATCCAGAATATTGATATTTTAACACTTATTGCAAAGTTTCTAAAACTGTTCTGATATATAGCACCCCACAGTGCCCTCAGACCAAAAGAAATAGCTATTAGTTCCATTTATTAAGTTCTTGGATCCAAACACCTAGATAAATATTTATCCTAACATTATAGTAGCCATTTGGGGAAAATGAAAAAAAAAGTGATATAAAAGGAATATTTTAATTTCATTCTTATATAAACCACAGTTACTTACTAATGAGATGTGTGACATGATAAGCTATAATTTTCAAAATTGGGAATGAGATTGGGTGCCACCATCCTCATTCCTGTTCCATGCTGAATTTTGTGCAGGACTTGTTTTTAATCATAGCAAACTCCAAAAATCAGCTTGGCAAAAATAACTCATCAAAAGAATGTAATGCAATCCCACATTGAACCTGTGAACTACTTCCAAAAATGAGAGTTCTCCTTACAGGGAGATTTGAATATCCTGCAGAATCCACTGGGGAGCCTCAGCATATGTAGGTAAATAGTTTGTGAACCAAAGACTTAGATCCTTGGGTTTACCGGAAATGTTTCTAAAAAATTTAACTTATATATTTCTTTCTTTGGAGAAAATGGTTGTATAAATAATAAAATGTACAAGCATAAAGTGCATTGCATTGGGAATAATATTTCATGGTAGAAGTGAGTTGGAAATATACTTTGTGTATTTTTTTAAAGGATGATGTTAGATATCAATTTGGTATGGTGCTTATCATTGGGTACATTTAAGAGAATAATGTGACTATCCTATTTTTAAATATATTTACTTTAAAACATCACTATTAATACCATGCTAGAAATGACATCCTTTGCCATGATTTAAACTTAGGATGAAACACTTACATGTCAACCTACAGATCCATTGTATTTGAGCATAATGGTCTAAATGTGGCAGGATAGGTTAATAGGGAGGCAATAAAACATAATTCTAAGGAAATTTTTTTTGAGATTTGAGAACTCTGGTCCTACTCCTACTTGTCTTAGGTTCTCTAAGTCTGTTTCTTCATCTTTAAATGGGAATAAATCTTATTACCACCCTAGGAAGTTGCAGTGATCCTTAGATGAGAATCCATATGTGAGAGCCTTAGCAGAGCCTGATACATAGTAACTGTTAATAAATCTTAGGCATTACTAAAGTAGGTACTCCCTGCCCTCCCTGCGCCATGTACTTCCCTACCTACTTCCCTAGGAGGCTTCTGGTCCATTGCATCATCTTGCCTAAACTTGTCTCTCTGATATTCAGGACTTTTATAATCTATCCCTCCACCACCTAACTAACCTTTTTTTGACTCTATTAAGAAAAGCATTGAACACCAGACTTAAATTTATGTAATCTTATTTATTTGTATCTAGTTCTGCATTCTGTCACCAAAGACCTGAGGAAGCCACTTGGTCCTGGTGTGTGTGTGTGTGTGTGTGTGTGTGTGTGTGTGTATGTATGTTGGGGCGCATAGTGAGACTCAGGAATCTCTGTCCCTTTACACATCAGAGGAATAAGAAGAAGGAAGGATAAGTCTATAGATACTGACAAGAAATTCCTTTCTAGGGAAGCAGGACTTGTTTTGCCTTTTGGGGGCCACTTCTCTTGACCTGTTCTAATTCCTTTCAAGGGCCCAGCTTTGATTTCTCCTCCTCTGCTCACATAGCCCACATAGCTATCTCTCGAGTCCCTAAACTTCTTTAGCACTTATAGGCTGTACCACATTGTTCCTTTAATTTTTAATTTAATTTTTTTTCAGTGCTGGGGATCAAACCCAGAGCCTCACACATACTAGGTAAGTGCTCTACCATTGAGCTACACCCCCAGCCCTGTACCACACAGTTTAGAAAGTAATTATGCATTATCAGGACATGGTATCACCATGTGTTTTCTGCAAACATTATGTGGGCCCATCAAGATAACGTTTTTAGGGCTGAGAGTACCCCACATCCTCCTTTGATATGTGTGTATGACACTCATACTAAACAAACAGGGTGAATAAATTCTGGTATCTGCTCATTGTCTGGATTATCGTTTTGTTTTGTTTTTTTTGTGTGTGTGTGCTACCCATTTGGTATGTGTCCTAAACAAAGTTGTAAAAGTTTCTCTAAAGATTATCATGTGGTTTGAAAATAAATAGACACTCAAAGTTAGACAAGAATAATCAGACAGAACCACGTCATGGAAAATCCCCAGTTGTTTCATACTTAATGTGCCTTTCAGTGACGAACAGTGATGGGTGGACAGGGAACATTAGGGCCCAAGCTACTCTTGTTCATGTACTTTTATGGGCTCTAAGAGCGCTCTGCTAAGTAATTCCCTCAACTGTGGTTCATTAACGGATGTTAACAATTCCCTTCTGGCCTTAATTAATTACCTTGCTTTGGAGTTAAAGAGGGGAATGGTTGTCAAGGGCATTATTTGCTCAATTACCCAAAAGCCATAGATAATGTGTGGTAATGAATTGGAAGATAGAACACCAGTCCTTCTCCAGTCCTGCAACTGTAAAACCTCGTTCTGTTCTTTGAGGTGCGCAGTGTCAGCCCTTGGAACGAGCCTGCACTCAGGGCAAAGCTGCATGGAATATGAGGATGCAGCATCCCCATTTTCCTTCCAGCAGAAACACTGAAATTCCACATTGCTTATGAGATTCCGCTTTCTAGATAATTTGAGGACAATTATTGAGAACTCTAGCTTTTCTTTCATTGTCTGCCTCTCCTCAGAGACTGCTTTTGGGCCATTTGGTGACTATTTTAATGGTGACTTTATCTGCAGGCTAGTATTTATTCCCTTATGATACACTTAGCACTCAGCTTAGAGGGTCCCGATGATAAAATTATACTTTACTTATGTTTGCTTTCAAAAATCATGTTCTATTAGGATTGGGTTTGTAATTATAAAATGAATTCTTTCTTCATTTTTAAAGAAGTAATCTTCATTAGAGAAAAGGTAAGTCGGATCCTATTTGAAATAGTTGCTACGGAGATAATTGATATCATGTTGGAAATAACAGAGCTTTGTTGGGTGAAGAGCTACAGAGAAGTCAGTCAGAGGTCCTTGGCCTCTTCTTTAGTATCGAAAAGGGATCATGACATTTTCCATTGATATATTTGTACGTGTGATTGATATCTTCCTCTTTTTACTTGAACCAAGGGAATAGAAATTCCTTCTGATTTAATCAGAAGTCCTCCATAATTTGTAGCTTCCTTTTGCCCACTTATAACAAATTTTAAGCTGACATTGGCTTGCAGTTCCAGAATGACAACATTACCAAGGTCTACAGTGGGGTGGGGTCCAGAAATGGAGTTGCATTAAGTAGTGACTACAAACCCCTGTAGAATTCACCCCACTTGAGATATTTTAATTGAGTGTAACTTCTTAATGTAATTAAAACATTGCCGTTTAGAATTGTATATGTATTACAGCAGAGGTATGTCAACTTTCATTGCTAGCACTGAGGAAAGTATCCTTAAATTTGTAATATGTGTGTATATGCACACATGTGAGTGGGGTGTGTATGTGTGTGTGATTGGCATTTCAGTGTGTTGTGTGCCTGAGTGTGTATCTATCTGTCTTGGTGTGTTAATGTATGTTGGTAGTGGTGATGGTGTGTGTGTGAGTGTGACTATGTGTGGGGGGTGAGCAGTGTGATGCTGTATGTGATTGCTTTGTGTGTGGAATGTGTATGTGTGTTGGTTAGTGTATATGTAGTATGTGGTGTGTTTAAATGTGTCTGTGTAGTGGGGCGGGTTTTGCTCAGAAAGTATCTCCTGGGCTGAGTTTTGAAGGATGAGTGTCCCAGGAGGGCAAGAAGATGAGGACTTGCAAGCAGAATAAAATGCACTTACACAAGGCACTGCAGAAACAGAAGCCAGATGGGCTAATGCACAGCATGCTGGGAGATGGGACTTCAGAAGGGGACACACACCAGGGCACCAATGACCTTTGTGCCCATTCCCAGGCAAATTACACAGACTTGAGGGGAAAAGTAGCTAGCCTTGTCTTTGATCAACAACCGCCATTCAACTAGCAGTGTGGAACTTACCCTTGGAGGCTGAAATATGGAAAGTTGTTCCTGGGCAAATCTGCTCCCTGCCCATCTCCTTGGTTTCCCTGATTTCAGATGCTAACTTGCCAGTTTGTTTAGACTCTCAGCATTCAAATTTTTGTCCATTTATTTGGTCTGCCTATTTCCCCCTTGTCTAGCAGACACTTTAGACTCTGACTTCAGTTAGCTGACTCAGAATCTTCTTTTCTGCTAAAGGTACATGTGATTCTCTCCTTAAAACAGCTGAATTCAAGATCCTCCCCTCTGTGCATACCTCACCATTGTATCTTTCATATCTGCCCTTTCAAGCAAGAGTTTATTTTGGACATTCTTTTTAGACTGTGACACCAACCTTAAATGCCTCTTACTTACCTATGTGAACAAGAGGGAACATGTGCTTGCACACATATGCTCATTCACCACTACCACCATCACACTCACAACTGAATGAAAAACTGTTTCAGCAATGGCACATTGGCCATTTAGACCAAAGAATCTACTCTTCATCACTCATGGTTTGGAAAAGTCCTTCTTGAACATAAAAAGATGAATTTGGAACCTATGTGAATTTTTAACAATTCTGATAACTTTTTAATCCCTAGATTAGTTATCTGAGTAGCACATAAATGCTACTCACAATGAAAGATAAATAGTGCATTTTTCATTATTTCTTTTCAAATTTATGATCCCTTTTCAAATTTCTGATTACTTTTCTGTGTCAGGGTAAACCACGTTGATACCTCTCTTATAGAAAGAATGCAATGTCACCAGGAGATCCCCTGCTGCCAGCCCAATGGATGATGAGTGTTGATTCACTGCCTAGGCATCAGGGCACCATCAGCCTGCAATGCTTGCTTGGGGCTCCCTCATTCTGAGCTATAATGAGAACAGACATATTTCCTGACTTCAGTCATCATCTGACATCCAAGAACCTTGACTATCATGTTGTGAGCTGATTTCTGTCTCCCAGTTCACATTCAGTTGTATCCCATCACCTGGCTCAGCTTCAATGACATTGTCATAATCACTGGAGGCATGTAGTACCCTCTTCTCAGATCAATCCATGAACTTGCAATTTGCAAAACAATTGGGCCTCTAATGCGATGATTTTGAAGTGATTGATCTGAATATTTGGCATGAGGCAGTTTACGTGTTTTGAACTATGTGGGTGTGGGATACTTAAAGAAAAACTCTCTTTTCCAATCACGTCTTATAATAACTCTATTTCTAGTTCCCATTCAGCACCTCACCCCATATACCTACATAATTCCTCTCTGAACTACCAGCGTGTGACAGTTATGTAAAATTGGGACCCCCCCAAAAAAAATTAACTATGACATTGACTAAAACAAACCTGTCAAGAAAGGAATACCCAAAGAATAGGGAAAACAGGTGAGAAGATGGGGAGAACAGGACTAAGGGAGAGGGTTGATATTGGAGACTCAAATTTTGGGGATATTCATTGTGGAATTATGCAACAAATACTCAGTTGAGGGGAAAATAGCTTCAAGCAACACTTGCACAAAAAGAGAAGCTTCACAGACTAATTTTGCTGTATAATTTTAAGAGGAAAACCCTTCATGTCTTCCATCTCCCAGGGAGCTCTACAGAATAGCTTCCACCTGTTTTATCATGGGTGCAAAAGAGTTGGGGCTTCTACAAACCTACTATAAAGGGCATTTTATGTTCTATATTCTTTTTAAATGTTGATGGTTTTGTTATCCTGGCAATTAGAAGTCTGAGAGGACAACAAGAAACCCTCAACTCTAAAGCAATTTAATTAGGACTTGTAGTGTGGCCAGTCTCTAGGATGGCCCTCAGTGATCCCTACTTTGCAGAATCTCATCCACTGCCACATTGAATAGGGTTGGCCAGTAACCACTAGGATTGATATGGGCTAAACATTTGTGTCCCCCCAAATTCATACATTAAAGTCCTAACCCCCAGTGTGATGGTATTAGAAAGTGGGGTCCTTTGGGAGGTAGTTAGATTTAGAAGACGCCATGAGGGTGGAGCCCACATCATGGGACTGGTGCCTTATCAGAAGAGAAAGAGACACCAAAGCTGCTTCTCTCCACCATGTGAGGATACAGCTAGGGAGAGGGCCCTCACCAAGAGCCCAATCTGCTAGCACTTCTCAGTCTTCCAAACCATAAGGAATAAATTTGTTGCTTCAGCCACCAGTCCATGGTGTTTTGTTGTAGTAGTGTGAGCAACAGAAGTGACAGAGTGAAAACGTCCTGGACTAGGTCATGAAGAACATTGTGGATCTACCTTGCTTTCTCTAGGATCGCTCACTATGAGGGAAACCAGCTGCCATGCTGGGAGGAGACCTTCAAAGAGCTCTATGAGGGAGGAGCTGAGGCCCTCCACCAACAGCCATTAATGCATGAGTGAACCATCAGAGAGCGGATGCTCCAGGCCCAGCCAAGTTCAAATGACTGAAACCTAGATGACGTCTTGAACCCTTTCTTTAGAAACCCCAATCCAGAATCATTCAGCTAAGGTGCTCTTGAATTCCTGGCTCACATAATCTATTAAGATTGTTTTAAGCCACTATGTTTTGAAGTAACTATGACTAATACAGAGTTCTTGAAATTAAAATACTATCTCAGTAATTCAAATTTATCATAATTGTTTTGTTATTTATTTATTTATTTGATACTGGGGATTTAACCCAGGGGCACTTAACCACTGAGCAACAGTCCCCGCACTTTTTATATTTTATTTTAAGACAAGGTTTCCCTAATTGCTTAGGGCCTCACTAAATTGCTAAGGCTGGCTTTGAACTCACAATCCTTCTGCTTCAGCCTCCACAGCCACTGGGATTACAGGCGTGTGCCACCGTGCTCAGCTAGATTTATCATAAATTTTCTAAAGGGAAAAACTAAGCAATCTGCATATTCTTAAGTACCTCTTCTTAGAGGTCATATCAAATGCACTATAATTAGTTGTAGGCATTATCTTGCAGGGAAAAAAACGTACAGAACTTCTCTTGGTTCAAATTGAATCTTCAGTCTGCAAGTCTAAATGGTTCTCATATCACACTGTGTGTGTGTGTGTGTATGAACATTTAAAAATTGAAGAATTTCATTAAACATGGACTTAGGGTTTCTATTCTTTCAAAAGTAGAATAAAGTAACAGTGGGCCTGCCTTCCACAATGACAACAGTTGGATGGAGCTGAGTGGCAACTGTCCCCTTTGGATGAGCCATATGTTTTCTAATTTGCATTGACTGCCCTGACCCACATAACTCATTTCTATTTCTTGCCTGGTCTCTCCTGATGCTGGAGTTTGGACCCCTGCACTGGGCTGTGAGCTCCTCCAGCTAAGTGGGCATTCTTATCATTCTTAATGCCCCCAACTGACTTCTTTTTTTTTTTTAATTTTTTATTGTTGGCTGTTCAAAACATTACATAGTTCTTGATATATCATATTTCACAATTTGATTCAAGTGGGTTATGAGCTCCCATTTTTACCCCATATACAGATTGCAGAATCACATCAGTTACACATCCATTGATTTACATATTGTCATACTAGTGTCTGTTGTATTCTGCTGCCTTTCCTATCCTCTACTATCCCTCCTCCCCTCCCCTCCCCTCTTCTCTCTCTGCCCCCTCTACTGACATTCGTTTGTCCCCCTTGTATTATTTTTCCCCTTCCCCTCACTTTCTCTTGTATGTACTTTTGTATAACTCTGAGGGTCTCCTTCCATTTCCATGCATTTTCCCTTCTCTCTCCCTTTCCCTCCCACCTCTCATCCCTGTTTAATGTTAATCTTCTTCTCATGCTCTTCGAACCTACTCTGTTCTTAGTTACTCTCCTTATATCAAAGAAAACATTTGGCATTTGTTTTTTAGGGATTGGCTAGCTTCACTTAGCATAATCTGCTCTAATGCCATCCATTTCCCTGTAAATTCTATGATTTTGTCATTTTTTAATGCAGAGTAATACTCCATTGTGTATAAATGCCACATTTTTTTTTATCCATTCATCCATTGAAGGGCATCTAGGTTGGTTCCACAGTCTAGCTATTGTGATTTGTGCTGCTATGAACATCGATGTAGCAGTGTCCCTGTAGCATGCTCTTTTTAGGTCTTTAGGGAATAGACCGAGAAGGGGAATAGCTGGGTCAAATGGTGGCTCCATTCCCAGCTTTCCAAGAAATCTCCATACTGCTTTCCAAATTGGCTGCACCAATTTGCAGTCCCACCAGCAATGTACAAGTGTACCCTTTTCCCCACATCCTCGCCAGCACTTGTTGTTGTTTGACTTCATAATGGCTGCCAATCTAACTGGAGTGAGATGGTATCTTAGGGTGGTTTTGATTTGCATTTCTCTGACTGCTAGAGATGGTGAGCATTTTTTCATGTACTTGTTGATTGATTGTATGTCCTCCTCTGAGAAGTGTCTGTTCAGGTCCTTGGCCCATTTGTTGATTGGGTTGTTTGTTCTCTAATTGTCTAATTTTTTGAGCTCTTTGTATACTCTGGATATTAGGGCTCTATCTGAAGTGTGAGGAGTAAAGATTTGTTCCCAGGATGTAGGCTCTCTATTTACCTCTCTTATTGTATCTTTTGCTGAGAAAAAACTTTTTAGTTTGAGTAAGTCCCATTTGTTGATTCTAGTTATTAACTTTTGTGCTATGGGTGTCCTATTGAGGAATTTGGAGCCCGACCCCACCGACTGTAGATCATAGCCAACTTTTTCTTCTATCAGACGGCGCGTCTCTGATTTGATATCAAGCTCCTTGATCCATTTTGAATTCACTTTTGTGCATGGCGAGAGAAAGGGATTCAGTTTCATTTTGTTGCATATGGATTTCCAGTTTTCCCAGCACCATTTGTTGAAGATGCTATCCTTCCTCCATTGCATGCTTTTAGCCCCTTCATCAAATATAAGGTAGTTGTAGTTTTGTGGATTGGTTTCTGTGTCCTCTATTCTGTACCCTTGGTCCACCCGCCTGTTTTGGTACCAGTACCATGCTGTTTTTGTTACTATTGCTCTGTAGTATAGTTTGAAGTCTGGTATCGCTATACCGCCTGATTCACACTTCCTGCTTAGCATTGTTTTTGCTATTCTGGGTCTTTTATTTTTCCATATGAATTTCATGATTGCTTTCTCTATTTCTACAAGAAATGCCGTTGGGATTTTGATTGGCATTGCATTAAACCTATAGAGAACTTTTGGTAATATCACCATTTTGATGATGTTAGTTCTGCCTATCCATGAACAGGGTATATTTTTCCATCTTCTAAGATCTTCTTCTATTTCTCTCTTTAGGGTTCTGTAGTTTTCATTGTATAAGTCTTTCACCTCTTTTGTTAGGTTGATTCCCAAGTATTTTATTTTTTTTGAAGATATTGTGAATGGAGTGGTTGTCCTCATTTCCATTTCAGAGGATTTGTCGCTGATATACAGGAATGCCTTTGATTTATGAGTGTTGATTTTATATCCTGCCACTTTGCTGAATTCATTTATTAGCTCTAATAGTTTCTTTGTAGACCCTTTTGGGTCTGCTAGGTATAGAATCATGTCATCTGCAAATAGTGATAATTTAAGTTCTTCTTTTCCTATTTTGATGCCTTTAATTTCTTTCGTCTGTCTAATTGCTCTGGCCAGTGTTTCGAGAACTATGTTGAACAGAAGTGGTGAGAGAGGGCATCCCTGTCTTGTTCCAGATTTTAGAGGGAATGCCTTCAATTTTTCTCCATTTAGAATGATGCTAGCCTGAGGCTTAGCATAGATTGCTTTTACAATATTGAGGTATGTTCCTGTTATCCCTAGTTTTTCTAGAGTTTTGAACATAAAGGGATGCTGTACTTTGTCGAATGCTTTTTCCGCATCTATCGAGATGATCATATGGTTCTTATTTTTAAGTCTATTGATGTGGTGAATAACATTTATTGATTTCCGTATATTGAACCAGCCTTGCATCCCAGGGATGAATCCTACTTGATCATGGTGCACAATTTTTTTGATATGTTTTTGTATCCGAGTGGCCAGAATTTTATTGAGGATTTTTGCATCTAGGTTCATTAGAGATATTGGTCTGTAGTTTTCTTTCTTTGAAGTGTCTTTGTCTGGTTTAGGTATCAGGGTGATGTTGGCCTCGTAGAATGAATTTGGAAGTTCTCCCTCTTTTTCTATTTCCCGAAGTAGCTTTAAAAGTATTGGTATTAGTTCCTCTTTAAAGGTTTTGTAAAACTCTGCTGTATACCCACCTGGACCTGGGCTTTTCTTAGTTGGTAGTCTTTTGATGGTTTCTTCTATTTCCTCAATTGATATTGGTCTGTTTAGGTTTTCTATATCCTCCTGACTCAATCTGGGCAGATCATATGACTTAAGAAATTTATCTATGCCTTCACTATCTTCTAATTTATTGGAGTATAAGGATTCAAAATAGTTTTTGATTATCTTCTGTATTTCTGAAGTGTCTGTTGTGATATTGCCTTTTTCATCCCGTATGCTAGTAATTTGAGTTCTCTCTCTTCTTCTCTTCGCTAGCATCGCTAAGGGTCTGTCGATTTTGTTTATTTTTTCAAAGAACCAACTTTTAGTTTTGTCAATTTTTTCAATTGTTTCTTTTGTTTCGATTTCATTAATTTCAGCTCTGATTTTAATTATTTCTTGCCTTCTACTTCTTTTGCTGTTGTTTTGCTCTTCTTTTTCTAGGATTTTGAGATGAAGTATGAGATCATTTATTTGTTGGTTTTTTCTTTTTTTAAGGAATGAACTCCAAGCAATGAATTTTCCTCTTAGAACTGCTTTCAATGTGTCCCATAAATTCCGATATGTTGTGTCTGTGTTTTCATTAATCTCTAAGAATTTTTTAATTTCCTCCTTGATGTCTTCTATAACCCATTGATCATTCAGTAACCTATTGTTCATTCTCCAAGTGATGTATTCTTTTTCCTTCCTTCTTTTATCATTGATTTTCAGTTCCATTCCATTATGATCAGATAGGATGCATGGTATTATCTCTACTCCTTTATATTGTCTAAGAGTTTCCCTGTGACATAATATATGATCTATTTTTGAGAAGGATCCATGTGCTGCTGAGAAAAAAGTGTAACTGCTTGATGTTGGGTGGTATATTCTATATATGTCAATTAAGTCTAGGTTATTAATTGTGTTATTGAGTTCTATAGTTTCCTTATTCAACTTTTGTTTGGAAGATCTGTCCAGTGGTGATAGAGGTGTGTTGAAGTCTCCCATGATTATTGTATGGTGGTCTATTAGACTCTTGAACTTGAGAAGAGTTTGTTTGATGAACATAGCTGCACCATTGTTTGGGGCATATATATTTATGATTGTTATGTCTTGTTGGTGTATGGTTCCCTTGAGCAGTATGTAGTGTCCCTCTTTATCCCTTTTGATTAACTTTGGCTTGAAATCTATTTTATTTGATATGAGTATGGATACTCCTGCTTGTTTCCGAAGTCCATATGAGTGATATGATTTTTCCCAACCTTTCACCTTCAGCCTATGTATGTCTTTTCCTATCGAATGCGTCTCCTGTAGGCAGCATATTGTTGGGTCTTGTTTTGTGATCCATTCTACTAGCCTGTGTCTCTTGATTGGTGAGTTTAAGCCATTAACATTTAGGGTTATTATTGAGATATGGGTTGTTCTTCCAGCCATATTTGTTTATTTCTGTTACTAAACATGGTTTGTTTTCCTCTTTGATTATTTTCCCCCCTTTACTGTCCTACCTCCCACTGTTGGTTTTCATTGTTATTTTCCATTTCCTCTTCCTGTAATGTTTTGCCAAGGATGTTTTGAAGAGATGGTTTTCTAGCTGCAAATTCTTTTAACTTTTGTTTATCGTGGAAGGTTTTAATTTCATCTTCCATCCTGAAGCTTAATTTCGCTGGAAACACAATTCTTGGTTGGAACCCATTTTCTTTCAGTGTTTGAAATATATTATTCCAGGATCTTCTAGCTTTCAGAGTCTGTGTTGAAAGATCAGCTGTTATCCTGATTGGCTTACCCCTAAATGTGATCTGCTTCCTTTCTCTTGTAGCTTTTAAAATTCTCTCCTTATTCTGTATGTTGGGCATCTTCATTATAATGTGTCTAGGTGTGGGTCTCTTATGATTTTGCACATTCGGCGTCCTGTAGGCTTCTAGGATTTGGGGTTCTGTCTCATTCTTCAAGTCTGGGAAGTTTTCTCGTATTATTTCATTGAATAGATTGCTCATTCCTTTGGTTTGAAACTCTGTCCCTTCCTGTATCCCAATGACTCTTAAATTTGGTCTCTTGATGTTATCCCATATTTCTTGGATGTTCTGCTCATGGTTTCTTAACAGTCTTGCTGAGCTGTCTATGTTCTTTTCAAGTTGAAATACTTTATCTTCATTGTCTGATGTTCTGTCTTCTAAGTGTTCTACTCTGCTGGTAGTATTCTCAATTGAGTTTTTAAGTTGGTTTATTGCTTCCTGCATTTCTAGGATTTCTGTTTGTTTGTTTTTTATAACCTCTATCTCCCTGTATAGTTGATCTTTTGCTTCTTGGATTTGTTTATGTAATTCATTGTTGAAGTGATCTTTCATTGTCTGATTTTGCTGTCTGATGTCTTCCTTGAGACTCCAGATCATCTGAAGCATGTATATCCTGAATTCTTTATCTGACATTCCATCTGCTGCAGCTATTACCTCTTCTAACGTTGAGTTGACCTGCATTGCTTGTGGTCCTTTCTTTCCTTGTCTCTTCATACTGTTCGCGTTCCTTTCTACTTGGTGAAACTGTTGTGCTATTGAATTTTCCCCCTATATATTTATATTGGTCTTGTATAGTTGCAAAGTCTCCCTCGCAGGCGCGGGCGGCGGCTCTGCCCCTCCTCCAATTGGGGCAATGTGCCTACCACGCCGGCAGGCCGCTGGGCCTGCTCTGCCGGTCGGTAGCAGGTCCGCCGACCTTGCAGGCGCGGGGGGGGGCGGCTCTACCCTTCCTCAGGCCACTGGGCCTGTTCTGTCTCTCGGTTGCAGGTCTGGCCTGTTCTGATGGTGGTCACAGTTCCGTCTACCTTGCAGGCGCGGGGGGGAGGGGGCAGCTCTGCCTCTCAGCAGGCCGCTGCTCCTCTTCTGCCGGTGGGTCGCACGCCCGCCTACCTTGCAGGAGTGATTGGAAGCTCTGCCCCTCCGCAGGCCACTGGGCCTTTTCTGTCAGTGGTCACAGTTCCGCCTACCTGGCAGGCGCGGGAGGTGGGGGGCGGCTCTGCCCCTCAGCAGGCCACTGGGCCTGCTCTGTGCGTGGTCACAGTTCCCTCTACTTTGCCGGCGCAGGGGGAGGGGGCGGCTCAGCCTCTCAGCAGGCCGCTGCTCCTCTTCTGCAGTTGGGTCGCAGGCCCGCCTACCTTGCAGGAGTGATTGGAAGCTCTGTCCCACCGCGGGCCACTGGGCCTTTTCTGTCGGTGGTCACAGTTCCCCTACCTGGCAGGCGCGGGGGGTGGGGGGCGGCTCTGCCCCTCAGCAGGCCGCTGGGCCTGCTCTGTGGGTGATCCCCCAACTGACTTCTTATCTCACATCTACTTGGCCCTAAATACATGTTCTGACATTTGAAAATGTATACTAATAAAAATTTTGAATTGGGAACATTTACTACTTTTACAACTACCTACATAAATTGTACTAAAAGTGCAATTACTTAAGCACATATGTGGTTCCTATTGTGCCAGTTTACCCCCACTTAAATGCCCCTTTAAATCCCTTATAAATTTGTGTGTATTCTTTTAAATCTATGGTTAGAATTATTAAATATCCCTTTTTCTGGAGTCAGTATAAATTTATTCCATTTTTGGTTTTTGGTTTTGGAAATAAATCGAGGGCTTTGCATATGCTAGGCTCATATTTTACCACTGAGCTGCATCATCAGCCTCCATTATATTTTTAAAATATGTATTTCCTACATCTTTCCACTGAGAAGTCCTAGAAATGAGTCACACTTCTGGTTACTAAGTATTATTTCCCCGTAAAAAGAAACAATGGCCTTTGTAGAAATTCTAGGCCTGGACTCAGAAATAAACAAGATGAGCCTGGAACATCTTGTCATACCAGAAAGCAAGGAAGCTTTAAGACTGTCTTTACACACTATGTTATAGTGTGGATCTGGACTATCCCCCAAAAGCTCATGTGATGGAGGCTTGGTCCCCAGGTGGTGGTGCTACTGGGAGGTTGCAGAAACTTTAGGAGGTAGGGTCTAGTTAGAAGAGGTGGATCACTGGGAGCATGTCTTTGAAGGGCTATTTTGTCCCTGAACCTTCCCCACCACCACCCCCCCACACACACTCTGCTTCCTGGCCACCATCAGGTAAACAGGTCTACTCCACCATGCCTGTTCACCATGTTGCTCTGTCTTACCACAGGCCGATAGCCAGCTGACCAGGGACTGAAAATTCTTAAACTGTGAGACATAATAAATCTTTCCTTCCTCTAAAGTTAATTTTCAAAGATGTTTGGTTATAGTGAGGAAAAGCTGACTAACACAGACTGCATGTTTGTGCTTTCTCAAAATTCATAGATGAAACTCTAATCTCAAAGTAATAATTGGAGGTGGGGCCTTTGGGGCCTTAGATCATGGGGGTGGAGCCTTCGGGAATGGGATTAGTGCCCTTATAAGAAGACAAAAAGATCAGAACTCTCTCCCCTATGAATCTATAGTAAAAAATCATGAAAGACTCTCTAAGAATGGAATCAGGAGGCACAATGATCTTGGACTTCTTAGAACTGTTAGACACAAATTTTTGTTGCGTAAGCCACTTGGTCTATGGTACAGTCATTCATAACTCATGAACAGGGATATATTCTGAGAAATGCATCCTTAGGCAATGTCATCTTTGTGTGAACATCACAAATCTAGGTGATACAGCCTCCATTTAAACTGGTACAGCAGTTTAGGAGGGAGTCTTGGAGGAGAAGCTGGATTACACAGGGCCTCTAATTGCTCCTGTAGCACACTAGCAACGTGTGCTTATTGGTATGCTTGAAGGCCCTAAGGTTCACTGTTCCAGATCACCAAGGGTTTCAACCCGGGTCCCAAACAAGACTCCTGTTTTTTCCTTGAAAGTCTTGAAGCCTGGCATTGACTTGTTCATAGGGACGAAAGCCCTTTCAAGCATCCATTCACAGAATAGGGAGTTTTTATCCATAATAAAGATATGCTCTGGCAAGTAATCTTCCTCCACAATCTGCTTTTCTAGCATTTCCAACAGTCTTTCAGATGCCTTCACATCAGCACTTGCAGACTCACCACTCACTTTCACATTATCTAATGGATAGCAGTTCCTGAGTCCTTGAAAGCACCCAGAGCCAGCAGTGAATCTACCATCACAGTTGGGCTCAGCCTTTTCTTTCCTTTTTTTTTTTTAAATATTTTTTAAGTTGTTGATAGACCTTTCTTTCTTATTTACATGTAAACATATATTTATTTATTTACTTATTTACTTACTTATATGTAGTGCTGAGAATCGAACCCAGTGCCTCACACATGCCAGGCAAGTGCACTACCACTGAGCCACAGCCACAGTTCAGCTTCAGCCTTTTCTTTCTGCTTCATAAACAACCTTTCAGCTTTGGCCGTGATCATCATGGTTCTGAGAAGGATATGCTTTTGTGTCTAGTCTTCAGCTAGGGTATTGGAAGCTTCTCCATATCTGAGGTAGAGCCCCTTGAGTTTTTGTTACTGTTCTGGCCTCAGTGAAGTCGATCCTTCAGCTGCCATCGCTTAGTTCTTGTTCTTCAAGACCCTTGCTAAGGTGGAGCGGGGCAGGTCTGCCCTGTGAGCAGAAACATCACTGACTTGCCACCTTCATAGTCATTAATCACCTTAATTTTTTTCTCAGGGCAACCACTCAGTATGTCCTTTCGTTGGCAACCTTAGCAGCGTGTTTTGTATGCCTGGAGGACATGATGAGCAACAACCACTAATTGAGATTAAATCAAGAACAGAGAATGATACAACCAAGAGATGTGATAAATCTAAGATATATGAGGCTTCTGCTGGAGCAACACAGCATACTGTTTTATAGTAAATTTTGTTTCTATAAGAAAGAGTACACTCTAAAATAACCACAAAAACATAGCCCAGTAAATACATAAACCAGTAACATAATCATTTATTATAATTACTAAATATTATATACTGTATGTCATTGTGTTATGCTTTTATATTACTGACAGTTTATACATTTGTTTATACCAGCTTACCACAAATGCAAGAGTAATGATTTTCAATGGTTATGATATCACTAGGAAATAGGAAATTTTCAACTCCAAATCTCGTGGGACCATAATTATATATGCTAGCCATCATTGACCAAAATGTCATGTGTGCTACATGACTGTATTTTGTTATAGCAGCCTGAAGTGACTACGATAACTATTGAAGTTGTATCTAAAGAAGTCAGGAGTCTCCCTCTAGCCACAGGTGGGATAATTTTTGCATCAATAAGACCAAAGGACTAAAATACATCAAATATGTGCTAAATCTATTAGTTCATAATGAACAAACAACAAAAATAGATCATCCTTAGCCACCTTTGGCAGATACTAGGGAATGAAATAATTGGCTTGAAAGCTGGTAAATAGAGGGAAGAATCCAATCTCTTATTAAGTCTTATGAACTGAGGAAAAGTTTCTCTTTATGGGAGTATTCCAGCTATTATATAAAGAACTAATAATAGAACATCCTTATTTTGCAATTACTAATATCATAATGGATTAGGGCAAAGATTACCACTGGCTGCTAATTATAAAAAGAGAGGCAATGCAATATTGTGTGCTTCCTGATGGGATACCACCTATGAAGTAATACTGCCAAAAATATCAATTGGAATCTGATTAAGCCTCTAAATCTAAATGCCAATTTACAAGAAATGCTATGAACCAGAGACTTAATAAATGGCACTATGGAGATGAAATCAACAAAATAAGACTGAAGGACATTAACAAAAGTTATAAGACAGGCACCCTAAAACTTAGTGTCTTAAAACAAAAGTGAATTATTATTTCTCAGCTGTGTGGGGTGGACAGTGCCTCTGCTGGTCTTGCCTAGGGTCACTCATAGTACTGCACAGTTGGGTTGTTAGCTGAATCTAGACTGTCCAAGATTGCTTCAATCGAATGTCTGGCAAATGGTGCCAGCTGTCTGCTGGGGATTCTTCACTTACCCTTCTCTAGGCTTGATGAGGAAGAAATGGAAGCTACAGTCTCCTTAGACTGAATTTCAAAGTCATACAGCATTGCCTGCGCTGTGTTCTATTGATCAAAGCAAGTTACAGGGTCACCCCAGATCAAGAACAGAAGAAAAAAGTCCCCTGCTTCATGACAGAAGTGGCAAAATCAGAGCTCAAAAAGTCACACAGAGGCTGGAGGCCTAGCTCAGTGGTAGAGCACATGCTTAGCATGTGCAAGTCTCTGGGTGAAATCACCAGCACCACCAACAAATGAAAATGAAAAGAAGATCGGAGATGTTTTTGTAACCATGTGCTATGATTTGAATGTGTGGCTCAGAGTTCATAAATTAGAACTTAATATTCAATCCAAAGTGTTGGGAGGTGGAACCTAATAAGAAGTGATGAATGGATTAATGCGATTAACATGAAAGCAGTTTGGCTATCACAATTGAATTCAGCCCCCTCTTGCTTGCTTGGGTTTATGCTCACTTTCCCTTCCTCCTTCCACCATGGAATGATACAGCATAAGATCCTCACTAGGTGCTAAGCAGACGCCAGTACCACACCCTTGCACTTCCCAGCTTCTAGACCTGTGAGCCAAATCAATTTCTTTTCTTATAAATTACCCAGCCTCTGGTACTTTACATTATAGCAACACAAAATGGACTGTAATACCCTCTAGAGAACATTCTATGACTCTATTTGAATTATTTTAAGAATAACATGAAACCTTTAGATGTCTGCAACTTACAAATTTTTTCCTTTTTCAGATAGCTTTAGATATCAGAAATGTCTTTATTATTTTGAGGTTAAAATCTCTCTCTCTTAGACTCATATCCATTTTATAACACAGCACAGAATAAAGCTATATTTATTTATGCTTTATATCAAACAGTTGAAATGGTGTATCTTCTAGTCTTTGGGCCTCACCTCCAAGAGCAAAAGAGGTTTCCAGACCCTGCACTGTTCCTGGTATGCTCCTGTCTCTCCGAGTGTTAGTGTGTCAATATATCCCCCATAAAACATGAGTCCAGAACTAAGTATGAAGACTCAGACATTATCTGATCAGAGCAGAACAGAGTGAGATTATTATTTCCTATAATTCAGAAATATCCAGTAAGTTAAAATATCCAGTGAAGTTGTGTGTTATGTTTTTGGCAGCTGTATCATGCTGTTGGTTCAATATTTGATGAGTAATACAGAAGCCAAGTTTTTCTTTATCATAGTGTGATATAAATACATACTTGTGTTAAGCAATTTACCATAAATATCTCTTCTTTATAAGACATTCTACATAAAGATGACTTCTTCTTCTTCTCCTCCTCCTCCTCCTCCTCCTCCTCCTCCTCCTCCTCCTCCTCCTTCTTCTTCTCTTCTTCCTTCCTCCTCCTCCTCCTCTTCCTCCTCCTCCTCCTCTTCTTCTTCTTCTCCTTCTCCTTCTTCTTCTTCCTCCTCCTCCTCTTCCTCCTCCTCCTCTCCTCCTCCTCCTCCTCCTCCTCCCCCTCCTTCTTCTTAAGATACAGGGATCTCACTATGTTGCCTGGCTGCTGGCTGACCTTGAACTCCTGTGCTCAAGCCATCCTCCTGCCTCAGCCTCCCAAGTAGCTGAGACTACAGGCATGTGCCATAATGCCCACATAAAGACTTATTTTAAAAGTATATCTCTTGACCTATTGGTTCAGCACTTTAAACATGCAAGAGGATATACATAAATAGGCTGGCCAAGTTCTTAAGTAAACAGAAATTTAAGAGAAATGGAGTTCTCCTGCTAAATGGCTGTTTCCTGAAATTGTAAAACAAAAAAATTAAGACTAGGAAAAATAAGTAAGTGACATCACACCACCATTTGCTCAGAGAAGTTAACTGACTATCCCAGCATCAAACAGCAAGCCAGAACTGGGCTTGAAGCTGAAACTGGGCCTGCAGACCTGCAGCAAGCACAATGTATACGACATCATGCCAACAATGCTACCATTCTCCACCAGTATCCTAAGCTCTCTATAGTATTCCAGGACTGTAAAGGTAAAGGCTATCCCACATGCCCTTTCCGACCCCTTTCCCTCTCTGACTTCAGCAACACTTTAGCATCAATTCCCCTTTATTAAATATGACCAGTTGTTTGTTTGTTTAACTTATAAGGCAGAGACAGTTTATATAGCATAAAATCACCCTTAAAAATTTGTGAGAAGAATAATTGTAAGGAGATTCAAGAAAGGTATAGGCATCTGCTGATTCCCTACTTAACGAGGAAAAGGTAGACAGACAATTCATGAAATTTTCAGGTTGCTGGGGGTCTAGTGAGTTATATCAGTGCAGAGATAGAACAATATGGTGATGTAATGATGGCGTTTTAGTCAGTGATTTTGCTACTGTAACTTAATGACCTGACCAGAACAACTGTAGAGGAAGAAAAGTTTTTTTGAGGGCTCACAGTTTCAGAGGTCTTAGTCCATAGAAGGCTGGCTCCATTCCTCAGGGCTTGAGGAGAGGCAGAACTTCCTGGTGGGAGAGGGTGGTGGAGGGAAGCAGCTTACATCATGGTGATCAAGAAGCAGAGAGAGAGACTCCACTCGCCAGATACAAATATATACCCCAAAGCCACGCCCCAATTCCCACCTCCTCCAGCCACACCCTATCACTTCAGTTACCACTCAGTTAACCCCCATCAGGGGATTAAATCACTGATTGAGTTAAGACTCTTACAACCCAGTCATTTCTCCTTGGAACTTTCTTGCATTGTCTCACATGTGAGCTTTTGGGGAACACCTCACATCCAAACCATAACAGATGGATAAAGAGAAGATATATGATCATTTGTAATGAGATATTTTAAGAAGTATATCACAAAGTGGCATCTGATACCCATGCAAATGGGTGAAGTTGAAGGCAGGGTATTGATTAAACTGCAATGAAATTGTTTTTCTTATTACAACAGATCCTTCAATCTCCACACCAGAGGCTCCACTTCAAACTTTCTCATTGCCAACTATAAGCACTTTTTTTTTTTCTCAAAGGACCACATTAACTAGTCACTTTTGTGTTCAAAGGCAAACAATGGCTGATTGCCTATAAGAAATCTTCTCAGTTACATTTCTCATTCCAGGGTCTCCATAGTTTGACCTCTGCTTTTTCAATCATACTTCTCTTCTGATACTATATTTCCTGGCAGAGGGCTGCTCATTGTCTCCCGTCCAAAATTTTCATTTCTGCTTCAGGATTATTTTCTTACTCTCTTTCAAGCCTGAGAAGCCCCTCTCCAGCCTTCCTTCAAGAGCTGGCACATGTTTCTCCCGCTCCAGGGAGCCTCCCTGATCACTTTAGTCCAGGCCAGTGCATGTCTTATACCTGAACTCACAGTGCATCCCACCCAGAACCACAGCTTAATGTTCTTTCATTCTTGCTTATATTGCCTTGACCTTCCCACCTAGATCTTATAGTGCTTTAGACTTGTAACCCTAACTACACCAACATGATGCTCAAAAGGGAGTTCAGATGGGCCAAAGGGATATTCTGTGAGGTGGGCAACAGCAAAGACGCAGTAAGGTGGTTAAATGGAGACTACACCTAGAAGTGACTGTAATAGGCAATTGTTAATAAGCCAGGTATTTGGGTGAGCAAAACAAGAAGCTCCTTTTTGAGGCTACAATATAAAGCAGAAATAGAATGTCCTGGTGTTCCTACAGGTCCATCCCAGTTTCCAGGGTATTGGGAGAAAGAGTACCTGCCATGAGTGCTTGGGTAACTGAATTGGGCTGAAGCTGGATCCAAATGACCACTACCTGGATTAACAGTTGACCATATGTTGTTCCTGTTTTCACTTGCTCTAGGTCAACTAATGTCTACAAAATTCTTTTTAGCACCCACTCTGACTCTTAATTGTGTCCTGGTTTATATATTAAACTATATGATCGTCTGCTATAGGTAAGTTGGGGTAATATGGTTAGCTACAAGAAATCTCTTTCAGATGAGAATGGAAAACCAAGCAACTGGTTCCCAGGATGCTGTGCTAAAGGGGAAAAGGGATCAAGTGTTGTTGGTTCTGTAGAAGCTCACAAAAAACAAACAACAAACAAACAAACAAACAAAAACAAGCAGACAAACAAATAAAGTCAAGGTTTAGTATAGCCATTCGTACCACATACGAACAAACACACAATTAGTCTAGAACCCTCCACTCTCCCTAGGTCTAAGAATTGCTTCCAAGCATCTTCCTCGCCTCTTCCTCCAGATTCTTACAAAAGGTTCTCAAAGATTTTGAGCTTTTGCAATTTCTCCCACTAAAAATGAATTTTCAAAAAATACACTTTTACTTGCTACCATCTGCAAAAACATATGTGAGCCCAGTGAGGGGAATTCACAGTGTGTTGGGCCTCCTTACCGCCTTATCCTTCTTTGTGGAGGGGAAAGGATGTTTCCCCTTCTCTCCAGTCAATTTGCTGATAGTCAGGACTGGATGCAAAATGAAATTTTGAAAGAGCAGCAATAATGAGGAAGATAGTCCGAAAGCAATAGTAGCTCAAGGAAAAATAAAATCTTTATATGAAATAACAGGAATCTAAGGAAGTAGCCTCTTGGATGCTATTTCTATTTTCAGCATTTCAGGGTAACACAGATTGAGTTAATGATGTTTTCCTATAGCTCCAAGGCAACTCAGAAATGGCAGGACCCAGACTAGCAGAGATGCACTTCCTGCAGATTTGGGAGAGATGAGCAGCCAGGTCTGGGGTTTGTGCTGAGTCCCCAGGGTGCAGAAACAGAGGAAAGTAGTGCCATATCAGGAATTTTCTATTCCTCCCCAGGCATGTGGCAGTTTGCACAGATCCTCTTCTTGTCGGTTTCACCACTTTGAATCAACTGCTCCATTTCAGCAGTTAAGAGGCTTTTATATTGAAGTAACCCCAGAGGTTCAATGATGGAAAATGAGCCATATTAGGGTAGGGAATCATTGAAGAATCCTGAATTCCATTTCACCCCTAGTGTTTATGTTTTACATGGGAGATATAAAAATGTGTAGGTTCCGAAAAGGAAATTTCTGAAACTCAACTGGGACAGTTTGAGATATTTTCTGCTGTTAAAGGACTAAGGAATCATCCATTTTTTGGATGATGAGTCATTGTTATTTGGACATTTCATGTCAACATTTTTATGTCAATGAAGATTAGTAGAGACGGTTTGAACTCCAGCTCTGCTTTTTTCTTTAGAAACATTTTCTGAACATTTGTCTTTCATGAAATTATTTAATTTTCTCAACATTGTTTAATCATTAAGAAAACCTGAATCGGCACATGCATGCATGTATGCTTACCCAGGCCCATGTGTGTATGTTTATGCACATCCATGACTATGCTCTCATGTACCCTTTGCAACTGTAAGTTTCCTAGTTAACTGTCTGCATGGAAGTTATATTTCTTGGATTGTAAGCTCCTGGAAGACTACACCTATGCCTATTAATCCCGAATTTTATTGTGTGGAACTTAAAGCATACTGTTATGGAAATGGTGCACCATCCCTGAAAAGTAAAATGGAATTTTTTCTTTTGTTACTCACATCATATTATACAGAAAGTAGTCTGACTTACAATGATTGGACTTCCAATTCTTTTGGCTTTATGATGGTGAAAAGTTTTATATATATATATATATATATATATATATATATATATATATATATATATATATTCAGTAGAAACTGTAACTCAAATTTTGAATTTTAATCTTTTCCCAGGCTATCAACATGCAGTATGATATTTCCCCAAGATGCTTGGCAGTGGCAGTGAGCTGCAGATCCCTGTCAGACACGTGGTCATGAGGGTAAACAACAAACTCCACAGTGCACTGTGTTGCTAAGCTACAATGTTCAGGAGGTTAGGTGCACTAAGTGCATTTTCATCTTACAGTATTTTCAGCTTATGATGGGTTTATCTAGATGCAACTACAGCGGAAGCCAAGGAGCATGTGTAATTCATATTGTCATGTTGCATTACTATATTTAAGTATCATATAACATATAGACTTTGGTTTATTTAATAAATGCAAGCATTCAAATAGATTCTACAAAAAAACATTTAACCCAGTATGACTTACAAAAGCATAGACTGTAGTATTCCCATCCAGTCCTTCACCTCCTGACAGCATCTTCCCTTACTTTTTATTATAGTAAAAAACACATAAAATGGACCATCTTAACTATTTTTAAGTTAAGTAGTTCAGTAGTGTTAAGTATATTTATATTGTCATCCAACAAATCTCCAGAACTTTTCATCTTGAAAAACTGAAACTTTACATCTATTAAACAATAACTTCTACTTTCCAGATCATGGCAGCCACCATTCAATGTTCTGTTTCTATTAATTTTACTACTTTAGATACTTTATATAAGTGGAATCATACAATGTTGTCTTTGGTGACTGGCTTATTTCATTTAGCATAATGTCCTCAAGGTTCACCCATATTCTAGCAATGTGACAAGATTTTTTTTTCCTTTTTCAAGACTGAATATCATTCCACTGCATATATAAACCATATTAGTTTATCCATTATTTGGTCAATGGACATTTGGGTTGCCTCCAAATTTTAGCTATTGGAAATAATTATGTTACAACCATGGGCATGTAGAGATATCTTTGAGAACTTTCAATTCTCTCAAATATGTACCCAGAAATGTGTATATTTTTGTTTAATTTTTTGAGGAACTGCTATGTTGTTTCCTATAATAGTTGAACCATTTCACAACCTCACAATTTACAATGCACAATTTCTCCATATCCCTAGTAACACTTTTTTTCTGTTTTTCTGATAGTAGACAACCTAATGAATATAGGTAATTTTTTGTTGTTGCCATTTTGTTTTTCCAATGCTTGGGATCTAACCCAGGTATTTGTATGTGGTAGACAAGTGCTCTACTACTGAGCTACACCTCTAGCCTGAGTAGTTGACTTTTTGAGTAGTAGGTTCCACAACTTCTATTAGAATCTGTTTCAGTGTCCTGTAGTCTTCATTATTTGAGTCTCTTTGTGTTCATTCATTCATGCATTCTTTGTTCAGCTACTTTGTGCTAGATAAAGACATTTTTAAAAAGAAATCTTTCATGTTGTCAGAGAGCTGACAGTTTCATCAGGGACAGATCCATAAATGCAAAATCATATAATTACATGTGATAAAACATTATCTTTACATCACATAAGCAATACAATAAGTATAAACAACCACTTAGGTAAAATGCAACACAATGGTACTAGGAGGAAGTGCTTAACTGTCTGGGAGAGAACCCCAAGGAGGTGATGGTTGAGCTGATTCTTGCAGTATAAGAAGGAGAAAAGAGAGGCCCAAGGAACTTGCATGTGCAGTGGTACAAAAGGACAGAGAGCATTCCAGTTTAGGAAGCCACCAGTTGTTTCCTATGGACATAAGACTCGCCATGATTTTTGTCCTCAATCTTCTCTTCCCACTCTACATGGTGTGCCTGACTGGTGTCCTCCTATCCATGCCTTATTTATCAGTTGTGATTTACAAATGTATGCGGTGATGGCACAAAGCAGTTTGACAAAGGTTATGGCAGAGCTTATGCTAATGCAATCAAGGGGCAGATATGAAGGGCCTTGTGTGGCATGCTCTGGAAGAGGATGTCACTTCCACTATTAGAGAAGTGACATGGATAGAACATGTAATATGGGAGGACAAGCCTGAAGACAGGGGTGGGGTGGGGTGGGATGCAGGAATCACAATCGTCTTAATAACAGTTGAATAAGCAGGGATGTTAATGTAGGACTGGATTCAAAAGATATCTACAGTTTGCATGTATGGTCTCTGATAAGTCACTTGATGTGGCTCATAATGAAGGTGAGGAATCCAGGTTGACTCTCTGACTTTGATTTGGGAAACTGAGTCGATGGTGATGACATTCACCTAGGTGAGAAACTAGGAAGGATAAACAGGCCATTGGGATACAGACAACAGGAGGATTACAAGGAGACAAGTTGTAAAGCACCTATAAGATACACAAAGAGAGATGTTCATGGGGACAGTTGGACAAGTGAGCCTGGAGCCCAAATGAGGTCTGAACCACAGTAACATAAAATTGAAGGCACCACTGATAAATAAGCAAAGCCATGGGAGGAAATGACATCAGACCACACTGAGTGGGAGCAGAAGACAGGCAAAACCTTGGGGAAGCCCAGCATTTGTTAGGTGAGCAACACAGGAAGAGATTAGGAGAAAGCCAAAAGGAAAGAGTTCTCTAGGTTGGCCAGGGGTTTGAGATAATGATTGAAAACTGTCTGGTGAAGTTGGCAACCAGGGTATTGTCACCTTGGCAAGAGCATTTTTAGTGCATGGCTGACCATGGGATCCAGGCTGCAGTAATACATAGGTGTAGAATACTCTCTCAAGGTTTTTGTAAAAGAAGAATAGAGAGGGTACTGGGGTTGTGGGCCAGTGGTAGAGCACTTGCCTAGTATGTGTGAGGCACTGGGTTCGATTCTCAACACCACTTATAAATAAATGAATAAAATAAAGGTCCATCAACAACTAAAAAATACACGTAAAAATAATTTTTAAAAAAGAAGCAGAGGGTAGGAACAGTAGCTTGAGAACTAAAGAAAATTTTTATCTTTACTTTCTTTTGTTTTTCTAAAACAAGTACTTGTTTTTAGGGTGAGAGAAAAAAACAATTGAGAAGGAAAAACTGGAGATGAAAGAAAAGGGGGAAAATAAAACAAGATCATGAAATGAAAAACAGATGGTTTCATACATACAATTAAAACACTGGCATTGGGCAAGAAAGGGTGTCTTCTTTCTCAAAGGCAGAGGTAAAAACAGATGTTCTAAGGTATGCACATCCCTCCTTGTAAATCTCTTAATTCTCAGCAAAGCTGAAACATGGATCAACATCTTTCTTCACTATTAAAACAACAAGAGGAATATAAACACTATGGCCTATATTTCTACTTCTTTCCTATTATGTGAATTCCAGTCAAAGGTTTTGCAAAAATCACCTTTAGATTGAACAACACAAAAACAATAGAACTTTCCTAAGCATTGCTCCTTAGCATTCCCTACCTAAATAGGAGTCTTGAGTTCATTGATTGCAGATATGCTAAGTAACCATGTCACTATCTAACCTTACCTTACCAAACTGGCCTGACACAGGAAATAACTTCAAGTGCAAATGTAACTGCATACTTTACTTTGCTCCCTCCTCTCCTTCTATAAATTTGATGGTTTTCACAAAAGGGAAAATTTGCCATAAAATACAAAAAATATATTTGTTTTCTTAACACTGAAATTTGTTATTTAGCTCATAATGCAAAAAATAGTACCCATATCTATTCTAGAATAGGAACTCTGAAAATTTTTGAGTTGTTAGAATGATTTCATCATGAAACTCTCTTCCATCAACTAAAAGGTTGCATCATGTTTTATTGTTAGAGAAAATTAGATTTGTTATAGAGAATTATAGTCAAGATTAAGTATAAACAATTTTTATGTGCTTCAAGGGATTATATTTTGAGCATACAGCATGAGAAGGTGATAAATACAATATCTATTATTTACACTGACATTTACTATTAAATTTTTGACAACAGTGTACTTTGTATAACAGATTTATAATATTCAATGCTTATAGACTTTTTTTGAGACGAGTATTTCTAAGATGGATTGTAATGATAAGGGGAATGGAAAGGTTGATAATATTGATTAGATACCCTTTGTAGTCTAGGATCTGGCATATAATTAGCCTCAAACTTGTGCCATAGACCTACCTCTAGCTATTTGATAAAACATTTATTAATTGGGAGAGAGAAACCTACTAGAGTTGCTCCCAGGTATACGTACAGGATAGTTTCCTCTTTTTTTTTTTTTTTTTCTGTGTTTTCTAGCAAGGCATCCTTCAGCTCTGGAAGACTAGGTGATCTCCACAACATAAATCCTCATATGATTCATTATCCCTTGTAATTCACCAGATGCTAACATTATACCTGCTTTCTTACATGGCACACATTTTCTCCTACTTGGAGGACTATTTTTTACCTTCCTTTTAATTATGTAATTCTTACTTTACCTTCAAAGACCAACTAGCATTCCATTTTCTCCTCAATTGCTGGCTTGCTGATCTGGCCCTCATTGAGATGAGTGACAAAATCAGGTCTATTTTATCAACCGACAACACATTCTGGTACCATGGTGTGTCAATGGATAAGATATCAAGTCTTTTTAGTGGGGTATGGTAGCACACACCTGTAATCTCAGTTACTCAGGAGGTTGAGCAAAAAGATTACAAGTTTGAGGCCAGCCTCAGCAATTTAGTGAAGCCCTAAGTAACTTAGTGAGACTATATTTCAAGATACAAAATATAAAGCTTGAGGATGTAGTTCAGTAGTTAGGCGCCCTGGGTTAAATCCCCAGTACTAAAAAAAAAAAAAAAAAAAAAAGGTGTCAAGTCTTTCTGTCATGACTTGAGTTTCTGGAAAATATCAATATGAATTAAAGAATTTGAAAGCTGTTAGCTAAGTAGGTAACAATGTATACAGTATACCCATTAAAGCAAAGAGGATATTGCTCCTAGATCCTGCATGAAAAGCCAATGAGTGTAATATTGATCAGTGGAAATTTCACTGAACAAAATCTCAAGCTGACATTTTCCTTCTCTGACATGTCAGAGTAGAACCCAGTAGCAAGAGCACAAAACTGTGCCTATCACTCCTTGAGAACTATGAATTGAATGAATGTGAGGGAGAACCTAAAATAATAACTTTGTTAGATATTACAGTTCTGTTCACTGTGGGGATAAAAGTGAACCAGAGGTGACAGTGTACCCAGAGAAGACCCCATTCCTGCATCAGCACAACCTGCTGCTCTGCTCCATGACAGACTTCTATCCACGGGACATAAAGATCAGGTGGTTCTGGAATGGACAGGAGGAGAGAGCTGGCATTATGTCCACTGGTCTTATTAGGAATGAAGACTGGACCTTTCAGACCATGGTGATGCTGGAAGTAACTCCTTCACCTGGAGATGTTTACAGCTGTCTTTTTGAGCACCCCAGTCTGCCTAGCCCTGTTTCTGTGGAGTGGAGAGCTCAGTATGAATATTCTTGGAAAAAGATACTAAATGGAGTTGGAGCCTTCCTACTTGGGCTAATCTTCCTTCTGTTGGGGATCGTCATCCACCTCAGGGCTAGGAAAGGACCTGTGGAGACTCAGTCTGGTGATGAGGTCTCAAGAGCTATTCTACAGCAGCCATACTCAGATCCTAATCAAAGCTTCTCTCCTGAAGCCTGAAGTAGTGCCGTGGCTTAGGTAAAGGACATTGGAGAGGCCACTGTTCTGGGAATGACTTTGTTCCATGATCCTTGGAGTCTTGAATGGATTTTGGAGTTTTGTGCTGTGAGATCGTGCATCCCCTGCCTTCTGTCCTTCCTGTGATTGTGTGCTTCATTAGTTCCCATTTCAAATACACAGTCCAGAAATTTCCAGAAGGCCTAACTCCTTCCAGTCCCTAACTGTACTTTTCTGTAGCCCAGCCCTAACCCCCACAATTCCTAAATCTGTCTTTCAACTGCAGTCTCCATGGTCTTCAGAAAACAGATGCTCAGTCACTGTTTCCATTTACTATTAAAAAAAAAAAAACAATTATTACAAATAAAACAGAAATACAGATAAACACACACACACACACACACAAAAGATATTACATTACAGTTCTGGCTGTTAGTGATTGGACTTTATCTTTACCATGAGAAATATTTTATTGCAAAATATATTCTTACACACCCTCAAGGCAATGACCTCTTTACATCCTTGTGCCTCTAATCTAAAATGATTTAAATAATATGTAATATTCTATTTCAGGTTGTTGACAATGATTGCTGCCAAGTATTCCCTTTAGGTAAGGGTTCCTACATTCTAAAGTCACCTTCTCTTAAGATCTACAGGAATTTTGAAACATTAAATAGCATCCATCTAGAGTCAGTAACTAGATTTTCAAGTTTTTATGCATGTATGTGTGCACATACACTTCTTGTACATTTTGAACACATCCTTTTTAAATCAAATGAAGATGGTGTATGTCTAAGATACAGTCAAATTTTCATCCATGATAACATAGGCAGGCTTTAAAGTGCATGTTGCTAGAATTTCATTCTTATTGAATATTCAAAAATAGGCATGCAAAAATAAGAAAACAAATTTATTTTAGTATAGTAAAACCAATTTCAATATAGCTTCAAGAAAGATGGAAAATAAAGCTTCAAACTGGGGGACTTGGCCATAAAAATGTACTGAGGTAGTTTATTCTTCTCATTTCCTGTAACTTCTGATCAAAAGTCAATGTTCTTGTGACCTACAGAGCTGTTTGTTTGACCTCCATTATAGACTGAGCTGTTAATAAAATTTAATGTACTCATAAGGATTCAATGGCTAATAAAAAGGGATAGATTTGAGGACTTTGCCACTCTCTTTATGCACAAAATTTACCTTAAACTGAAAGCTGTTTTGTGTTCCTTTACTCCCCTCTGCTGGTAAATTCTAATATAGTTTTTAACTTTTTTTAAAAGTCAAATTGATAGAAGTATCCATTGCTTTTTTAAAATTATAAAACAACATTGAACACTGTGAAAAAATTATTCAATCTTTTCCAAAAATACATTTCTTTTGATTTGAAATTTGAAATTTCATTTTTTTAATAGGTCACTGTCCTACAATTTGTTTCTAGTGTCCAGATATGTTTACTCCCACCACCCCCTCTAATATTGGATGAATGGTCAAGAGAATACAGCCAGGTGAAATAGGAAGTGTGTCTGGCAATAGAAACTGAACTAATTTACAAATTGAAATAGTACCTGACCATACTTTGTTTATATTGTCATATAAAACTACAAAGCATTCTCAAATCTCATTTATTTCTTGCAACAGTACCATGAGATAGGTATACACATTCTAAAATCTAGAACTTACTGTCTCTAAAAAAAGCTTTCAGAAAAGATTACCCGGGTCAGGCTCAAGAAAAATTCTGAAATAGATTCATGTATTTGTTGCCCCCAGCTGTTCCTTTTTGCCATTTCCCCCATGACCCCTTTCTTTTTCCCTCAGGAAACCCTTAGTCTGATTCTATCAATTCCTCTCATTAGAAAATGAAGTGCCTAGAACACTTATTCACAGGAAATGTCTCATCTGTCTGGATAATTTGCATTTGAAAAGCAAGTATGAACTAAAGCCAAAGCAACCACCCCTAACAGGAAATCACAGAGATCAGAGAGGATTTTTTTTTTTTTTTTTTTTTTTTTTAAGATAGCAAGGTTTTAATTGTCACTCAAATTAAAAAGTGATGGCTTTGGAGTCAAGGTTGCTCTCAAAGTCTCCAGTGTGTTCCACATAAAAGGTAAGGGAAGCAGCAACATGAGTCTTAGGCTGAGCATGGATTTGGGGGGCAGGCAGATCCAATTGGAATCTCATGCTGCCATTAAATGGTTTCAGATATACATTTTTCTTAACCTCTTTAAACTCAGCTTTCTTATTTGTAAAATGGGGATAATATACATTTCATAGATATGCTGCAAGGATTAAGGCCTGGCATATTACATCCAATAAATCTAGTTCCTTCACTCTCTCTTTCCTTGATGGAGCTTCTTAGATAGCAGTGTAATGTAGGTTTTGCAAATGACAAGGCAGTAACACCACTAATAATTTTGCTAAGAGGTTATATACAGGTGAATAAATGCTTTCCTAAGTAACTTTTCCTAGGGACTCTTTCCTAGATATATTTCCAATTGGATCAGATCTCATATTGCTTTATACAAGTATTGCTGTAGGTATATACTTTATTCTGAATGTGAGATATCCAATATGTTTCTTTTTGCCCACTTTATTCCTGTGCTATGAAGCTACCATCTTTAGTTAACAGCCACTTCTGCTAATATGCAGTGCAGAGGAACAGAATCCGTGCAGTGTAGTCTCTGCTCATGGAAAGTGGAACAACAGGTCATACATTAACATCATAGGGCAACGGACCAGGTGTCTAATATCCTCAAGACACCTTCCCTGCCTTAGTCACCAGGCCATTTTCAAATATATGAAGATGTCTCATCTGCTGGCTCCATTACCACTCATTTCTTATCTTCCCCTGAGTCTTCCAGGAAGGCTGCAAAGCAAGAACACACAGAGTCCCATAGAAAAATAATTCTGTGAACACAAAGAGCAGCTCAGTGAATTCAGTTTGCTGGGAGGGGGTAAGTGAATTCACCCCTGCTTTAATTTTGGTCATAAAAAATGCTCTTAGGTAGTTCATTCTTCTCATCCCCTATAAATTCTGATCAAAAGTCAAGGCATTAGGACTTTAATGCCTCATATATTTTGTGGATTATAGTGATGTACTTTACTGTGATGACCTTTTCAATATTCTGTAATTTGCTTGACTGATCTTGGAAATCTTTTCTGTTTACAGCATTATTGACTTCCACAAGAGGCACATGGAATTAATAAACACACTAAACTCAGTAGGGGAAACTTGCAAATGGGGCATCCCACACTTTCCATATGAATCTATTAGGGAAAGAGGGTTGTTGTCCTTTTACCTGGTACTAAGCATCTGGAGATGAAGTTCAACACAGAAGGCCTTTGTCTTTCTGAGAAGCAGGGAGAAAGATTACATGTGGAAGATCCAGGGGAATAATTTCTAAGTATTGTGTTGCATAGATGGTAAAAGAGTTCTACCTTTCAGCTTCTCACCCAGCTGTCAAATTTTTCTGAAGGCTAAGACTTCTAACTCTGTACTGGCTATAAGTATCTATAATAAAAGTAGTTAATAGTATATTGGGGTCTTTTATGCTCCAGGCAAAGTAGTAAGAATATTACATATGTCATGCTAGTCTCATAACAATTCTTTGAGGTGGATACTGTAATAATTTCCATTTTATATATGAGGAATTTGGGGCTCAGACATGTTAGATACTTGCCCATAATTAAGTGGTAGAACTGGAATTCAAACCCAGGTTGTCTGAACTCACTCTCTAGTATGGTCATAAAAATACACCACTTACATTTCCTGTTGCAAGAAGGATGAAGCAAATTAGTGAGGGCCTAAGCAGCTTAGTGAGACCTTGTCTCAAAATAAAAAAATTGAAAGGGCTGGGGGTATAGCTCTCAGCTACTAGGCCTCTGGATCACTACTGTTTTCAGTCTGAGCTGCTCCCAGCCAAGAACTGAAGGTTATCAATACTGGCCTATCCATTCCTATAAGATGCTAGGACTCCTCTAACATGTGATGTTGGTGAGGAACTTCCCATGACTGTTCAGATCTTCTTAGAACTATTCTGTAGTTTGAGGTGCCTCCTTATGCAATTCTTCCTCTTTCCTCCTCTTTTTTTATCTGAACCACATTCTGATCTAAAGGCTGTCCTGCCTGCTGCTACCATCTTCGGTTTATCCTCAGCAATTCTCTCTAATACCCCTCTTTCACATGTAATTCTGTCTTGGTATCTGCTTCTCGGTGGCCCCAAACAACATATTACCCCTGGAAAGTGGCATAAAATTCTCTATCCTTGTCTGCTAATACAAGGGCCAAGAAAGAAATGCCAGTGACTTCTGAGTTGTCAAATTGTCTACCTTTGGAAGGCATTTGATCGTCTCAAATTATTATTTCTCTCATACCTATTCTACCTTCTCTTTATTTTAATGAAAAAAACATGTGATCTACAAGTAAGTAAAGATTTCTTATATCAGAGGGACTTATAAAAACCTATTTGACTAAAGCTTGTCAACACTGTGAGAATGCATTGATAGGAAAGCCCAATAAATAAATTTGAAGGGTGTTCTCCATGGGTTTATATGAACACAGTGCAGGGTGCACCAAAGCTCATTCCCCAAACACCAGCCACCAGAGGTATAATTCATCAGTCTACAGCCTCATTCCCTCTCATATTGCAAAGTCTCAGCACACAATGGTGTACTGAAGGCCCATAGAGCTCCTACAGCAAATAAACTGGTTTTAATTCCCACATTTATTTGATGAGGAGTCTGCTTTTTAACATGCTGCAGGAATAGGGATCTAAGTCAGTGTATAGACACATTGATCTATGGTTTCTCCTGCTTTCTCTAATACCAGCTGTAGAATCTTTTGATTTGTATTCTCAAGATGTTTTGGTCAGATTTTGCAATTTTTTGTTTGTTTACCCTATTTTTTTTAATTTGTTCTAGTTAGTTATACACGACAGTGGAATGCATCTTGACATATTGTACACAAATGTACCCTATTCTATTTTTAAGAGTGGTGGCAACTGACAGTTTTTCTTGTTAATATGTATTCTTTCTCACTCAAAAAGAATTCACTGAGAACTCTTCAAAGTCCAGGTTTCATGCTGTGTGGGAAGTGAACATGAATCTGGCCCCTGCTTTCTCTAGGGACTTGGACCTATGAGGAAAGGACTCAGGTGCTGCAGATCAACCCAAGACCCCATGCTTGCTAAGCAAACTCTGTACCACTGAGACATATCCCCAGCTCTAGAAACTTTCTTAAAAATATACATCAATCTCTTACCTGCAAGTCTCTGTAGGTGATCACTTTCTGCATATTTGACTTTTTTTTTTTTGTCAGTTATTTGAGAGCTGGCACGAGTCCTAGCTTACTCTTTTGGATCTCATAACCCCCTACAAGGCAATCTAAAGGGAAAGAAAAACTCAAGGCTTGAAAGACAAATGGTCTAGTCAGCTCATCAAGGTTCTCCTCTGGATGCTCTCCATTTTTTGTTTAACTTGCATGTAATAAAGCACAAGAAAACATTTGATTTCCCCATTCGAAAAATCAGGGTATAAAGCATTTTTGAGCTTAGGCCATTGTCTTTGAACCGACAAATCACCTGGAAATCTTATGTAGATTCTGATTCAGCAGGTCTGAGGTGGGGTGAAGTCACTTCTTTTTCTATTTCCAGGAGATGCCAATGCTGCTCATCCATGGACCACATTTTAGTAGCAAGGCTCTAGGTTAGTGTGCTGTTTAGGGAAAACCATTGACCCTGTATCTTAAGTTAAACTACCTGAAAAACAGAGGTGAGGTGGAGCTGTGATCTCAAAAGGTTTATTAGCAAGAGCTCTTGGAAGAACAAACGTAAAGGCATGAAAAAACCAGGATTGGTCAGGTTGAAAGGTTGACTGTGAGAGTTGCCAAGTGAGCCTCAGCAGATTCTGTGGGAGCTCAGGAATTGGGATATCCTTCAGTTGTCTTGAGTTGAGGCAAGGGGATCAGGCCTATGTACCCCCACATTAGCCAGTCAAGAAATGCTGACTGTCTCCTCAGAGGCATCATGGAATGGGGCAGCTTCTTTCCACAGAACAGTTCTGCGGGGGAAACATGGCTGTGAGTCATCAGTAGCCAACACTCCTATGAGTGGGGAAAGTGAGCTCCCCAGCCCTACAGGGGGACCTAGGTAAAAACACCAGTATCTTCTGTGGGAAGCCATTCTCACGCGTGACTGGGTGACTCCCGGTTTGGGTCTGAGGCTTCTGGCTGTGTCGGAATTTTCCTGGCCCTCTCCTGATGAGAGAACCCGTCCGTGTGGGGGTGTGACTGACCACTGACCCCGGGGGCCCAATCACTGACCCTGACCTTGGAGTGCAGTCCCCCCTCAACCTTCATTGAATGGAATTATCCCCTGAATTTCTTGTTCCCCAATAAAAGGCTACTCCCTGGCGTGTTCACTCTCTCTCTCTCCTGCTAGCCCTGAGTAATCCTTGCTGCCCTGCTGGGCGGTTAGAGGTTGGAGCCAGAGAGGGGAGCCGTCTCGACCTGGCAATAGAAATAAGGTAACTGAGTCTGTGTGTTTTATTTCGATCTCTTCTAGCTAACTTTTATGCCAAGAACCTCATTAATGAAACCATTGCACAGGCCGCATGGTGGAATCTTCATCTCTGGTGACAGCCCCAGTAACCTGAGAAAATCACTATATTATTTCCAAATCCAAACTTAGAACAGAATATGATAGAAATCCATCTGTTTGAGTCAGCTTTTTCACTTTTGTGACTAGAAGGTCTGACAAGAACAACTGTAGAGGAGGAAAAGTTTATTTTGGGGCTCCCAGTTTCAGAGGTCTCAATTCATAGACAGCAGGCTCCATTCCTCAGGGCTCAAGGTGAGGCAGAACATAAAGGTGGAAAAGTGTGACAGAGGGAAGCAGCTCACATGATATCAGGAAGCAGAGAGATTCCACTTGCCAGATTCAAAATATATACCCCAAAGATATACTCCCAATGACCTACCTCCTCCAGCCACACCCTACCCACCCTTCAGTTACCACCCAGTTAATCCTGTCAGGGGATTAATTCACCAATTTTATGGATTTAAGACTCTCACAACCCAATCATTTCTTCTCTAAACTTGCATTGTCTCACATCTGAACCATAACACTCTCCACATATGTACATTTTATTAATAAATGGAATCACATGTCTGTGTGAAGTGCCAAGTTCTGAAGACAGTGATTCCAGGAACAATCATTTTTACTTCACAGAAGAAAACTCTGGACCTAATTTGAAAGCTACACAAATTATCTTACTTCAAGCAGGAATGCGGGAAAAAGGTTCAGGAAGGTCCTTTGCAGGCTAATTCATTGGTTGACTCAGAAAAGAAAATGATGTGTGCCATCTAATGGTATCAACTAAAGCACACTCAAATACTCAAAGATGTTTTGTCTTTTCCTATTCAAGGAACTCCAATAAGAGTTTCAGTAATAACATTTAGCTACTTTTAAAGTAACATGTCCAGGAATGGAGAGCCATATGGAAAAAGATAAAATTTGATCCATTCTTTTTTTTAAGATATTTATTTTTTAGTTTTAGGTGGACACAATATCTTTATTTTATTTTTATGTGGTGCTGAGAATCGAACCCAGTACCTCACCATGTGAGGCGAATGCACTACCACTTGAGCCACATCCCCAGCCCAAAATTTGATCCATTCTTTACTTTCTAAAATGGATAAATTCCAAAGAGATCAGAGAACAAAAAACAAACAAAAACCAAACAACAACACCAACAAAAACACAAAACCTAACAGTACCAGGAAAACCTGGAATAGAAAAACTAGTACAAGCATTCACAGGAGTGAATTGCTTTATAACTGACCAGAATCTAGAAGCATTAAGGAAAGAAACTAGTTAACTACAAATTTGACAAAGAGAAAAAAGCAAAGCAAAATGCCCCCCCACCCGACAATGTATAACCTATATCACAGAGTTAATACAAATTTTCTAATTTTTTTAAAAAAAGGTCATCTCAATAGAAAAGAAAAAGAAATGCAAATAGCCCTTAAATAGATTAAAAGATGAGTTCATTTATTTGTTTGTTTTGCATTTTAGGAGTTATTTTCTCATTTTATTTTGTATTTTAAACATGTTAAGCATTTACAGGCTGGGTGTGGTGGCACACTCCTGTAATCCCAGCAGTTCCATAGGCTGAAGTTGAGGATTGCAAGCTTAAAGCCAGCCTCAGCAATTTATCTAGTCCCTAAGCAACTTAGGGAGACACTGTCTCAAAATTTAAAAAAAGGTGGTGGTGGTGGGGTGCTGGTGATGTGGCTCAGTAGTTAAGCATTCCTAGATTCAATTCCTGGTATAAAAACAAAACAAACAAAAAAAACCCCAGTTACAGGCTTTTAATATCAAGCTATAAAACAAGAACTATTCAAAGAGGTTTAGCTTCTATTCCTATCCTCTCCTTCACTTATTCTACTCTTCTTACTTGCTACCACTTTTTTTTATATTTTATTTACTTTTTCTCTGCTTATTTTTGAAATTATAAGCAAGTATCCCCATGTATATTTCTAATTTCCTTTACCCCAAAGTTAGAATATTATACATTGTTTCGTGCATTACTTTTTCCAACTGACTTCTTAGTGGTATATCTTCCATATTCCTTAACTACTTAATAATACATCATTGTATGTATGTACCATTTGCGAAAATGCTTTACATCATCATAATAAGATAAATGCTAAACTATACTGAAACACCATCTCCCATCTGTCAAATTAGCAAAAATTTAGGAGTCTGACCATCCACTCTATTGGAAAAGACATGAGGAAACAGGAATTCTTACATATTGCTGATGTGAATACAAAATTGCCCAAGCATTATAAAGGGGAATTTGGCAATAGTAAATAAAATGACATGTTCTGTTATCCTTTGACTTAACAGTGGTAAACTGTTAAACACACACTGGCAAAGGCATATTCTACATGCACAGAGAATCTTTTATTATTATAGCAGAAGACTAGAAATAACCCACATCTCCTACCAATACATTCATATATAAGGCAAGAGAATAACTAAGTCCAGTTTGTTTAAAACACAGTATCTTGACTATATATCCCAGTGGGATACAGGTAAAGAAAAAAAGCCACACATGAAACTTAAAACATTATTTATCAGTCGTATTTTAGCAATGTCATTACTCTTATTCATGTTTTAGTTTTTCTTTGCTCTACTGTTATTCTGTTCTCTCTCTCTCTCTCTCTCTCTCTCTCTCTCTCTATATATATATATATATATATATATAAAATATATAATAAGATAATTAGAGCTAGATGAAGCAAATAAGCAACTATGTTAATATCATTGTGAACCAATATTTTCATCATAAGAGAAAAGAACACAAAAAAAATACCAAACAAAATCAAAAGGGTTAACTTTAAAAAAGTACACATAACTACAAGATAGATGAACCTTGAAAACATTATAATTAAATGAAAGAAGTCAGTCACAAAAGATTACACACTACATGATTCAATCTATGTAAAAAGTCCATTGAGTGGAAAGTTTACAGAAAGAAGTCAATAAGTGTTTGACAATATCTGGGAGGAGGGAGGGTGGGGTGGGGGTGGGTGTTGAAAGGCAGAGTGACTGTGTTAAAGGTACAGGTGTTCTCTTTGGGTAGTGACAGTGCTTTAAACTTAGATCTTGCTAATGATTACACAACTCTGTGAATATACTAAATACCATCGAATTGCATACTTAAATTGAAAAAAAATATTTTACACGAATTACATCTGAATAAAGGTGTTTAAAGGAAAAAAGCATTCAGACATAGATAAGAAAAAGGCACCTAACATTCAAGAACAGGAAATCTGAGCCATCTAAAACCCAGAACTCTATGAAATAGTTTGGAGACGAGATGAGGCTAAACATATCACAAGTTATTTTTTTAAAGTTACATATGAAGCAAGAAAAGACCAGGAATAGGTTCAATTTCATCTCTGTTGCACATTTCTTGTCAAAACGATATTTCTGCAGGAATTTGCCTCCTAAAGCTGGTTCTACTTAGCTATCTCACCTTCACTTTTCACCAAGTTAATTTCTATTGATTCTTCTGGTCAGTTAATCATTAATGTTGCTCTCCCCCACCCGGTATCTTTTATATGCGCTATCATAGAATCATGTTTCTTTCCTTAGTATATTGATAAAGACCCCAAATTTTCCTTTTCCCTTCAAGGGCTGAACCTGCATCTACTTTTTTTTTTTTTTTTTTAATATTTTTTAGTTATACATGGACACACTATTAGTGCCTCACATGTGCGAGGCAAGTACTCTGCCACAGCCCAGAACATGCATCTACTTTTGCTCATCATCCTATAACATAATGTACGCTCAATAAACAACTGCAAAAATAACACAAAATGCTTAATTTCTCTTTTGTTCTTTTCCTTTTCACTTAACAGATTTTTCTTTAGATTGGGAAGAGTAGAATAGCTAAGGACTTGGACTCCAAAAGGAGCAAAATGATTCCAAGAAAATGTTCTCTACTTAAATTAATTCGCTGGGCAAACATTCATTTATTTAGCCCCTGACACTATTAACTACTAGGGATACAATTAGTGCATGAGTTCTGTCGCTGCTCTTTTAGGTGTGCACTGTGAGGTGGGGCAGTAGTAAATGTATACCATGTTGCCTGTATTTAAATTGAGTCCAAGTTTCCCGCCCTAAGAGATTACATCCCAGTAAACAGAACATCCCGACGGGATTGCTGGTGTTTGAGAATGGAAAGGCAGGTTGGAGACAGGAGCTGCATTTCAACAATGTCGGAGTTGGGAGTGGTCGCGGGCAGGGTTGGAGGTCCTCCGGGTCTTCTAAATCCAACCCCCTCAGAATGAAGCTTCTGCAGCAGCATCCGCCCGCAGACCTAAACATTACCGCCAAAAAGAAACCTATTTCCATAGCCTGACTTCTCACCAACAACGGTAGATCAGGGTTACTAAAACCAGAGTTTGTATATCCTGACTCAAATTGTCTCACCTCGGGCTCCGTAGAATCGGTTTTCGCCGCCAGAGGGCTTTCAGCTTCAGTCAAGGTCTAAGACAAGATAATGAGGTGTCTATTGAATGTCCCCGAAAATATTATCTCGGAAGCAGGCCTGGTATACTCAACACACTTTAAATGGAAGTTTTCTCCAAAAACATATGACAATAAAGGAGCAAGTAAAATTCTCGTTGTTTTTTTTTGTTTTGTTTTGTTTTGCCTGCCACACCCATCGCGATCTCTCCTCTCCCAACCTCCCTAGACAGGCAGCTTCTGGCCACCCTCGGAGGGCCTGATTTTGAAAAGCAGAGTGGGCCAATCAGAGAGGAGCACTGTTTGGCGCTGCCATTTGAGCTGAGTCTGGAACTGCGGGTGTGACGGCCGCGGCGGCTTGAAGGCATGGGGAGAGCTGCTTGGTTATAGTCTGCACTCCGGGATGTGCAGGCCGGGAGCTTCATGCAGGCTGATGGGGAGAAGGAGAAGCCTGTGAAACGGGGTGACGGCGGAGACCAGCCCGGGCGGGGACCGGGACTGGAAAAGAGCCTGAGCAGCCGGCTGGTCCGGCGGCTGGGCTGGGGAGGGGGTCGCGGGAGCTGAGACTCAAACGCCCAGCAGCGTCTGCCTGGGCTGGAGTGGCTAGGGGAACGGTCTTCTTTACATTATCCAAGAGAGCTGGAGTGGGAAGAGTGAAGTTTGGAGGAAAGGGGATCATTGCAAGTGACCGGAAGTGGTGAGAAGCTGAAAATAGGCGTTGGTGCAAGGAACTGAAAGGATCAAGGGAGAAAGAAGGGAGGTCCGTGTAAGTAGCGGAAAGGATTTGGTATTTAGAAAGAAGGTAGGTGTAAGTGAAAGAAGAGTGAAGTGTGGCTGGATCAAGAGGCCAGTTGAAGAGAGTTTGTGTAAGTGGATAGAGGATCGAGGAAAAGCCGTGGAAGTGGCCGGGGCCCAGGGCTGGAGGAGTGCCAAAGGTGGCCGGAAGGCTGCGGAGCGGAGCTCAAACCTGAGAGTGTTTGGAAATTGGAAGACTTGGTGGCGAACGAGAATCAGGAACCTGCCTCAAAGAGTGGGCGACGTATCCGGGATGTGGGATAAGAGGCTGGTCAGATTGGCCTTGTTGCAGCAGCTTCGGGCTGTTTACGGCATTAAGGTCAAGGGTGGACGTGGGCAGTGTGAGCGCAGGAGACAAGAAACAGCAGCCACGGAAGTAGGGGTAAGTTCTGGGAAAACGATTTAGGTTAAAAATGGGTGGTCACACCTGGTACCATGACCAGTTACCAGATCATATATAAGACGTTCACTCTTTGGATCAAAAGTGATCAAAAGTGTGTCTAACCCTGTGCATGTGGTCACCTATTGATATTTAAATAAAGAGCTTTCTTAATTCTTTTCAGGATCTTTTGGTCATTGAGGGAAAGTTGCAGCATTTTCCAACTTCAGCATTATTGAAATGTTAGACTATAATTGTCAGGGAAAAGGAATGGATTTAATAGCATCTCTGGCTTTTCTACCCAGTAGACTACCAGTAGCTTACTTCACTTATGACAACCAAAAATCTCTCCAGATATTGGCTATTTATTTATTTATTTGGTTTTGAGGTACTGGAGACCAAGAACTCAAGGCAAAGCCACACACTTCTTAATCAATGACACGTTTTTTTAAGAAGTTGGAATGCAGGTACAAAAACAGTGGCAGATGCTTTATTTGCTCTTGGATGTGCAAAAACATTTAAGTTTACCAATACACAAGTTTACTCTTCGGATTCCTCAGTGTATTAAAATTTGTGCATTTAAAAAAAAATGAGTTTCAAGATAGTTAGATGAAATTTAACTTAAATATTTGCCAAAGTGCAGCCTTGTATACCTCAGGACATAGTTTGAAAAGCAGTTTCTATAGAGTGTGGAAAAGAGGTCTAAAAGTAACCACCACCACCCCTCGCCTGGCATTTTCACTGTACCAGTGAGCATGGGCCAGTAAATATAACTACTGATGTTTTAAGAGCTGTTTACATATCAACTGGCTTAATTAGCCCTTTATGTAAGTTAATGTTTATAAGTCACCTTTTTATAAAATGACCAAAGGAAAGTATAAATAAGGTCAGTATTTATAAGATTGCTGAAGGAATCTGTAGTATTTTTTTGGGAAATGTTAATGTTTGGGCCAAATTCTGTTTTAAGAATTTCCTTACTAAGCTCTAACTGGATTGATTTTTCATACATCTCTTAATTTTCTAATTACTTAATTTGCTAGATTGTTATGTCTTTATCTTGACTATCTTTGTACTCCCAAATGTCTAGCATCATGTCTAATAATAACTTTTTTACCAAAAGCTCAAGTATATATGGTAATATAAGAATGCATTTTCTTGTTCCTAAAGTTTTTAATTTACCCACTGATGAAGAACATTTTTTTTTTTTTTTTATGCCTAGCATTTGTGTTAGTGTAACTGGATTTGTCTTTTTAGGGTAAAATATTTGGAGTACCTTTTAATGCATTGCCCCATTCCGTTGTACCAGAATATGGACACATTCCAAGGTAAGCAGTTTGAAATGGAGAATAAATATTTCAAACTGGTTTTAGATAGAGGGCTTGAAAATAGTTGATTGACACACATATGTTTCAAGTCAGCAAAAGATTCCATCTCTCAACATAAGCTTATGTGAAAAATAAAATTTTGAGCTTTTACATAACTTAAATATAATTTGTGCTCATTTCCAGGATTGAATTTTAATGTCCATTAATGAATAAATGTTAGAAATAAACTTATTTTTGTCTGCTTAATTTTTAGATTTACACCAGTTCTTTTGTCACAGCTCTCTGATTAAATACTATACTAAATTGCCAATTCAGTATTAATTTTTATATTTTTTATTTAAGAAATGTTGGATACAAATATTTAAAATAGAGGTATTTGCGAATATATATTATATAACACTTCAGCTTTTCTATGCCACTTACTATTTGTAAGTAACATTTTGGACTAGCTACATCAAAAAAAATAGTGTTTGTTTTAAGACAATAGTTTTAAAAGTCATATCTTTTCTCTTTAACTATTTTCCCTTTATACAAAGTAGGGTTCATTTTGTCTACTTTAGTCCAATAATTTAGGTGTTAATTGATGCATCATGCAAGAGCATTTACTGAACCCCTTACTGCCCTAATACAATTTTTCTTCATTTGTCCTTAGATATTGATTCATAGTGTAAGGTAACCACTTATCTGTTTTGCTTTTCACATGATGTATGGAAGACTTCATTTTCCTGAAATGAAAACCTATATTAATTTTCAATATTTGGAATTGCAAAGTCACATCCACAGAATAATGACTAAATCTTTGTTGTAATTTCTTGACCTCCTTTAAAAAACAAACATCAACTATCTGTCAGTTACCCTGTATAAGCAGGATTGACATTCACCACTATGCATCAATACAACTATCTCAGTTGTATGTAGCTGGAATACATTTTTATTTGTTGGTACCAGCTGTTGAATATCTAAGTATTTAACATTAAGTTTATTGTTCAAAATTTAAAAATTGAACATCCACCCCTTAATATGAGAAGAATTACAAGGACTGGGATATATCCTACTTTTTTGAGGAACAATGTTGGGGTGAGAAAAACTTTACCTTATTTTTTGGGCTAATGTAGTAGATGATGGATATTTAAATCTATGTATGCTTTAAAGATCACCGTGGAGAGAATAGATAAAAAAAGATGACCTTGGTCATCCATATGTCATTCCACCATAGAGAGGTCTAATAAAAGAAGAGGAGCCAGAAAAAGAATTTGAGGAAGAGTTATAGGGAAACAACAGGAAAACTAGTAGTCGTGAAAAAAGTATTTTTGAGCAGGGATGGTCAGATGTGTCAAATGCGGAAGGGTTAAGCAAAATGAGTACAATGAATTGACATGTATTTAGCAAAGCAAAGGGCATTGGTGACCTTGATGAGAGCTGTTTCATTAGAGTAATGAGGATAACAATCTGGAGAGGGTCAAGTAGAGGTAGAGGCAATAAGTAAGACAAGTCTATGCTCTGAAGGGAAGCACAGAAAAGGAATAAAATTGAAGAGAATGTAGAATTGAGCAGGCACATTGAAGTTAGCATAAGAAGACGAGCCTTAGAGAAAAAAATTAGGAAGGAAGGAGGACAACTAAAAGTTTTTATTGTAAGAATTAAAGAGATTTGTGACATTACAGTTTCTGAAAGTGACAGAATACTCGGACCACTCATGTGTTTTGGCAGGAGAATAGGGTCTGGTCACTTAAAAAATCTCTTTCAGCTTTCTTGTTGATGCCTGCACATCTTTACAAGAGCATATTCAGACAGAAGGACTTTTTAGGAAATCGGGATCTGTTATTCGTCTCAAGGCACTAAAGGTGAGCATGTTCTTGAACTATAACTTTTCATTTGTATCATTTTTCTGATTTAGTTTTTATTATTGAAACATCTAGAAATATTATATAAATAATTGATTAGAATTAAATTCAAATAGCTTTTTTCCCAGCCAAATAATCTTTTTTTTTTCTCAAAAGAAATTGTGTCATTTATATAGTGTTTTAAAAGTTTAAAGATTAAGAAAATTTACGAAAGAAAGCTCTTTATTTAGATAATCTGCAATAAAAGCATCCAAAATGCTCAAGATTATTCATTTATTTCAGAATAAACTGGATCATGGTGAAGGTTGCCTGTCTTCTGCACTTCCTTGTGACATTGCAGGACTTCTTAAGCAATTCTTTAGGGAATTGCCAGAGCCAGTTCTCCCTGTTGATTTGCATGAAGCGCTTTTCAAAGCTCAACAGTTAGGAACAGAGGAGAAGAATAAAGCTACACTGTTGCTCTCCTGTCTTATGGCTGATCATACAATTGATATATTAAGATACTTCTTTAACTTTCTCAGGAATGTTTCTCTAAGGTAAGTGGTAATTAAAAATTTTGTGAAATGATTGCTTAATTTCTCAACTACCTAAAGATTTACCCTTGTAGATAATAAATTTCATTTAGAATGGAAATTTTTCTAAAAAAAAGTCCTTACTATAAAAAGTAGACCCTTTTTAATGTAAGAAAGTGTGCCAAGTTATTTATTTTCTTACTGTCTTAAGTCATTATGAGTACTTTGATGGCTTATTGGTCTTTATAAGAATCATTGTCCTCTGAATGGCTTTTTTTTAAAAGTCTTTAAAAATTTTTTTATTGGTACATTATAATTATGCATAATGGTGGGATTTATTATAGCATATTTATACATGCACATAACATAATTTGATTAGATTCATTCCCCAGTACCTTCCCTTTCCCTTCTCTCCAACCTCCCCATGATCCACTTATTCTACTCAAATGGCTTCTGATTAGTATGTTTTAAAATATTTATGGTTTGCTTTGTAAATTTCCCCCTTTCCTTGCTGTCATTGAGTCCATTATTTTACACATACTTGTCACTTCCTAATACTTCCAGTTTTCTATGTGTAGCTTTGAAAATTAGATAAACATGTTTAATTTGTGTGGAGAAGTAAAGTGTGAACTCTGATTAGCATGATATTTTGCTATATATTTAAATATACAAAGGCTATGTATTTTGGTTCTTAATGTGTTTTTTATTTCTGTGATGCTAGAGATTGAGCCCAGGACCTTGAACATGGTAGTAAGCTAGCTAGCACTCTACCATTGACCACTGAACTATACCATCAGTCCTTTTTTGCTTTTGTTTTTTTAAATTATGTTCAAGCCAATTTTGTTGATGAATAGATTAGGGGTAACTATTTTGACTTGTGTGTGACTGATAAAGTAAGAAGTCTTCAAAATGTGCTCAATATGTTATCTTAACTTTCTGAACTTTTATCTTTTTATCCATCTAATAAACCTTTTGTCATTTAAGATCCAGGGAGAATAAGATGGATAGTAGCAATCTGGCAGTAATATTTGCACCAAATCTTCTCCAGACAAGTGAAGGACATGAAAAGATGTCTGCTAACACAGAAAAAAGACTGAGATTGCAGGCTGCAGTAGTACAAACCCTTATTGACTATGCATCAGATATTGGTAAGATACAGTTGTTATTAATAGGATTTATTTAAGTGAGAGAGATCCCAGTTTTTTCCAAGTGAATCATGAAGACAGCTATTAGAAAACTGGTATATTATTATCTATATATTTGGGGCAGGGAGTGAAGAAAGAATAATAATTGTCTTATGAACATTTTCATTTAGGGCGTGTACCAGGTTTTATCCTGGAAAAGATACCAGCTATGTTGGGCATTGATGGTCTCTGTGCTACTCCATCACTGGAAGGCTTTGAAGAGGGTGAATATGAAACTCCTGGTGAATATAAGAAAAGGCGAAGACAAAGTGTTGGAAGTATGTGTCAGTCTCATTTTAGGGAGGAGTACTGTGATTTACTTTTATCTAAAATGTATTTGAACATCAAGAAGCATAAGCTATGATGTGTGTCTTTCTGATGCTTATAGCATAGTTGGAAAAACATGACATATGCATGAGAAAAGTTAAAGTGACAATACACTCTAATATTAAGTACTAAATCTTTAGCAAAAATGTAAAATGTCTTCAAAGGAGAAAAGTTCTTTGGGTCATAAGGATCAAGGGACTCCTCAAAGAGGAGGACAAACTAAGCCTCCTTGAAGACTGGATGGAATCAAGGGGAATTTTGTGGAAGATCAGAAAACTTGTATCCTCTAAGAGATAGGAAGTGTGCTATGAAGAATTACAAGTATGGGGAAGATGTAATCTATATCTGTGTCTGTAAGTAAACTAGTGTGACTTGAATAAAGGATTCATTGTATGGATTTGCATGGTATTATGGTGAGCTTGATGTCAGGCTAAAGAACTAGAATATTAACCTGCATGTTGGTGAACCATTGAAGATTTATAACTTGAGGAATGACATGATTAAAGTATTTTTTGAAAATTATGATTTAATTTAAAATTGGAGGCAGGGAGAATGGTCAAAATATGTATGGCGATAGCATAAGTGTGAGATCTTTGAACTGGAAAGTGGTGTGAATTTAGTTAGAAGTGCAAACTAAATAATGAATGAATATTATTGGGAAGGATCAAAAAGATCAAAAGTTATATTATGGTGAGGTTGATAGTAAGATTTCTTACCTCTTGGTTAAGAAGACACAGATCATTTCTCCTTCTTAATAAATTTCTACCACCTTAGGAAGTTTTTCTTTTGACTACAAGAACAAATAGTTAACTATCATTCCTTTTATATCTATTGATTTGTGTTATTGTTTTCTTTTATTTCTTCTTGCATCCTTGTAGATTCCCCTTATGACTTCTATATTATTTCCCTAAGGCTAGTTTATGGTAGCAAAGTACCATAAACTTAAGTGACTTACAACAACAGAAATGTATCTCACAGTTCTCGAGGCAAGACTGCAACCAAGGTGTCAGCTAGGCCTTTCATATCTGTAGGAGATAATGCTTTCTTACCTCTGCCTAGCTTCTGGTGGTATTTCTGGAGCACACAGTTTAACTCATAAATCGTCCTACTACAAATATAGCTATTTCTTTGACACAGATCATTTTTTATTGTCATCTTTCCTTTTGTGATCTCATCCATTCCTGTAGTTTCAGTTCATTTCCAACTAAATAGATGACCACCAGATCTCTAAACATCAGTTCCACTTTACTAATGGCCTACTAAGGCAGTCTTCTGTTCTTCCTTAGTGCTTTAAGTTTGGCATTTTGGAAATGACAATCTCTAGCTCTTTAAAAACCAATTCTGTTGAATTCCATTTTCTAAAAATAAAACAAAACAAAAACAAAAAAATTCTATTTTAACACTAACACCAGGGGCTGGGGTTCTGGCTCAGCAGTAGAGTGCTCGCTTAGCATGTGCGAGGCCCTGGGTTTGATCTTCAACACCACATATAAAATAAGTAAATTAAATAAAGGTATTAATGGGGGGGTGCTGGGGTTTGGCTTAGTGGTAGAGCGCTCGCCTAGCACACATGAGGCACTGGGTTCGATCCTCAGCACCACATAAAAATGAAGTAAAGATTGTGTGCCCACCTACAACAAACAAATAAATAAAACACTAGCACCATCACCATTCCTTAGACTCTCAGGCTTTAAACCCTGGGCTCATAACTGTTATTACTTCACCATCTCTATTCACATTTTTCAAATTCTAAGGTTCATTCTTTGCATCTAATGTTCATTCTTTACTGCATCTAACTAAGAATTTCCTTAGACTTTGGGCCTCCTCCTTGAATTCACCCTCTTATTGCTGAAGTCAAGTATCTCACACATCTTTAAAAAACTCTCCTTGATAATACTAATATTTACAGCTTAAATTTTAGTAGAGGTCTTTCATAGGATTGCTCTAGCATGTCTCTCTTTTATAATACCTAAACTTTAGTCAAACTTAGTGATTTGTTGTTTTCAGATACTTGTTCTTTTGCTTATACTGTTTATGATATGTTTTTATATTTTTTCTTTCATCTATTTCTGCTGTCCAGTTTTTCCTATGTTGAAATCATTCTTTTTAAATGAGAATAATTTCAATGTTTTTATAAGTTGATATAAAAATTCAATGTTAAAAGATCACTAGTATCTCTAAGACTTGGTGAAAGGCTGATAGCTGTTAAATTTTAATTATATGATTACATCTTGCATTTTAGATTTTGTTAATGGAGCACTGAATAAATTGAAATCTAACAGAACACCCTGTATTACCCCTCAGCAGGATAGAACTGGTAGGTAGTTTTTACATTTATCTATTTAAATGAAGTCTATAGTCTACAAAAAATAGTTGTAATAATGATTACCTAACATTTTAGTTAATGATCCAATTGAGCTTAATCAAATCCAAACACTTATTTTCAGTATAGTACTATATATTTTATGTTGTGATATTGCTAATTACATTGGATATAATGAACCCAAAATAGTCTGTTATATTTTGAGCTTACTTTCTTTTCCTTTTGGTGATGGGGTTCAAACCCAGGACCTCACGATCACTAGGCAAGCACTGTAGATACTGAGCTTCAGTATCTTTAGAAGCTAGATACTGATACCTAAATCCTTTAATTTTCTTAATCGTGATATTCAGTTGCTTGTAATTTGGATGCTGCTTAACATATGAAAATAGTTCAACGTCAGTTTTGGTTAAGAGCTGGAAATTTTTTATTATATGTTCTAGTATCTTATTCTAGTTTATAAAAGTATTGAGCTGATAACAGACAATATGGTATTTTCTGTTTTCCAGAGTGAAGAAATGAACTGGTTAATCTCAGTTATAATGAAAAGCAAATACAATAGATCAGTTTTTGTCTCAATGTCTTGACTATAATTTAGTTATTAATATTCTTATTTTATGTTAATATTCTTTAATTTGTGTTACATGCATCTTTAAGTCTATTTAAGTTACTGCTCCTTAGGAGTCTTACCTCTTTTGCATCTTCCTTATTTTTATTTTAAGTAATTACAGAGTGTTAATGTAATTATATAACATGTGTTTGATGAAAGTGTACCTCTCCCATTTTTTTTAATTGATTTTATACTGGTCACATTTTTTGGTTAACTCTAAGAGCTTTATAAGGAAAAATTATATAAAGCTTTTTGTATTTTGTCAGCTTTATAAGGAAAAATTATATAAAGCTTTTTGTATTTCATTTTCAGCTCAACTGTCTGTATCACCAGTGATTCTTACACCAAATGCTAAGCGTAAACTGCCAGTAGATTCTTCTCATGGTTTCTCAAGTAAGAAAAGGAAGTCCATCAAACACAATTTTAACTTTGATCTGTTGCCAAATAATCTCTTCAATGGCAGTTCCACACCAGTACCAGGTAACAAATATAATTTATATAATTGAGTTGTGAACATTAACTTAAGTGTCTATTCTAAGCAAAGAATTATTTCAGGTTAACAACACCTTTAGGAGACTGAATTTTATTTTTACGTTTTATCGAATTTCTGTTTATATTTTTAAATAATTTTTCTGCCTTTAAAAATAGACACTGATTTAATATAATTAATATGTGGATGTGTTTTATGGTCATTTCTATTGCAAGTTATAATGAATAACTCAGAGTGAGAGTTTGGGCTTCTGTGGATAGCATTGGTGCTTAGGTTTTATGTGATTGGACATTCTAAATCCTGCTTTAGTTACATCTGAGTCGATAGTCTATAACTGGCTTTATTGCTGTCTTACGTTGAATTGAAACTGTCAGAAGTTTGGTCATCATGAATCTAGAGTCAAGGTGTTACTATTTAGAGTTATAGTTTAGGAGATGGGTATTTTATAATTTTTATACCAAAGTACCTTTTATAAAAGCTTTAAAACTTTGTATACAATGTTCTTTGTGGAATGGTTTCCATATCCATTTCAAGGTGTTTATTTTTAATTGACAAATAGTAGTTTATGGGGTATGGTATGTTTCAAAACATGTACACAATATGTGGATATTTCAGTACATGTACACAAATGTGTAATTATTAGATCAGGACAATTGACATAATTTCAGACATTTACCATTTTTTTGTGTCTGGAACAAAGTCCTCTCCTAGCTATTGAATACTAAATTTTTGTTACTGTAGTCTTAGATTTAATTGGCTCTTTTAGCATGTACAGAATAAAAGTTGACTTATACTAACTTTATGATTAAAAAAATAAATAAACCCTACCATTCCCATCTTGTATTTGTCTCTCATTTAATCAAAATATTAGTGGTATCTGAGTCCTTTCTTACATATTTTTTTTTTTAAGAGAGAGAGAGACAGAGAATTTTAATATTTTTTTTTTTTTTTTTTTTTAGTTTTTTCGGTGGACACAACATCTTTGTTTGTATGTGGTGCTGAGGATCGAACCCAGGCTGCACGCATGCCAGGCGAGCGTGCTACGGCTTGAGCCACATCCCCAGCCCATCTTACATATTTTTTGATTTCAGAAAATGGAATTCAGTAGCTGAGTTTTGAACTTTTCTCCCGCAAAGCCATTAGTCATTTTGTTTTTTTCCTGTTATTCAAAGACTTATGCTTTCCTTAAATTAAAGGGAATAAACTTGTGATTTTTGAAGAAAAACCCTCTTCAGAGGTTCTGTGTGGCTCTTGAAAGTGTAAGAATTCTGATGATTAACATCTGTAGTTATTTCAGGAGTAAGAGATTAGAGATTCAAACTCCTTGGAAGTAACATTAGGTCTTTCCAGTTTGGAAGACTTTACAAATGGCAGGTGGGAATTGTAGTTTTACCTACCTTTACTTATTAGCATAACAATATCTTCCCTAAGGAATGAACCTGTGATTTCTTCTCTTCCAAGCTGCCCCCTAAAAGCTTAAACATTCTTATGTTTTTTTAACATTAATTTGAACCTGGGTAATTAGTGACTTCTTTATATATAAAAAAGTTCCACAACAGTTCCTATTATTTTTAACTCACCATTTTTCTTTGACCCAGATTTTTTCATTCATTATTTAATAAATTCCATCTGAAAGAATGAAAATAGGTTGATTTCTAAGTAAATATTTATATAGCAGATAACATGCTTTATTATATATAAGCATTAATCTATAGTCCATAGAGTATGTATTTATAACATTTTTTTTATAGTGTAATAAATTTTACATAGTACATTTTCTGACCATGCCTCCTTTTGATCACTGATACATTTTCAAGATGACTAGCCTGTAGCCCTGGGATAAAGCTACCTATGGCAAATTGGTTGTATTAGGTTAACCAAAGCTTTCTTTAGCCAAATGTACCCCAAAGTCATGAATATCTCTTTAAAATTCAATAAAAATGAATAGAGAGAATTTGTTTTTTCTAATAACTTCATTATTTTCTGTGGTGCCAAGAATCAAACCTAGTGCCTCACTTGTGCTAGGCAAGTGCTCCACCACAGATCCACAGCCTCAAACAAGATAATTCTGGTATATACTGGGTATAATTTAGACATAAGTTATATGGAGCCCTTGTTTATAACTATTTCACTTTCTTCATAATTTTTTTTTTTACTTTAGTTGATTTCATGATATAAATGATGTTGAACAACTCAATTAAATTGTTTCTATTGTGACCCAGTTATTCACAGGAAAAGGCAGTGGCAAAGTTAATTATCAGCATTGATATAGAAAATTAGGGGTTTTGTTGTTATTGTTGTTTATTTTTATTTTATGTTTGTTGTTGTTGTTTGGTAGCAGGGATTGAACTCGGGCACTCGAGCACTGAGCCACAGACAGGGTCTTACTAAATTGCTTAGTGCCTCGCTTTTGCTGAGGCTGGCTTTGAATTTGTGATCCTCCTGCCTCAGCCTCCTGAGCCACTGGGATTACAGGCATGTGCCACTGTGCCTGGCAGAAAATTAGTTTTCATTTGACAAAATTTTGAACAAATTATACTCCAGAATCAGTAAATAGTGATTGGCTAACAGATGCATTCTGAATACTCAGACAACCAACACATTTGTCAATATTTATTTTTCATAGTAGCATTAATATTTTGTACCAGAGACTACACTGGACATTGTGTGATATACATATGTGTGTGTATGTAATATAAATATTCATCAAAGAAGTCTTATTTTCAGAGTTGACCTGTTTTGTAAGTGGCTAGGGTGGGGGATACTCAATTCTCTTCCATAGCTTGCTCTCTCCAATGTATGACACTGTCCAGCCATTCCTTGTATTATCAAGAGTTTGAAGCAAAACTAATGTAAAAGTTGTAGTTAGTGTAACCTTTAACTGGCCTACTTTTCTTTTAGTTGGGTCAGTTATTTTATATCTGAAGTTTCTAACCAGAAATTTTGATTTTTGTTGTTGCTTAGAGGAGGAAATCGAGGCTTTAAATCTAATTGCTGCTTTTACTATTTTATACTTTGAAAAAGAAATAGTATGTGTGTTATATTGCATGTGGTTATTTTTTATAGTTCACTTTGATGCAAGCCCAGAAGTGTCATCTCAGAGTTCACTCTCTCCCATAGCCATCAGTGGAAACCATTTGACCAGCACAGATGTGCTAAGGCGAAGTAAAAGGATTGCAGGCAAAAAAGTCTGCAGGTAATTTATCTAAGACATTTTGTTTTCATTGGACAGATATTTGGTGTGAGTGTATATATATTATACATAAGTAGTAATAGTATATATCATGTGATTCAAATATGATTCTTGGTCAAATATTTTTTCATTCTACCAAGAATCATATTTGAAACATAATTTGTTAAAAAAAAAAAATCCCCTCTATAATTCTTTCTTGTAATCAAGTGCACTTCACACATTAACCAGGAATACAGTTCCTAATTTGAGTTCATTTTGCTTACTTAAAAATCTTATTTTATGTCAATATTTTAACTTTTCCTGTTAGTTTAAAAAACTAGTCTAGTCTAGTGATCCTGGTTTATAAGCAACTAATATTGTGATAAATACATTATTTATATATGCAAATAGTGTATATGTATCCTTTTTTTGGCATCAGGGATTGAGCCCAGAGGTACTTAACCACCAAGCCACATCCTCAGCCCTTTTTATTTATTTTTTATTTTGAGACAGGGTTTTGCTAAGTTGCTTAGGGCCTTGCCAAGCTCCTGAGGCTGGCTTTGAACTCACAATCTTCCTGCCTCAGTCTCCTGAGCTGCTGGGATTTCAGGCATGAATCACCAGGCATTTATGGTATTCTTTTTTTTTAATATTTATTTTTTAGTTTTAGGTGGACACAGTATCTTTATTTTATTTTTATGTGGTGCTAAGGATTGAACCCAGTCTCATGCATGCGAGGCAAGCATTCTACCACTGTGTCACAACCCCATATCTTAAAGTTTAACTAGTTTATAAGAATTTATTACTCTGTTCATTTATTAATAATATAATTTTAGGGGCTAGGCTTGTGGCTCAGCAGTAGAGCGCTCACCTAGCACATGCAAGGTCCTGGGTTCGGTCCTCAACACCACGTAAAAATAAATAAAAGGTATTAAAAAAAAAAATATATATATATATATATATATAATTTGCTGTATACTTTCTTAAATTTCATTTTGCAAGAATATCTGATATTTTTGCTATAAAAAGATGTTTTAAATTTCACTTTTTTTAGGGTGGAATCAGGAAAAGCAGGCTGCTTCTCTCCTAAAATCAGCCGTAAAGAAAAGGTTAGAAGATCTCTTCGTTTGAAATTTAGTCTGGGGAAAAATAGCAGAGATGGAGTAAGTGTCTTATCTCATTAATCTGTTTATATTAGCATAAAGCTGAAGGCTTGATAATAAAAGACTACTTTCAACCCTACTTTCCCTCCATCTACTATACCATTCTCTACTCCTCTTTATAGCAACACTTTTGTCCCAATAATCTCATGAAACTGCTCTTACCAAAGTTGCCCATAAATTCAGTGTTGCTTAAACCATCAGTTAAATATAATTTCTTCTTTAACCTGAACCTGTCAGCAGCATTTGACACAGCTCCTCTTTGGTATACTCTTCTTTCCTTGGCTTCTTCCCTGCCTTTTCAAATTACTTTGTAACAGAATGCCCAAAATTTAGTCTTTAGGCTTGTTTTCTGTATCTACTCACTCAAGGAAACAATTAGCCTTAAACTTAGGACTTTCAAGTTTAAGTTCTCTCAGAACACTCTCCTGAGCAAATTGACCTTTTTCTTGGCTAAGCATGTACTAAGCCAAGTATTTTTCTTTTTTTATTTTCTTTTATTTATTTTTTTGGCGTGGGATACCAGGGATTGAACCCAGGGGCACATAGCCACTGAGTCCCATCTGCAGCCTCCTTTTTTAAAATTTATTGTTTTTATTTAGAGACAGGGTCTTGCTAAGTTGCTTAGGGCCTCACTAAGTTGCTGAGGCTAGCTTTGGATTCACAATCCTCCTGCCTCAGCCTCCCAAGCCACTGGGATTTCCGGCCTCAAGTATTTCTTAACATCTGCCTATCTGAATTCCTTACTTGGATTTTTTCCTGAAGCATAACCTGTCCCAAGCATAGTTCCTGAGATGTGTTTCTTTGGTGCTCTTCTACCCTCCCCATACCACACTTCCACTTGCAGTCTTCCTCATTTCAGTTATACAACTTATTCTAATCACTTAGATGAAAACCATGGCACATTCTTGTTTCCTTAGTTTTTCTCTCTTGTACTACCTCTAGCCCATTAGAAAAGCCTGTCTTACTTCTGCTTTGAGAGCATCTCCAGACTGATTCATTCTCCTCAGTGCACTTTTCCCACTTTAAGTTCCATCTTTTCTCAGCTGGATTACTGCAGTAAGCACCTTTTAACAAATAGATTAACTTGCTTCAATATTATTGCCAAATGATTCTTTTAGTACTCAGATTAGGTCATGTTACTTCTCTTTTCAGAACATTCCATTGACTCTTCATTTCATTCTGAATAAAAAGAATGAAAATAATAATTAGAATAATAATAAAAATAAAAAGGATAAAAAAACCACAGCTCCTATATTGACCTATATAATATTCCACATGATCTATTCCCTGGACATGTCTCTGAGCTCTGCTCCTGACAGTGCTTCCTTGCTCACTCTGCTTCATTCACTGACCTCCTTGCCTTTTGTTGAATGTGCCAGACTTTGCTTTAGCCTTAGAGACTGCACTGGCATTTTCTTCTCCCTGAAATATTCTTACTCACCCCTTGAATTTTTTTTTTTGGCATTACTGGAATTGAACCCAATTACACCCTACCATGGAGTACATCTCCAGTCCTTTTTATTTATTTTATTTTGAGACAGGATTTTGCTAAATTGCCCAGCCTGGCCTGGAATTATTGATCCTCCTGCCTTAGCTTCCTGAGTAGCTGGGATATCAGGTGTGCGCCGCTGCACCTGGCTTCCCCCTTAAATCTTCATGGCTCTTGCCCTTAGTTTTCTTTACTCACAAATCACCCTATTTAAAAATCACACTCCTACCTTTACCACGCTATATCCTCTATACTGTTTTACTATCCTCCATAGCAGTTTTTACCTTGTATGTTGTATTTATACATATAATTTATTGTTTCTCTTGTTTTGATTGAATCTCCTAATCTACAATATAAATTTCATGATATTAATATTTTGATCTTTTTGTTTATCTATTTTCACTATTTATGAGCAGGCCTAGAGACAGCATAGAATTTGGTTTTAATTAGTAAGTATGGGAGGCTGTTTTTATTTTATATCATTTAATACCAATTGGTGTGTGCAGTTTCCATTAGCAGACAAGAATATTTGTGTTTGCTATAAATTCCCCCAATTATGTCTTTTTATTCAGCTGTAGATTTTGATACCTACTAAAAAATGTACTCTGTCATGATTGTTTGAATTAACTAGGTTTACTTTTTAACCAAAAATTTCAATTTTTCTTTTCTGTACAGAATGGATGTTCTGGTGTCAATAGATATGAAAATGTTGGTCGGAGACTTGCAAATCAACAAAATTTAGAAAATAGGATTGAATCTGTAAAAACAGGCCTACTTTTTAGCCCAGATATAGATGAAAGATTACCAAAGAAAGGTACATTTACATGATATTGTTAGAATTTTACCACAAAATCCTGTTTTAGTTATCTTTTTAATGTAAAGCTATATTAAGCAATATGCTAATCTAGAAATTAAAAGTTTATGTTTGAAAGTGAAAATATTTGACTTGTACTGTATTTTTCTAACAGTAACTAAAGGATACTTATAAGTGTAAATATCAAAATATTTTACTTTTTATAGTAAAAATTATTTCTTTTAACACAGGTGTTTAATTTTTTAGAAGTAAATGCTTAATACATTTATTTGCCAGGTATTTGGGTAATATTTCAAAACTAGATCAGATATAATGGATTAAAAGCACTTAACTGCTTCATTTTAGGTTCAAAAAAGATCAGTAAGTCTGAGGAAAACTTATTAACTCCTGAGCGACTAAATGAAACAAATTACCGGATGTCTTGGACAGGACCTAGTAATTCAAGTTTTCAAGAAATGGATGCAAATGAAGCTTCTCCAATAATGGGAAATCTTGAGGTGGGAAACTTTTCTTTGGAACCTGATATAACTGTTGAGAAGTCACCTGCTACATCATGTGAACTTAGCCCTTCCACTCTACACAGCAAGCCTAACAGCAGTGTAATAGGAAGCTCCCTTAGTGGGGATGAAAATAACTTGACCTCAGAGACTCTGGTGAAGATTCAGAAAGCATTTTCTGAGTCTGGAAGTAATCTTCATGAATTGATAAATCATAGGCAGTCATCAGTTACTAATGTGGGGAAAGAAAAATTAAGTGAAACATCTGATATACAGTATAGTCCAGAGAAAAATCTATTTAAAACTAATGATTTGACTGTGAGAGAATCAGTAGAAAAGTATGAAAACCACACTGGTAAAGACGAAAATTGTTTTTCAGAAATAGACCTCTCACCATATCAAACTCAAAAATTTGGTAGGGAAGCATCTGTAAAATGTTACTCAACAGAGGTAAAGGTAGAACATGAAAAAGACATTCATTCAAAAGATTACTTAAATGAGCAAAAATTCCCTAATGATGAACAAATTAAGGAGCAGTGGTACCCACCAAATAAACTAAATACTAAATCAAAGGAGAATGAGAACATGATCAAAGAGAACTTAGAGAAATGTACAGCTTCTAGGGAAGAAGAGGATAAATCCTCTTTCTCACAGCAGAGTACTTGTCATATAACAGCCCTTTCTAAACCCAGGCCTATGAGAATTGCTAAACAACGATCACTTGTAGAAAAATGTGATAAAACGGTTTCTGAAAGTTTACAAATGACAGAGCATGGAAAAGTTTCAGATCACATACAGTGGTTTAATAAACTTTCTTTAAATGAACCAAGTAGAATAAAAGTGAAGTCACCTCTTAAGTTTCAGCGCACTCCAGTCCGTCAGTCTGTCAGAAGAATTAATTCTTTGTTGGAATATGACAGACAACCTAAACAGCAGAAGTTGGCAAGTCTTGGTGATGTTGCTTCTCCCCTGGTTAAATCAGTGAGCTGTGACAGTGCTCTTCCCTCTTGTACAGAAAGTACGTCAAAAGATTCCTCTATTTCACATATGAAGTCAGTTCCTAAAGATCAGAGGTCTACATTACGTGAACAGTCTGTCATTGGTGAAATTTCAAAATCAAGCGTGGAGTTAACCTCTACATCTTCCTTAAAGAAGAAGAGGCACCCAGGTTCTGTGAATGCTTCTCTTGGGTCTACTAGAGTTTGCAAGCAGGAGGTGACATCGGATGGCCATATTAAGGTTCCCTTTGATGACCTGACTAATCATAATATATTAAAATCTGTTGTAAATAACAATGTGGGTTTTTCTCCTGGGATAAAAAATAAGGTCCTTAGGAAACCATCAGAAAGAGAAAGGGTCTGGTACAAAGGTTCTCCAAAAAATCCTATTGGAAAGACTCAACTACTACCAACAAGTAAACCTGTAGATTTGTAATTGGCAAATGTTATACTTGACATTAATGTAAATAAAATTAGCAATTGATTATGTGACTTGTAGGATAATCTACATATTAGTTTGTAGCTCAGGAGTATTGTTAAGCAGTAGGTTTTCTCAAACATTTTAATTTCACAACATAACAACTTGGATTTTTATACTTGTACATGTGACTACTATGTTTTTCTTAATTGTAACAGTATTTAAACTTTAATTTTGTTGTGATCTCTTTGAAACTTACTGTTTTAAAGAAATTGTTGCTTGGATTTAGAAAAAATTAATTTTTGAAAATTGCATGATTTTTATTTTGTATGTGTGATGGGAAGAGTGAAACAAGTTGTGTCTATTTTTTTGTTATTCCTTCAAGTCAGATAAGGTTTCTATTAAAAAAAAAAAAATCTGTACTATGGAAAGGGAAGGGGTAAGCCCCACAAATCTTTTGTCTTGAATTATATTTATGGTTATTGTCTTTACCTAAATTCCTGGAAATCCATTTACTTCACTCTGGTATCTTGATACTTTATTCCTATTTTGGGGCAGATTCATCTGGTTTATGTATCTCCTGTAAATATACAGTTGTGTTCAATGATGGCTAAAGCAGAATGATGACTAACCTGTGCTCACACATTATTTTTAGGCCATACTCTGTTTCTAAAAGTAATTTGCACAAATGCATTTGTATCTGTTTTGTCCAATATAGAATTGGAAATTATTTAAGGAGGATAATTGAACTTGAAAATTTAATCAAGATGATTTTTTAAATATTGCAGATGCTGGATTTTAGAATTTGAATAGTAGATGCACCTCTGTAAATTTTATTTGGATAAAACTTATGATGGTTTTATCTTGTGTATAAATGTTATTTATTTAGCATAGATATTAAAGATAACTTTCTGCAAAATGACTTGCCTGAGACTCAAATCCAAAGTGGAATCCAAAGTGCCATATCTTGAATCAAATTGTCAAGCATATCTGTCTAAATTTATTTTAAAGCTTTTGTCCTCTTTTCTATATTTATAACCTCAAAATTAATCATTTCTCAAAACTAATCTGTAGTTAAACACATGTTTATCTGATATCAAAACAAGTTTGTAATATAGACTATATATACATTTTAGATGTTTATGGTACAGGTTGAGGATACCTTAATTAAACTGGGACCAGAAATGTTTCAGATTTTGAAATATTTACATAGACTTCATTGGTGGAACATTCCTAATGTAAAATTTGAAACACTTTTTAGGATGTTGTGGATCAAACCAGGGTCTTGGTTATGTTCCGAATGCATTCTACCACTGAGCGACACCTCCAGATTTTTTTTTCTTTTTATCTATAATCTGAAACTTTGATCCTTGTGTCAGTGTTCAAAACACTAATGATTTCAGAGCATTACAGATTTTGGATTGGATTAGGGATGCTCAGCCTATATTTCTAATAGTAAGTAGAGGCAGAAAGCATTCTTACATTGAGATTTATGTTGTCTGACTTAAAGCAGTTTTCACTTCTAAAGTTTTTGATGTCATTTTGTAACTGTGGGGAAGAGGGATAAAATGTTGAATTGGAACACTAATGCAGTAAGAAGGCATGGGATGTTAACTGTACAAATCACCTGAATTACTGGCTTTTCTGAAAGATGAGTCAGTAATGAAAGATGTTCATTGTTTTAAATACCCACTCCTATTTTTGTTAGCTAAAAGCTGCAATACAATATGTGAGAGTATGGAAATCAATAGCTTGGAAATAATTAGAGAAAGTCTAAAAAGTTAGAGTTTAGAGTTGAATTAATGTCTTTTTCTTACACAGAACAGAGATAATGTTAACTTCATGGCATTAACAGTGAACAATACTAAAATAGAATTCAGGACTTAAAGAACTCAGTTACATCAATCATAAACATTTAAAACCACACCAGGCATGGTGGTGCATGCCTGTAATCCCAGTGACTTGGGGGGCTGAGGCAGGAGGATCGCAAGTTCAAAGTCAGTCTCAGCAACTTAATGAGACCCTATCTCAAAATTTTAGAGAAGGGCTGGGGATGTGGTTCAATGATAAAGTATCCCTGGGTTAAATCCTTGGTACCAAAACAAAACAAAAACATAATGGTCTTTGAGCCTAAAAACAACAGAAAAGTAATCAAGGAAGAGAAAACATTAGGAAGGAGGCTAGGCCCTAAGACCAAAGGCCATGTGTCTCATGAATGACTTTTTCTAGTCCTGCTGCAGAGAAATACTGTAGATAATGGGTTTGCTGCATAAAGCTAAGGTAAAGAGATGTAGATTCTAATCTCATCAAGTTAACTTAGTTATTCTCAAAACCCTAGGTGTCTCTCTCTCTCTCTCTCTCTCTCTCTCTCTCTCTCTCTCTCGGATACTATGGAGGAAGCTCAGGACCTCATGGCATCCCTACTCAAAAATTAATTCCTTAAAGATTAGAAATGCCACAAGCCCCTGGGTTTGATTCCCAGAACCACAAAATATAAACTCTGGAGCTATTTGTGTTTATTTCTGCAGAGTGTAGTTTTTCCTTGGTGAGGGAGTTTAGAAATAGAACTCAGAATACAGGGTCTCAGAACCTCCTGCTGCCCTGGTGAGCTCTCAGGATTATGGCTGGCTGGTGGGTTTTGCAGGTAATCCTGTTCTACATGTTACTTGGGTCTTGTGGGGGCTGGCACTAAATGCCAAATCTTGAGCACTTTTTTTCTCCTTGGTGCTGAGCTCCTATGGAAGGTTGCCCTAGACATAATATACATTTGTCTTTATCTTAATACTGTTCTAGGTTGGAGAAAAATGGAAACCTACACTGGGGAGAAATCCATTTCCTTCATTTTTCTCAGAGGCTTTGATGAGGGGTCCTCAGAAGGCCTCAAGTTTCCCAGACCAAATCACCTTTAGAGCAGGTAGAATATCTGATCAACCTGGGTATCCTCCTGTTGCTCCTCAGGAATCCCCAACTCCACCTTATTCCTTTACCTCCAAGTTCCCCTCCCTGCAGCCAGTTGCCTTTCCTGGATTTCTTGACTCAAATTGGACTAAAAGGTGCTCTTTGCCAAACACTTTTTATGCCCATTCCTGCTAGTTCTGCTGCTTTTTGAACTCCACCTTTGGAGCTAACTTCCCAGATCCCATTTCCCATGTTAATTGCTTTAAAGTTAACCCTGGGCGCAAAGACTCAAGAATGATTTTCTGGGCCGTAGATTGAATGAATCAGTGCGTGTTGTATTCATACTTTGTTTTTGTTTTTGTTTTTTTTTTTTTTGGTACCAAAGATTGAACCCAGGGGTGGCTAACCACTGAACCAACTCTTTTCATTTTTTATTTTGAGATGGGGTCTTATCAAGTTGCTAAGACTGGCCTCGAACTTGAAGTCCTGCCTCAGCTTCCTGAGTGGTTGGGATTACACACGTGGGTCATCACACCCAACCTTGTTCATCTTGTCTGCAAATTGGCCCCTGCCATTTTAGAAGCAGCCCCCTGCTCTTATGCTTAAGTCTTCCTTTCTCTTGGTTTTGATGTTTGCTTTTAAAACAACAAACTCCCAGAACAGGACTCTTGAGCAAGTCTGTCTCTCCCATTAAGTAAAAATAAAGAATAGTGGGTTTGTAAACTATTCTGACACAAAAGACAATATAATAGTATTTTCATAAGGAAGAATGTACAGCTTTATGGATAGATGTATACTTTTTTTAATGTAGCATAAAGGGTGACTTTAAAAAAACACAGCTAATACTTTTAGACTTTCCAAGTGTGCCACTTTAACAGAAGTTTCTAGCGTCTTATGTTAAATATCTTCACGGTTTTACTGCTCAAGTAAAAGGACTTCTGAAAGCAGTATATATCTTATCGTTGCCAGTCTAAAAAATCCTTAGGATCATCTTTTGTCATGTCTACTATTGCCTCTTCCCTCTTTAAGCTAGGAATTAATTAAAAACAAAAACTAAAAAACAAGCTATTCTGTTTGCGGGACAAAATTAAAGATATGCTGAACAGTGGCCGTCAGGCACGTTGTTTAGATAACTGCTTGAGAAGAGAAAGGAGGTGAAAGACCTCCGCCCGGGTCGATGGAGGAAGAGGGTATGCAGGCGCTTTCAGAGTAGGCAGAACCCGTGGCCTTGCTGCGGCTCCAGGCCAGAGAGGCGCCAGCGCCTGGGATGCGTTTCGGGAGCTACCGGGAGGCCACTGCCACCTGCTAGAGGAGGGGCCGGGGCGGAGCTAAGATGCGGAGGGCGTGACGCAGGAGCTATCCAGCTCGCTTGCTCAGGCCAGACCCGGACCGAGGCCCAGGCCGTGCTAGGTTCCCCAGCTGCCCTCGGTGAGTTCCACCCTGACCCCGCGGGGGTCCCCCTGACGCCCACTGAAATATGCAATTCCTTCGGGGCTGGGAGTGGGGAGGGTTGGGGTCAGACAAAGGATGCGGGGTGGTGGTGGGGATGCGGGTTGGCTATGAATAAGGGGTAAAGGAGGTCCCCGAGGAAGGAGATTGTCCATCAAACCAGAACCGCGTTGGGGTGGGAAGGAAACAAATATGCTGCATTCAGAGCCAATACGGGAAAGATGGAGAGGCCTCTGGCCTTTTCATCATAATTGCACAGTATACTGTTGCAATGAAAAACTGTTCTCAGCTCTTTGAAGAGCAAGGTTTCATATCTAGCCATGACTAGAAAAAGCCTTTTCTTTACAGAAAAAAAAAAAAAAAAGGACGGAATGAACGCTTCAGTTTCAGGAAAGAAAATACGTGGCTTTGCCTCCTTGTAGGTTCTGATACCCCGACCCCCAGTAGAATGTTCAAAAGGAGGTGTGCTTGACCGCTGCCTGAAGCCTGCATCCTAACCAGGTTAAGCAGCTCCAGGGGAAGCTGCATGAATATTATGCTGTTGTTTTGCAGGCATATCCATAGACACCAACATGTAGGCAGGTTGACTCTCCACTTGGTCTTTTCTCCTCACTACGGCCTCCCCAAGTCATCACCTGCACAGTTATACACCAACGTTACCAACATCATAATAGCAATAGGGTGCACTCTGTGCCTGGCAGTATTTCAAACCCTTTGACATGTTTTTACGTGATTATCTTCACAACAGCCTCATAAGGAACATCATTATTATCACCCTTCTGCAGAAGAGAAAGCTGAGGTACTTCCCAAGGTCACCCAGATAGTATGTGATCACACAAGCATGCTTCATGTTCCCCATCAAACTGCAAGATAGGGCCTGAACTGTGTGTACTTTCATTCTCCTCACAATCTCAAATGTATTGATCATTTGCAAAGTTAAAATATGCTGCCACCACTCGTAAACTTTCTGTGCTCCTTTGTTGTTTGTATCTTCCTAACTCCCTCTGGTTAGACTTTTCTTTCTTGAGATTGAAAAAACTCAAGATGTCACCCTCTCTCAAAATTGAAGGAAGTTTTTGTTTGTTTTAGTAAGTTAGGGAAAGAGTAGTGGAGTTAGAGGTAAAGTAAGACTTTTAAGGAGTTGCAAGGAACATAAATAATATGGGTGAGGACTGTCATCCCAGCCTAGCTTTCTCAAGAATGCAAGATCAGAGGGAATTGCATACTTTAGACTGTTTTCTTTCTTTATTTCCTCCCCATAGTGATGTCTTGCCTTGCATGGACACTTAAGACAAAAGCAAAGCTCTGGGGATTTCTCACTGTAGTCTGGTTCTGTGTGGTCCTTGCCACAGCTGTGTTATAACAATTGACAGACAAGGCAACAGATGTAAATTTGTTCTTTCTTCAGGTTAAAAATGGTCTCCAGGATGGTGTCTACCATTCTATCTGGCCTGCTGTTTTGGTTGGCGTTCGATTGGACTCCAGCATTTGCTTATAGCCCACGGACCCCTGACAGGGTCTCAGAAACAGATATCCAGAGGCTGCTCCATGGTGTGATGGAGCAATTGGGCATTGCCCGACCACGGGTGGAGTACCCAGCTCATCAGGCCATGAACCTTGTGGGCCCACAGAGCATTGAAGGTATTTACTGTTTTCTGATGGTATATGACTATTTGCAATTTAAATAAGTAGCATCATTTTGGGACTTTACTTTCTGTTTTCCTTTTCTTCCTATTCTGCACATTTTACACATTCATGCATATATATATATACACCCATGTGAGAATATAAACCCTATGCCAGTAGGGACCTTTTATATCTAATTCACAGCTGTAGCCCTAACTCCTAGCACCAAGTCTGCTACATAGTAGTTGTTCAGTTAATATTTAATGGATGAATAAAGGGGCTCACTTCAGTGGTATCCCTAAACAAAGCTTAGGTTCCAGACTTCATGTTTTACCTTCCTGATGAACTTAGGGAAATTGTGTCCCCAGAAACCTTCCTCTTTGAGTCAATGCCAGACAGTATTTGTAAAAGGTTCTCAAACAGCACCTATATGATCTGATTTGGTTCTTAAGATGACTCCAGTATACACAAGAGGAGCCAAGAAGTACTCACATTAAGAATTTAACTATGTCAAAAGTTTTTTAGCTGGGCACAGTGGCACATTGCCAGTAATCCCAGCAGCTCCGGAGGCTGAGGCTGGAAGATTTAGAGTTCAAGGCCAGCCTCAGCAACTTACTGATTCCCTAAGCAACTCAGCGAGACCTTATCTCTAAATAAAAATATAAAAAAGGGCTGGGGGGTGTAGCTCAGTGCCCTTGGGTTCAATCCCTGCTACCAAAACAAAACAAAAATTAAAAATATAACAATTTTATTGAATAATAAATTAAGAATAATTAAATTGTCTCAGAGTAGCAAGACCATTTCCCTCCTAAATATTTGTAAATTTCTGGCAATGTGGTTGTAAAACTTACTAGAAAGGTTTTTGTTTCATTTGTGTGTGATTTAATGATTTATTTATAAAAAGATTCTTACCCATAGGAGTGGATCCTAAAGAAAAAGTCTCTTTGAGTTTTCTTAAAACACACACCCAGCAAACATTATACCCAATGAATTGAATATACTTAATCTTTCCTGAGTCTGTGATGTCCAAACAATGCAGTCTGCCGCAGGGTTCTGTCAATACTGTGAATGCCCCTGATTTTAAGCCACCGAGTAAAAAGAACTCTGTGAGATTGTTGTGCATTTAGATTGACATTTGGTTTCAGAAGTGCATTAACACAAATAATTTGAAACCGTATGCTCGCAAACCTAGCATGGGTCTTGAATCAGGACAGGGCTGCCGGCCCACCCCTTTGGGGAAAATCTAAATCTTTGTCAGCACCAGTCACCTGTTGCTATCAACACACCTTTCATTTCAGACCAGCCCTCTGAGAGTAAATATCTGCCCCTCTAGCACAGGAAGCACCTGGTTAGTCACCCAGCTGTTGTCATGGAGAAGGCCCTCCAAGTTTCCATTAACACCTGAGGCCTGATCAGCTGTGCTGGAGAAGAAATAGCCACCCCCACAACACCCCACCCTCCCTCCTGGGCCCAGAGCCTCATTTTATCCACTTGTTTAGCACCCGCTCTCTGCCAGGCACTATGTGGGAGCCTGGAGCAGCTCTGCCCAGAGAAGAGTTTGGGTGAGCAGAGGGAGGACATAGAAAATGTTACTATGATATATCTTCGCAAAAAGTTTTAGCATATGTACAAACCCACTGCTGTGCAAGCAAAGAGTAGGAGTACTGCTCAGGGGTAGGAGTGCTGCTCAGGGGAAGGTGGAGGTAGTCACAAGGGGACGTTTCTTTGAAGAAGTAACATTTGTCCTGGGATTTGAACTTCTTAGGAAACTGAATCGAGAGGGCATTGAGATATAAACATGTGATTGGGACAATTCAGAATTAAGACTGTTTCCATTATCACTCTTATTCCCTTGGGGTAATGTGCTGTCACAGCAATCTCAGGTCTCCCGACTGGTGCCTGTCTAAGGGGTGAACAGAGACTTGCGTTTCAGTTCTCTATTGCTGTGTAACACGTTCCCACAAGGTTGGCAGCTTAACACTATACCCTTGTTATCTCACTGTTCCCACTGGTCAGGAGTCAGCATAGGTTAGTGTCATCCTCTGCTCAGACTCTCACTAGGTTTAAATTAGGTGTTGACCAGAGACACAATCTCAGCTGGAGCTGATCTTCTTCTCTAAGCTCATTAAGGTATTGGCAGAATTCACTTCCTTTCATTGTAGGACTGAGGTTCCCTTTTCCTTGCCAGCTCTGGGTGATGACCCCTTCCAGATCTTAGAAGTCCCTCTCAGGCCATAAGCTACACTCCCTCTCACAATATGGTGGCTACCTCTTCAAAGCCAGCACATCCTTCCAATCTGATAATGGCAATGTTATATAATCATGGGGGTGTCTATCCTATCTTTTTTTTTGTACTGGGGATTGAACCAGGTGCCCTTAACCACTGAGTCACATCTGCAGCCCCATTTTATTTTTAATTTTGGGACAGAGTCTCATTAAGTTGTTGAAGCTGGCCTTGAACTTGTGATCTTCCTGCCTCAGCCACCTGAGTCACTAGGATTACAGGCATGTGCCATAGCCTCTGGCTTATCATTTTGGACATAAGACAAGGGAGTGCTGTCCTATTATATCTAGAGTTTCCTCCATACTCAAAGGCAGAGAATTATGCAGGAATCAGTGGGTAGGAATCTTGAGGATCATCTTAGAATTCTGTCCATTACATCTTGGATGAAAAGTAGCAGAAAGAAAATAGTCCAGAGACAATAAGGAGAAAAGAAATAAAATAGGAAGCCTGAGTTTTTCCCAGTCCTGGACCATGGCATTTCATTTGTTGGGTGGTTTAATCTGTTGGTTTGATTGTCTAATCCATGCAAGTGTAGCCGTGCTGTGCTTCCACTCATCTGTTGATGTGCACTGCCTCTGCCCAGAGACTCACTTATGCTAATTCCTTCTAATAGCGATGTGGACTGTCTTCCATACCCTTTCCTCTGTCTCTCCTGGTCCATTGTAGTTCACCACTCATTCACCCAATTGACAAATAATTGAGTGCCAGGCACTATTTGAGTTACTAAGGAAGTAAACATGAATCTCAAAGCAGCAGGACGGGGAAATAACCTTGGTCTTTAAATATCCAAATAAGGTGTAGAATATGGGAAGTGGCTTTAAGTATTGTAAAATATAAGGCAGAGGAAGGAGATGGTGGGAACAGCACAGGGGTTGGGGACTCCTTGCTGAGAAAGTTAGCAGAAACCTGACAGAGTTGTGAGTAGGTTGTGATGCTACCTGAGGATGGCATCTCAGGTACAGAGAACAGCCAGAGCAGAAGCCCCAAGTTGGGAACAAGGAGGCTGATGTAGCAAAACCCCAAAGACTCAAGGAGAGGAGAAAGAGAGGATATTGGGGTGATGGCAGGAAGGGGAGCGGGGAGGCTGGAAGTGTGGAGACAGAGTGCATAGGCCTTATAGTCCTGTGAAGACTTTGGCTTTTCCTTTGAGTATATATCAGAAGCCATTGCCGGCTTTGGCCAGAGCGCTGTGGTCTGCCTATCTTTTAAAAGGATCACCCGGTTGAAGATATGCTGGTAAGGAGTGATGAATAGAATTGGGGAGATTAGTTAAGAGGCTATTGTAGTGATGTGGGGGAGAGACACTAGCATGATAGCTGTGATAGTTTGCATCTGGATTGTCCCCCAAAGGATTCTGTGTTGAAGACTTGGTCCCTGGCTGGTGGTGCTATTGGGAGGTGGTGGAACCAGGTGCCCTTAACCACTGAGTCATATCTGCAGCCCCATTTTAGGACATGGGGACTAGTTACAGGAAGTAGGTCAATGGGGGGATGTCTCTGAAGGTGATATTTTGTTCCCAGCCTCAGGTGTGTGCTCTCTCTGTTTCTGGCTGTCATGAGGTAAGCAGCTTTGCTCTGTCATATCTTTCTGCCATAAAGTTTTGCTTCACCACAGGTCCAGAAACCATGGAGCCAGCTGCCCATGGACTAAGACCTCTGAAATCATGAGCCAAAATAAATTTTTTACTTCTTTAAAGGAGTACCTTTTTCTCAGGTATTTTGTTACAGCAGCTGAAAGCTGACTAATATAATAGCTATAGACGTGAAGAGATGTGGTCAGGTTATGGATGTATTTTGAAGTTAGTGCCAAGAGGATTTGCTGGTGAGTTGGAGGTAGAGGCTGAAAGAAAAAGAAGAGTCAAGGATGACACCACCTGAGGACCTGAGGATCTAGAAGAGGAACAAGTTTTCAAGGGAAGATCATTTTTGCCCATATTAATTTTGAGATGACTTTAGACTATTTATGTCAAGGTCAGAAACCTCCATCCTAAATTCACCTACACTCTGTCTCTATCCTCCTCAATCTCCTAGAAGTATTTATCACACCTTCTTAAAATCTTATTAAAATTTTCCTTCTTAGTTTTGGTGCCAAGATGTCAACATATGCCCAGATGGCACACTTTGGCTTTGAGCTTTCCCCTTTCCCCTTACAGTCAGTCCTCTTTACCCATGGGTTCTGCATCTGTGGATTAAAACAGATTGGAAGTATTCAGAAAAGAAATTGTGCCTGTACTAAATATATATAGACCTTTTCCTTGTCATTATTCCATAAACAGTGTAATAAAACAACTATTTATGTGTAATTTACAATGTGTTAGATTTTGTAAGTAATCAAGAGGTGATTTGAAGTCTGCAAGAGGATGTGTGTAGGTCATATGCCATTGTATATAAGGCACTTGACATCTGCAGATTTTATTATCATGTTGAGGGGGTGGTCCTAAAACCAATCCTCCACTCATACCAGGGGACCACAGTAGTCATGTCTATTTCATTTGCAGGTTTCTCCCACTTTTCTAATTCAGTCTTTAAATGTTCAGTCCTCCAGGGCTCAGGGCTGGGCCCACTGGCTTACTCTCAGTTCTCTAGATCTCATTCATTCTCTTGACTATAAATCTGTTTCTTTTCTGATGAGCCAACCTTTGTATTTTTAGCCCAAGCTTCTTTCTTACAGGATTAGATGAAATGCTAAATTACTGTGTCTTGATCTTTATTTCTCTATCCACCACCTTCCCCAATTTGTTTATATCAATATTTTTTTAACAAATGGTGCCACTATATAGCCATATATGTAAGTAAAAACCTAGAGTAATCCTTGATGTTCTCCTTCACATGTCACACCCAAATTATATGTAATTTACTTCATTTTGCTTATAAGATATATCTGTAATATGCCTACGCTCTTCTCTCTAGCTCTACTCTGGACACCTTGTCCCAAGATACCATTATGTCTGGCATGGATTTCAGAAACTGCCTTCTAACTGGTCTTCCCCCTTCTACTCTTGATTTCTCACCTCTGGTTCTCCAAGGAAATGAAGAGTTTAAATGAGATCCATGTCATCCCCATGATTACAGTTCTGTCAGTGGATTCCCATTGTGCCCCAATAACCCTTCATGCCATGAATTGCAAGTGTCTGCATCTCCCGCACACCCTTACCCGTACTCTGCTCCTCTCACCCTGGCCTGGGTCAGTCTGCCCACGGCACAAGTTGTTCCTCCCACTCTGTATGTTGTGTCCTCCTGTGCACATCTCTATGTCACCTCCTAAGAGAGGCCTGCCTGACTGCTCTATCTGCATAGGCCTCCACTCTACCACGGTGGCCTTTTGTTTTTTAAAGCTCTATAGCCTTTTGAAAAAAAATTATTTATAATTAATGTTTGTTTTCTTGCTTATTGTCTCTCTCCCCGCTGAATTTGTAAGCTCCACCAGGCTGTGACTCTTTTATTCACTGCTTTATGCTCAGGCACAGATTAGGCACTTTGTAACTATGGAGGAATGAGTAGATGATAGTAAAGAAAAAGAAGTTGATCTGGCCTTAGCACATATGTAAATTCTATTTGACATCTAGGTCTGTCAAGACATTTTCCATTTCTATTCTGGTTTTTAAAAATCTACATAGAAGTTCTTGTCAGGAGCTTAGCAACAGTGTGTGTCTGCCTGGAATTGACTGTGACTGTGGACTGTGGCCTCCACAGTACCCTTTGTACAAGCACCTGTGGAGAAACAGGAGTTTTGCAGTTCTAGAACTAAACCAGCAGAGGGCCTACTAGGCCAGAAGTATATTCTCAGGGACTCCTGAAACCTGGTTGTTAGCCTGCAGATAGTTAATGGGGCTCAGTGATCAGTGGGGCAGAACATCAGCCAAAAGTACCCAGAGAGGATTGGGGGCTATTTTTTTAAATTATTATTTCTTCATGGACCCTTAGCAACAGCTGGGTAAGGAGCATCGTTCAAATGTATAAATTCTTGTCCCAAAACAAAAGCACAAAGCTAAGACTATTGAACAATGACCCACTTGATGTTATATAAAGAAAAGAGCATGCTCTCTGTTAGCAACGACAAGTTACTTTGAGTTGTGGCCCTACTGTTTACTAACTGAGTGTGGTCTTGTGGCTTCTCTGAGTTATGTTTTCCCATGTATAAAATGAGGCTTCCAGACCTCTCTTTCGCATGTAGGCAGTGGGAGCTGCTAGTAACTGATTACAGGCTTGCCTCCTCTCTGTGGATTAGCAACAGCATGTTTTAAATCTTTAATGGCCTGCCCAAATCTTATTTTTTTTCTCAAAATATTTTTAGTTGTAGATGGACACAATACCTCTACTCCATTCGTTTATTTATATGTGGTGCTGAGGATTGAACCCAGGGCCTCACACGTGTGAGGCAAGCACTCCACCACTGAGCCACAACCCCAGTCCCCCAATCTTATTTTTTTTTAAGAGAGAGAGAGTGAGAGAGAGAGTTTTTTAATTTTAATTTTTTAGTTTTCGATGGACACAACATTATTATTTTATTTTTATGTGGTGCCGAGGATCAAACCCAGAGCCCCGCGCGTGCCAGGCGAGCGCTACCGCTTGAACCACATCCCCAGCACCCACCCCCCCAATCTTATTTTTGATGGCTCATCCTTTAGCAGTACAGTTTAGATGTGCTCCAGTGCACCTGCTCCAGTGCACCTGGCAGTGCCCATCTTCCCAAAGCTCAAGGTTGTTCCATGGTCCCCATGACACAGTAAATAGCTACTGTTGTTATTCTATCCCAAGAAGCAGCTAAAGCTATCAACTGTCCAAGCAACTGATTCAGAGAGTTGTTTTCTAGAGGTAGGGGTTCTTGGGAGTCCAAACTGACTTTGACAGCTGACACTGATATTGGACTTGGATGAATCAAACCAGAAAAAGGTGCTTTAGGTTTCAAAATATTAACAGCCTCAGATTAAAAGAAAATTGACCTTCATTTTCTCTATATTCTAGGATACCAGATACCTAGTTTTTTGTTTGTTTGTTTTAGTACTGGGGATTGAACCCAGGGCTGCTTATCCAGTGAGCCACATCCCCAGCCCTTTTTAAGTATTTTATTTAAAGACAAGATCTCACTGATTTGCTTAGTGCCTCACTAACTTGTTGAAGCCCACTTTAAACTTGCCTCAGCCTCCTAAGCAGCTAGAATTACAGGTGTGTGCCATTGTGCTCAGCAGATAACTAGCATTTTGATAACACCAGATATCGAACCACTAAAATACAAATTCATGAATATTAGCATCTGATGGTTCCAAATAATGTCAAACCTCTATTACCAAATATAAAGATACCCAAATTCTTTTTTATAACACTAACTTGGGGACCCTTAATTTTTTAATATTTCTAAATAAGAAGAACCAAGATTATTTTCTTAATAAGTATCAAGTGGAGAGAGTCTTTGATAACATAGCCAACTTGAAGAGGTGGTAAGTACTGAGGATCCTTCACTCCACCATGCTTTGTCCTTGGTAAAGGAGCTGCAGTACCTATACTCTGTCACAGGGTGGCAACAGTTGCTTCCTATTCAAAGGTTGGTGGGCAGGGAGAAGTGAACAAAACTGCAGAGGGCTGGGGTTGTGGCTCAGTGGCAGAGCGCTTGCCTTGAACGTGTGAGGCACTGAGTTTGAGCCTCAGCACTATATAAAAATAAGTAAACCAAAAAAGGTATTGTGTCCATGTACAACTAAATGTATATATAAAATATTATATGTATTATATATGAAAATTTTTAAAAATGCACAGGAGCCTCACTTCCTCTCTGCCTAGAGTGTCTGTCTGTCTCTGCAGTTGGAGGAAGGACTGGGGCTGACTCTAGACCCAGATATCTTGACTAAAATCTGTTCCTAGGTTATCCCCATCCTGGGGAACCAATGAGAACATCAGGTTTGCAGGATGTCTTTGGGTAGTCAGGGACCTCCAGTTTGACCCATGTCCTTTGGGGTTACCTGGAACCCATGCTGAACTTAAATCCTAGGTGATTTTCATTTTTCGTGTTGAGCAATTACATGGCTAAAAATAAGAAATTCCAAAGTTGTTTGTTAAATGGTGGGAGCAAAATAGGGGAGATGAAAATGATGAGTTATTTTTATGTGTGTTTAAAGTGCTTCAAGGTATCCAGGTACTTAGATGTGTATATCACAGGAGTGAAGGGAGAGATGTTTAGAATCATCCCATGTTGGTGGCTGATGCTGTAGGTTGTCCTAGGTGAGTGTCAAGAAGAACAGAGAACTTAAAAAGAAGGCCCAGAGAACTCAAAACCTAATAGCCAAGTAGGTAAAGAGGAATCAACAAAGGAAGCTGAAGGAGATGGGCCAAGAAGAAAAACAACTAGAAAGATGAAGTTTACAGAAGACCAGGAAAGAGTGTCCCAAGAAGGGGCAGTAGTCACCGTTGTCAAAATCAGCAGCAAGGTCATGTGCAACAAGACCACTGGGTGTGAAGTATTCTTTACGTGTGGCAACACAGAAGCTGCTGGGGGCTTTGTACAGAACCAGTTCTGTGGAATCATGGGCCGAAATCACAGTGCAGTGGGTTGAAGCGATGATGGGAAAAACGGAAGGTGATACAATGTAAAGATGTGTTTCTAGAATGTCAGGTCATGGTGGAAGGATTGGGGGACAGGTGGTTTAGAGCTGAGGAAGGTCTTTATTAAGGTCATTGTTTGAGATTCTAAGAGATTCGAACTTATTTGAGTGCTAATTGCCAAGACCCATCGGACAGGCAGAGTTGAAGATGTGGAATGAAGAGCAGGCCTCTGAGGAGGTGGGAGGGGATGAGACTGGAGCAAAGTGGCGTCCTGGATCTCTGGTCTTTCATCCATTGGGGAAAAAGGGGAAGAGGCAAAGGTATGGTGGGACCTAGAGGAATTTGTACTTACTGGCCTCAGGAGTTTGCAGATACTCCATACTATCTCCAGCTACCTTCTCAGTTAAAATAAGAGTACAAAAATGAAGTGTGATAAGTCTCCTAAATCTCATTTTCTTGCAAGCTGAACATTTGCAGGGTAGGCTGGCTGAAGACCCTGGGAAGAGCTGATCATCTTGAGTCCAAAGAGTCTGGAAGTAGAATTCCTTGCTCTTCAGTAAACCTCAGTCTTCTCTTAAGACCTCTAACTGATTGGTTGAGGTCACTGGCATGATTGTGGATAATATGCTTTTCTCAAAATCTTGATGTAAATATTAATCATCTATGAAAATAGATTCACTGAAACATCTCAGGGACTGGGATCCCACAATCCCTTCCAGGAGCACAACCCCAAACATCTCAGCTTCGTTGAGAACTGGGCACTAGAACTTGGACAGGAAGACATAAAATCAAATAATGCAGTTGCCATCAAGCTGCTATTTTTGAAGAAAAAATTATTATAATCCACCTGGAGACAGAGCTGTCCTTTTGGTGACCCCTCAGAGATTTTGGATCTCCAGTTGTCTTTGTGCATAGTGTCATACTTGCCCTTCACTTCCCTGGTCACTTCCTTGAGACATGCAAGAAAGGCAAGTAAATATTTCTAGCCCTAGGTAACCAATGTGGACAAAGATGCTCAGAGAAATGACTTACCTTGGACACTGCTTGTCTTGGTCTGTTGGAGTGTCATAACAAAAATGCCATAGCCTGGGTGGCTTAAACAGCAAAGATTTATTGCTGGAGGCTGGAGAGTCCAAGATCAAGGTGCTGGTAGATTTGGTGTCTGGCAAGGTCTGCTTCCTGGTTTGTAGATGGCAGTCTTCTCGCAATGTCCTCCATGGCAAACGTGGCGGAGAGCTCTGTGGACCTCTGTCATTACCATCACATTGGGAATTAGGCTTTGACATATAAATTTTGGAGAAGACATGAGCATTCAGTGCAGAGCACAGCTCCTATTTGTCTTTGGGTCCAGAGCCTTAGCCACACCCGGGCATTCTTGTCCTCTGTCCAGAAGGCCATGCTGCTTCATCGCCTACTAGAGCATAGATACAGAGGCAGACAGGGCTGAATTTAGACCAAACTGTGAAGTGGGTTTATTTTTAAGGATGTTCTTCACTCCTGAGCTCATTATGCACAGTTCTTTGAGTTTGTTGATTTGAGACTGTGAATCAGCGTCTATGAAGAATTGCTTGCCTTCCTCCCTAGATGGTAAGACCTGTAAGAACAGACACCATGGAGACACACCTGCTTGTATCTGCAGGGCCTACAACAGGGCCAGGCAGAAAATAGATGCTCACTGAGTATATTTTGAAATAACCTTGTTATGTCTGCTCCTTTGAAACAATGTTGACCTCTGAGATGTCAGCAAATAAGACGAGTACTCTTCCAGTCAAGATGATCCAGTCCTTACAAGCTGTAAGTACATGTGGGACATTTTAACAGCAGTAAACCCACATTCAATGGCTTTTCTCACACTCATTCACTTAGTACCTCGATCCTTGCAAAGTACCGTAAGTATCTGGTGAGTGTAGAAGATCCCTCATGCTGGATCCTGGGGGTAGTGGATTGGTCGTGCTTCATTGCCACCAATTCAAGTATAATGAAATGGATTAGAAAGGGACCAATCCATTTCCCCATTTCTTCCCCCTTTCCCCTTCATCTTGGCTACCACCATGTTCTCTAGCTGTCACCGTCTCCCAGGACAGCGGGTGGATGCCACTGAGCTGTTGTAGCCTCAGGGTCTTTAGTGTGGTGGCATTGGGAGAACAGAAGGAGATTTCTTCTGTGTGTCCTGTGGTCTAAATGCTTGTGTTTCCTTAAATCCATATGTTGATACCACTCCCCAATACAGTAATATTAAGGGGTGGGGACTTTGGGACATGATTAAGTCATGAGGGCTCCACCCTCATGAGTGGATTAGAACTCTTATTAAAGATGTCCAAGGGGACTTGTTTACCCCTTTCCATCATGTGAAAACACATAGAAAGTATTATCTATGAGGAATAAGCCCTCTCCATACAATCTGCTGGCACTTGATCTTGGACTTCCCAGATCCTCTAGAATTATGAGTGATAATTTTCTGTTGTTTATAAATCACTGGGTGTATTAGTCCATTCTGTATTACTATAACAGAATATCTGAGGCAGGATAACTTTATAAGGAAAAGAGGTTTAGTTAGCTCACAGTTTTGGTGATTTATGCTGGTGTTGGCTCTGCTCTGGTAAAGACCTTTTTAGCTTTGTGTGGGCAGCACATGTTTGAAGAGGAGATCACATCACCAGACAGGAAATCAGAGACTGGGATCCCCCTTCCAGGAATACAACTTCAGTTGACCTAGGGACTTCCCACTAGGCCCTACCTCTTGAAGGTCCCACCTTCCCACACTGTCACTCTGAGGACCAAGCTCCCAATATACCAATCTTTAGAGCACAAACAACATCCAAAACTTATCGCCCAGTTTAGGGCATTTTGTTGTAGTCACATAAACCAAGGCAGTGTACCTCATGTTCCTAAATCCTAGTTAGGTTTTGGAGAAACACGGTTTTAGTTTTTCCTAACCCCTCTTTCCCTTGCCACTTTCCATAGGGTTCACCTGGGAGGTTGGACATGGAGATACATCTAAGCATTGGGCATCCTAGGACTAAAAGTCCCTTCCTTCCCGTTGACTGCTAAGGCATTGCGTATCCATGCCTTCAGGGTTGGCGGCCTGAGCTCCTCTTCCCTTTAGTATGAGCCATCCCCAGGAGGTTTCTCAGTTCCTCATGGCAAATTAGCTTCTGGCACTTGTCCTCCCAGGCATATCTGTCCAAAACCCAGAACCTCAGACCCTGTATCACGTCACCTGAGACATGGCATCTCTAAAAAGAGTGAGCCAACAAGAAGCATGCTGAGTCACCAGGGAAGCGGCAGGGAACGATTTTCCACAGGTAATTGAAAAGTAGATCATGCGCATGGAGGAAATGGGATAGTGGTAACTCAATTTTACATAATATTCTATGGTTTGCAAAAAGACTTTCCTGTGTTTAGCCTTATTGGATATAACCCTTATAAAGATTTAAAGTTGCCCACAATGGCTTGAGCTTTACGAGTTAGTTGGTAAGCCAGCCGTGTTAGGTTGGAATGCACCTCTCCAACCAGCTGTCTTGTATTCCCCCAGACTTGTGTAACCCTCGATATTTAGCTGAGAAGCTGTAATGATGCTGGGAGTCGTGGTAAACCACATGTGAATTTGGGTGGATGGTATTTCAGGGACACGAAGCTTCAGGAAGCGAATGTTCTGACAAACTACCCTCTTGGAACAAATTGGCGCAAATACCTTGGGCACCGCAGTTCATAAAGAACCTTATTGAAGCAGTCTGGAAGGGTTTAGCAGACCACAGCTTGGCATAGCAGTTAAAACTGAGTGTGCACTTTTGGCCATGGTGTGACATGTGATTTTCATAGAGGAAGGGGCATATGGCAGGGGGTGGGAGAGGAGGGGAGGCTGTTTCACAGAGCCAGCAGGAGAAGCCCGGAAACAGGAGGCACAGGGCTTCTAGTCCTGGCTCAGACCAGCTGTACAGCCCAGAGCCTCCCCTCCTATGACGTTCAGTTTCCCAATCCAATAATGGAGACAAGTTGTTCAGGTTGTTGCACAGGGATGATGGAGCAGCCAAATTAAATAACATACATTATGAAGGCATTTTGGAAAACATTAACTGTTAAACACACAAAGCATCACCCTCATCCACCATGTTTATTTCCAGTTGTAAATGCTTCAGGGTTGAAAGATAGTCATGCTTTTCCATCTTAGGTTTTCTGCTCTCTGTGTCCTTCTAAGCATGGCTGGGAAAACCATTCCCAATAGCTGCACAGTAAACTTTGGAGGAATCAGCATCCCCTTGGCCTTATGAAGCACTTTGCTCCCTCTTGGGGTTAACCCTAGGAGTTAGGGGTGTGGGACTGGAGAGAAAGTGGGAGCTTCCCCAGGACTCGTGGAAACAGCAACCTTTCCTTACTTACACTTGCTCTCTTCCATTTCTTGCTTTAATGTCAAGAAGACAGTTTAATCAGACACCAAGCCAATAATGAAGCATATTCTTGTGGACATAAGAGTGCCAGTTAAGGAAGGTGTGCAGATGTGTTACACGCTTGCTCCTGGGTGTGAGAGCAGATCGTCCACGTGTGGGCATCTCTGGCAGCTTAAACTTCCCTTAACCAAACATCTTATCAAAATATAGTCTAATACATTTCCTCTTTTATCCACTTGGCAAGTAATTATCCAGTGCCTATTATGTGCCAGAAACTGTCTCCTTCGTGTGGTTCAAAACCAATAAACACAGATCCGATTTAGTTACATAGGACTTTTGTAAAGTAAGTAAGAATCAGGCATTGTCTTTGTTAAGGTTTAGATACAAAGTGTCCCCCAAAAGCTCATGTGTGACACAATGCTAGAAGGTTCAGAGGTGAAATGATTAGATTATGAGAGGTGTAAACTCATCCTTGTTTTAATCGACTGATAAGGATTAACTATGTGGTAACTGTAGGCAGGAGAGTGTGGCTGGAAGAGGTGGGTCACTTGGGCTGTGCCTTTGGGGTATATAGTGAGCCTTTTTCTGCTTCCTGTTGCCTGTCCTGAGCTGCTTTCCTTCACCACGCAACCTTCTGCCTCAACTCAAGCCCAAGCTCTGGAGTTGGCTGACCATGGACTGAGACGCTGAAACCCTCAGAGAAATAAACTTTTATTCCTCTAGTTGTTGACTGAAACAGACTTCTTTTAACCTTTTAGTGAAGGTTTTACTCTGACCAGAGGAATCAAGCTGTTTTATAGAAAATCAGGACTGGAGCAGAATTAAAGTGTTTTTCTCTTTACTTTCCATTCCCTGGCCACGTTTTCTGTGGTACTGTTTAGAGGCAGCCAGAAGTAGAAGAATGATGAAACACAAGAATAGTCAGGAATAATGAAATACATTCTCACATGCACCTCGCTCTAGTGGGCCCCCCCGGGGCTGAGCGGGTGTGACACAAACTGGTATCCAGTGGACAGCAAAGGGGAGTAGTGGACCCAACCATCATCTCTCTCTCTTTTTTTTAAATTAATTAATTAATTTGTTCTAATTAGTTATATATAACAGCACAATGCATTTTGATTCATAGTACACATATAGAGCACAATTTTTCATTTCTCTGGTTGTACACAAAGTAGTCACACCATTGGTGTCTTCATACATGTACTTAGGGTAATGATGTCCATCTCATTCCATCATCCTTCTTACCCCCATGCCCCCTTCCTTCCCCTCCCTCCCCTTTACGCTATCCAAAGTTTCTCTATTTCTTCCATGAAGCCCACTCCTCCATTATGGATCAGCATCCACTAACCACAGAGAACATTCGGCATTTGGTTTTTTGGGATTGGCTTACTTCACTTATCATGATATTCTCCAACTCCATCCATTTACTTGCAAATGCCATGACTTTATTCTCTTTTAATGCTGAGTAATATTCCATTGTATATGTACACCACAGTTTCTTTATCCCTTCATCTGTTGAAGGGCATCTAGGTTGGTTCCACAGTTCAGCTTTTGTGAATTGAGCTGCTATAAACATTGATGTGGCTGTGTCCCTGTAGTATGCTGTTTTTAAGTTCTTTAGATATATACCGAGGAGTGGGATAGCTGGGTCAAATGGTGGCTCCATTCCAAGTTCTCTAAGGAATCTCCATACTGTTTTCCAGATTGCCAACCATCATCTCTTATTGTGACTTGCAGCCCTGGGTTAAGGAACTTGAACACTAAGTAGGGAAAAGGGACACAAAAGTTAGAATGTTTATCTGCAACATATTAGGATGAAAGCTGGGAGCCTGCTGTGTGGATCACACAATCACCACTGAAAGAGTTATGGGGAACAGGGCATTGTCCCAGAGAAGATGTCACCTGTCAGCCATACTTGAGCTGGCCTTCCTTTGAGGGGCAGGTAGGATGCAGGTCATGGGCACTGGGTCATGGGTTTAGGCAGGAAGAAGTGAAAAGAAACATACTTTTAAATTAGTATGTGTTGCATACAGAGTGATTTGGGTTGGGGGTAGTTGGGAAGGCTGGACACATACCAGGCTGTCACCAAGTTGCTCTATGTAAGCACCTGTGGGGACAGGGTCACATGTTTGGTATCATGCAGGGCTCAAGCCCACCCAGGGAAGCTCCTGCCTCCTGTAGTCTATTATCTGCTCCTTAGCACTTTTCCTTAAAGATAAGAGGTCTGCCCCAATTCTGGGCACATTGTCAATGGTGTGGTAATGGCATTGGGTAGGAGGGAGGTTGGCTCGCTCTTTTGGGGTTGGTTGAGTATATGCATGGGCAGCATCAACACCACTGGGATTTCAGGGGATGGAGAATGTGGGTATTTCCTCAACCACTCAGCATTTCTGTCTCTTCCTCAGTACATGCCAAATAATCTGTAAGATGGATCTTTCCTCCAGGGGCTGCACCTTTTCCAGATGGCTTCACCTGGACCCATTGGATCATAAGCTCCTAGAGGGTCAGATACAGACCTCTCACTGCACTTTGGAGTATCTTCAGTTCCCAGAATTGGGTGGTTTGTCTTGCAGAGGGAAGAGAATTTTCCCACTGGCCTTGACTTGGCCATGACAGAGTGATACCAGTGGCTGAAATGACTGTTGCAATGGCACTTCCAATAGGGAGCTTGTGGCACTGCCTGTCATTTTGCCCTTTAGCCTCTCCAAGTTTTCTTTGCATGATGCAGAGATTGTGGCTGCAGGAACAGCCAGTCTAGGCTGCTGGCCTAAAGAGAGGCCCAGGCCCAGGGGACCTTCCTGATGCCATTTTTCTGTACACAGCACAGCAGGCCTATGTCACAAGCCCCGCATGGTTTGGATAAAATGTGAGTGACTAACGCCTTCCACCCACACAGTGGGGACGGGTGGGCCTGCAGGGAGGGACTCCTTTGCTATTAGCTTCCAAGCACCCTCGCCTGTCATCTCCTGAATGGAACCAGAGGTTCTCTTCTCCCTCTGCAGCTTTCTTGACTTTCTTTATCCTTCAACAGATGATGGGAGGGACCATTTTCTGAGTTTGTCCAGACTCTGAATAGTCCTTGGTCACCGAAGCGTATAAAAACATGGCAACAATGCAGGTGCTATTGTCTGGAAATGCTTCCAAAGGAAGGGGAAAGGGGAGGTCATTCTGACAGTATAGGATCCATCATACTAATTTGGAAGGATTTTTTTTTCATACGTGGTCAGTCAATCGTTTTTTTGGCAGCCGGCTCTCATTTAACTAGGTCTGTATACAGCACACTGGAGTCTGTTAAGTGCCTCTGGCCTTTTTTACAGGCAGAGTTTTGGTGCCTGGGGGTCTGGACCTCAGACAGGCAAGACGTGCCTGCAGGCAGGGAGTGGTCAGCTCACTCCTAGCACACCAGCTCAGAAGAGTGAGTTCTCAATGCCTGTGCAGCCCCTTCCTGCAGCCTGCCTTCCCAGCCAGGCCTTCTCCTGACTCTGCCTCAGTGTGTTCATGCTCCAGGTAGGGGCAGATCACCTCCCTGGCCCTCTGTGAGGGCTCAGGGGCATGTATGAATGACCCATAGCCTCTCTCCTGTGCAGCCTCAGGGGCTGAGAGGCAAATGACAGGAAGTCCTGCTGCTCTTTCAGGAAGCGCCCACTCTGATGGAGAAGCAGCAGTAAGAATGAGGGTCTCTTGGGTTTCAGGTTCTGCTCTTTCTGGGCCATTTGTTATGTCTAGGAGCAGATCTATAAATAGAGCTCATTCAGGGGAGGGAAAATGCTAGTAATCCGAATGCATGGATAGGCCCAGATCATTGGTGTGGAGCTTTGGTGGATGATGAGAGAGGTACATGTGACACCTACCCTGGTACTTTGCACCTCTCTCAGAAGCTTTCCACGCAGCCTGTCCCCACAGGGCAGACCTCGTTAAGCAGATCAGCTTTTCACTTATATCACACTAGTACTTAGAATATGCCTCTATGACATTTTAGTAATTCATATTGTAGGACCAAGAGTTTCTTTCCTTTTTCTATTAATCTGCTATGGAAGCTATAGAATCTGGGGGAAGCACCTCAAAGCTCACCAGTGTTCAACATTATGTTTGAAATGGATAATTGAGATATAGTGAAAAGGATAGACATTATATTACCTAGAAAAGGGCACACAAAGTTGAGTATTGGTGTTCTAAGAGAAGGGAACTGATATGCCAGACACCTAATAGGTTATTATTTCATCTTCAGAAATTCTATGTGGATGATTCTGTTTTACAAGGGAAATGTGAAGTTTAGAGTAGGTGAGCAACATGCCCAGATTGGAGACCTAACAGACTTGGAATCTGGATTCCAATCATGTAAGGTTTAAACTCTCAGCACTTTTGATATTTGGGCTGGAAACTTCTCTGCTGAATGGGGCTGCATTCCTGGCCTCTACCCTCCCTACAAATTTGGACAACCAAAAATGTCTCCAGATATTGTCTAATATCCTCTGTGGGTCAAATCACTTTCTGTTAAAAACCATGGATCTAAAGTCTTTCTTTCTTTCTTTCTTTCTTTCTTTCTTTCTTTCTTTCTTTCTTTCTTTCTTTCTTTCTTTCTTTCTTTCCATTGCACTTTCTAAGGACATTTTGGGTAACTTTAAGGACACTATGGTTTAATTAATTTTTTTTTCAATTATGAAAGTAATAAAAGCCATTGTGAACCATTTAGGGAAAAAAATAAAGAGCATTTATAATCTTACTACCTACCTTCTTTCAACATTTGGTTTTGTTTTCTTCTAATCTCTTTTTATTTTTTTAAAATTTATTTATTTGTTATACATGACAGTATAATGTATTTCAATTCATAGTACATATATAGAGCACATTTTTTCATGTCTCTGTTTGTACACTGAGTCACACCATTCCTGTCTTCGTACATGTACTTAGGGTAATGATGTCCTTCTCATTCCACAATCTTTCCTACTCCCATGCCCTTCCCCTCCCTTCCCTTTGCCCTATCTAAAATTCCTCCATTCCTCCCATGCTCCCCAGCCCCCATCCCCATTATGGATCAGCATCCACATTTCAGAGAAACATTCAACATTTTGTTTTTTGGGATTGGCTAACTTCACTTAGCATGAGGTTCTCCAACTCCATCCATTTTCCTGCAAATACCATGATTTTATTTTCTTTTAATGCTGAGTAATATTCCATTGTGTATGTATACCATAGTTTCTTTATCCATTTATCTACTGAAGGGCATCTAGGTTGGTTCCACAGTTTAGTTATTGTGAATTGTGCTGCTATAAACATTGATGTGGCTGCATCACTGTAGTATGCTTTTTTAAAGTCCTTTGGGTATAGACTGAGGAATGGGATAGCTGGGTCAAATGGTGGTTCCATTCCAAGTTCCATTTCCAAGGAATCTCCATACTTCTTTTCATATTGGTTGTAGCAATTTGCAGTCTCATCAGCAGGGTATGAGTGTGTCTTTTTTCCCACATCCTCGCCAACATCTAGTCTCTTTTTCTATGCATGCGTTCAGTTTTTCTTTTTTTCCTCTTTGTATATATGTAACTTTTAAAATTTATTCTGTAAATACTTTTCTATGCATTTTAATACTTAATATTATAGCAAGACCCTTTCATGTATCATAACAAATCAATGTCATTATTTTTATCAACTGCATTATATCCTATTACAAGTGTGTACCATGGTTTACTTCAGTATTCCCCAAATATTTGGATATTTAGATATTTTCCAATTTACCTCCATCATAAACATTGCTTCAGTGACCATATCTGCACATAAACCTTTATGTAGACTCTTGCTAAATCCTCTAAGATATATATTTCCATGAAAAGCCTCCGTTTCCTACCTACCATCAGACTGCACTCTGTAAATGTTGAACCAGTATAGCTGCTCTCTCTGTTCATGGGCAGCTTGTATAATTTGTTATATATGAATGGTTAAAAAAAAATTTAGTTCGACAGGCAAATTGTTTAAATTTGTTTTTATTTGATTACCAACAAAACAGAACATTTTTTCCTTCTATTACATAGATATTTGCTTTACTTATTCTCAAGTATTTGGTGGTTTTTTTTAGTTTTATTGATTTTATTTTATTTTTTTAATTTTTTATTGTTGGTTGTTCAAAACATTACAAATTTCTTGATATATCATATTTCACACAACAGACACTAGTATGGCAATATGTAAATCAATGGATGTGTAACTGATGTGATTCTGCAATCTGTATATGGGGTAAAAATGGGATTTTATTTTATTTTTTTAAATACACAACAGCGGATTGCCTTACAACTCTTATTACACATATAGAGTACAGTTTTTTATATCTTTGTATATAGAGTATGTTCACGCCAATTCATGCCTTTATACATGTACTTTGTGGGTTTTTTTGCATTATAATTCTTACTACACAAATTTTCATATCTCTGTTTATATATACCACAATTTTTCCATATCTCTGTTTATATATAAAGTATGTTGACACCCAATTCGAGTCTTCACACATGTACTTTGGGTAATGATGTCCATCACATTCCACTGTGAACAAGATGCACAATTCTTTATTAGGTTTGATTGTACCTAACCCATTTAAGACTTTCTACTTTTGCATTTTCACATGCAGAATTATAACTGAAGTTATTTAAGTGTTTTAGCAGCAGTAGATGACCTGGGGCAAGACACAGCAGACGAGATGCAAGGAAATTCTGTATAAGTTGGAGACTACCTAACTAGAGATAACCTGACTGAAATCGAAATGGCTTGTGTGTGAGGTCCACAGATGGTCCCAGAGCGGGAAGTGCAGGGGGATCTGCCTGGAATTTCCTGTGGTAGCCACCAGGTGGCACCATCGACCCGGGATGGTTTGATTTCTAGCACAGGAGGACCAGAAGAGGTTACTGGAGAGTGGTCATGAGAGAGGTGGTGAGTGAGTGCCATTCACACACCTAGGACATTCACTGGTTGGGCATTTGTAATTAACCTGGCAATGATCGTGAGTTGACATGGTTCACCTGTGGGTATGTGTGGAGAGGGAAAGGAAGATTAAGGCTTTTTTTTAACATTTATGTTTTAGTTGTGGATGGACACAATACCTTTATTTTATTTTTACATAGTGCTGAGGATCGAACCCAGTGCCTCAGGCATGCTAGGCAAGCGCTCTACCTCTGAGCCACAACTCCAGCCCTATGGGCTTTTTTTTTTTTTTCAAGAAATTATAATGATAGCTTTATGGGTATAATTTACATATTATACAATTCACCCATCTTAAGTATACAATCTCCTGGATTTTAGTATATTCACATAACAACAATCAATTTTAGAACATTTTTATCACCTCAAAAAGAAACTACATCCCCTTAGCCATCCCCCCTTCTATGCCCCCTTTTCTCTTCCCCTCAATCTCGAATCTTTCTGTGTCTGTGAATTTATTTTTAATATTTCATATAAATGAATCATATAATAGGTAGTCTTTTGTGACAGGGCTGTTGCCTGACTGTTACTACTTGCCTTAGCCCATACTACCCCAGCCTGATTTTGTGGCAGGAGGCATGAGGGTAGCTAAGCAGGTTATTTCAAATGATAGGCATTTCCAGACATTAGGACAGAAAAAAATCTACCTACAATAATGATTTTTCCCACCTAACAGGTCATCAGAATCAGCTGGGAAACTTTTAAAATGAAAGTTTCCTTGCCCAAATCTCTCCAAGAATTCAAATTTGGTAATTCTGGGCAGTGAGGTTTGCTTAGGACTGTGCGTGTGCGCACGCTCCTCTGATGATTTTGAGATTGCTTGGCTGTCAGCAGTAGGAATCAAATGGTGAAGAAAAGGAAACCTGGTTTTGAATGGAGGCATGAGAAGAAGAAAGTGGCCTTTCTCTGTCTACTGGTTGTATCTGCAGCAGCTTCAAATACAGCGCCTCTTGTGCAGGCTGCAATGCTGGTTCATGTCAGATCAACATCTTTGACTGAGCATGACAACGGTACATATTTGAAGGCCATCAAAACCAATGACATCAGCCTTATTTGCCATTCAGCTGGCAAATATCTCAATGCAGTATAGTAGAAAGAATACTTAATTTGTTTGAAGCTTGCCAGGTTATTCCACTGCCGAGTTCCTGAGATACTGTGAGCATCCAGAGAGAGTGGATGTGAGATGTGACGTGCTGCACAAATTATCAAGGGACAAGATGAGGGTTTAGAGAGGTGCCTTGTTTGCCTGCCTCATTTCATAGTAGAGAAAATAGTAGAGGCCCCAGAGGTAAAGCTCTTCACTGAATGTCACACACCAGCTGTTGGTAGTGGCCAGCATGAGGACCGGGAGTCACACAGCCTTTGCTTCCTCTTTTTTCCCCTATGTTTTACTTCCCTACATCCTTTTCTTTTGGGATCTGGGGAATCATATCCAATCACCTTTCATTTTTAGAAATGAGGAGACCCAGGCCTAATTTGTCCATGGTTACAGAGCAAATTGACTTATATTTCCTTTGTCTGGGTAGGAGTTAAAATAATGACAGATGAGGAATCTAAGACGGTACTCACATATGATTTCTAAGAACATCCCAAAGAAGATTCAAATATGGTGAGGCCTGAAGCTTATGCAATTTAGAAAAGCCCTCTTTAAGAAAATAATACAAGACCAGGGGTGGTAGCACATGTCCGTAATCCAAGCAACTTGGGAAGCTGAGGCAGGAGGATTCCAAGTTTGAAACCAGCCTCAGCAACCCTAATCAACTTAGTGAGACCCTGTTTCAAAAAGGTGGCGGGGGTGGGGGGCAGTGCTGGGGCTCTTGCTCAGTAGTTAAGTGCCCCTGGGTTCATTCCCTGGTACCAAACAAAACCAAAAATACCAAATTAGGTCTAGAACCTTGGAAATGGTCTGTACAAATGAGGGATTCATTCACTTCACTGTAAATCCACTTCTTGGAACAACAATGAAGTCCCAAGTCATGTGAATTCTGCTAGATTTTTATTTGTATAAATAATACCTGTCTTTCCAAGTACCATTTAGTTACCTCCACCTCATAGAACAGAGGCTGTTCCATCAAAAAAGTGATATGCACCTGTTACATGTAAGGGAACTTCGAGGTCAGGAGGCTACTGACTAACTCAGGAGATGAGGCAGGAAGGCAGAGATAGACGCCACACTCCCTTCCCCACTGTGGTCTAGGCCAGGGATGGCTGAGGGGCCCATCTCTATTTGTGTCTCCAGTTTTGGTCTCAGAGAGTCTTCTTCACATAGTTATCATTCTTACTCTGCCTATCAGAGGGGAGGTGGCTGTTGTCATGAGGAAAACCCTTTGGGGTTTTTTGGAGTAAAAATTTTTCAAAATTTACATGACATTTTTGTGATTAACCCCACCCCACCCCCCCCCCCCAAAAAAAACTCTCTTAAATCTCAAATTACTGACTTAAAATGACACATTAAATTGCTTTTATACATCAAGGCCACTTTTCCCCAAACTGTGTCTAATGCCACTGAAACAATTAAAATAACAAGGGTAATCTGGATAATCTATGCCTATTCTCAAAGAATGTATTTTAATTCCTTTTGGTAAAATAACATCTTTATCTAATTCTGTTTGTTTAAATAATTGCATTAGTATTGTCTTTTTTTCTTTTAAAACTTTGTTTCTGCCACCTTCTGAAAGATACAACATGGAGTTAGAGATATATCGAGGCTCAAGAGGGGAGCTAGGTTACTTGAGGGGTTTTTTATTATGTTTGCTTTATTTCATGTTTTTATTGTTACCTTCAGTTTTATTGAATTCCTGTGGAGGAGACGGGACTTAGAGCTGTGAACTCAAAGTCCCTTTAAGTAAAACCAAGCACAGTCCTCTGATGAGCATTTCCCTTGGACTGCTGGGAGGGATGGCCGCTCTCTGGTGCCATCCCAGGCTCGTTGCTTCTCATGGCAGTTTTACTGTCACTCGGAAATGAGCCTCCTGAAACCTTAAAGCACAGGGGGGCATTAAAACCCTAGCAGGTTTACAACAGCCCCTTGAAGCGCAGGGCGGAGGGTTCCAGAGCCCACAGTCTGAGGAGCGGCTGGTCAATTCTGATGTCACACCAATCCCATCACTGGGGTGTCTCTTCCTGTTCTTTCTGAATCATGGATTCAGACATCCTCAAAAACTCTTCCCGGGTAATTCCAAGACTCTTAACACATCAATTCTAAGGAAAAAAAAAATGAACAAATATCCAGAGGAACAGAAGTGTATTTAGGATATGGTTTTAATTAAAAATTTTGAGTTTTCCTTCTCAAAATTGAGTATGAACCATTAAAAATGGGAAAAAAAGAAAAAAACCTCTGAGTATAAAAGCAATAAAAGCCATTATTACCACTAAAGATTTTGATTTTTTCTTTTTCTTTCTTTTTTTTTTTTTTTTTTTTTTTTGTACAGGGGATTGAACTCAGGGCATTTAACCACTGAGCCACGTCCCCAGCCCTTTTTAATATTTTACTTAGAGATAGGGTCTTGCTGAGTTACTTAGTGCCTTGCTAAGTTGCTGAGGCTGACTTTGAACTCCCGATCCTCTTGTCTCAACCTCCCAAGCTGCTGCAATTACAGATGGATGCCACGGTGAGATTTTGAATCTTCTAATAAACAAACAAACAAAAACTGGTCTTCTCTTTCCCAAGTTGTCCTCCTTAATAACACAAGGGAATTGAGTCATGTCTATAGCTTTAAAGTGCTAACTATGGCATACATAGGAATGCATCCTATAAGATGCACAGGCACACACTATCAGCCTGCAGAACAGTGCAGAACATATCTTCTAGTGAAGGGACCGCTAAAGAAACAGGGAGCTGGTTGGAGCCACCTGGATGCTTACTTTCTCCTCAGTTACCTTGAGTCTACCCAGATTGCTAGTTATACAGGTCTGTTTACCTCTATCCCACTCAATTGGCCCTTCAACTATTTTTCTGATCATGACCCCTCAATCCAAGGAAAAAGAAGAAAATATTAAGTGCTATGCTTGTACCAGTCAATCTTCTCGATGAAGAACTATTGTCACCCCTGTTTCATAGAGAAGATAACTTGTTCAGGATCACCTATGTTTTTCAGTTTCATAGAGCTCATGAAATATAAAATGATGACCACAGCTAACTTTCATTAAACACCTTATATTTTTCCACAATTCATGAAAAAGCCTTAAAAAGGACTATTTTAGTTTTAACCTCATGTCAACCTCCTATGGTTGAAATTATGTGTTTCATCATTTTACAGACATGATCATGCAGCCAGTATGATGGGGCCAACATTCAAACTGAGGCAGCTGGTTTGCAGAGACTGCACTTTGGGTCACCAAGCTGAGTCTCCTGTCTTCCTGTCCATCCAGTATTTTGTCACCAGCCCCATGTGGCTCCTGAGCACTCAAAATATGTCTGGTTTAATTTGCATTGGGCTACAAGCAAAACCCAAGCACCATATCTTAAAAACAGTATGAAAACATGCAAAATGTCTTATTGGTAATTTTTCATATCAATTACATGTTGAAATGACAATAACTTGATAATAATAAAATAAACTATTAAATTTAATTTCACGTATTTTTAATTTTTTGAAATGAGGTTAGTAGACCATTTTAAATTATATATGAGGTTCACATTGTATTTCTCTCAGATAGTGCTTCTATATACTATTCCAAAATAGTTTATAGAGACTGAACTTTTCTTAGGCCAACATCATTTCTGATGTGGATAGAGAGGTTCAAGCCAACCTTAAATGTAAGGCTGGGGTTGTTTATAAATTTTAATTGCTTATGCTTTCTTTAACCCTACAATCATGTGTGGGCAAGGGAGATTGCCTCTTTTATGGTTCAGAATATATATATATATATATATATATATATATATATATATATATATATATATATATATATATTTTTTTTTTTTTTTTTTTTTTTCAATGTCTGCATGGGATGCTTCACCTGCTAAGATGTCCCTCTTCTATCTACTATGGTATGAATCGCTTAAGCTTTCAATACAGCTATGTGACCCCCTTGAATCTGTCTCCTACAATGTGTTATTGGATCCCAGCTCCAGGTATGGAGCCTGACAGAAAAGTGATTCTTAGTGGGTAGCCAGCATTTTCTGTTTGTTTCGTTGTTGTTATGTTCTCAGTTACTATCAACAGGCAGCAATTACTTGGATCCAAAAGGAACAAGCGGGGAATATTTGTGTGAGATGGGAATACAGACCAGAAAAACATTACCAGAGGTTCATAGAGTCTCTATTCTTCTCCCAGTCACATGCCCTCCCCTCCTCAGGCTGGAATTGTTTTAAAAAGGTCATGACTGCTAGAAACTCAGACACAGAAAAGCATGTCCTACAAGAAGGTCAGTGTGTCCAAAACAAATGTTTATTCTAGCTATCTATGGCAGCTTTGGACGGAGCAAGGGAAATAGGAGACTGATAATTAATGCAGGTACCAATTTGTAAGGCTGAGTGAGAAAATGTTCTTTGCCATGGCCCAAATTGAGTCCCCCTGCTTAGGCTACAGACATAGGTAGGGGACTGATGTGATGAAATAATTACATGCTTAAGCCACATACCTCCCAGCCTGTGCTAGTGACGCTCCTCTGATCACAGCTAACCTACAAGAAGGGGACTTTCAGCACCAGGCCCTGCCACCTCCTGCCTCCTTCCCAGCCAGGATGGGCACATCTTCTTGCCTTCTCTGTAGCTGTTTCCCCACTAGCCTTCTTCTCCTGGCTTGATAGAGACCATTAAAGAACTTTGTGGGACAGAGGGTCACCCCCTCTCCCATGGAGTCTTGTTTGAAGTCATCTGCTGGCTCACCCATTCATGCTTTCCTATTTACCAAGCTTCTGCATATCTCTGCCTTTGTGTTGGAAGCCATCCGTCAGGTGCTTGACCACTGATTATTTATGAGCTTCTTACACCTTTGCCTAGCTGTGGTTTGGCCTTGGAGATTCTGCCTTTGTTGATTTCTGCCTGCCTACCAGGATAGTCACTGCTGTTACCCTTTCTCCTTATCTGAGGACCTCATAGAGCCTGCAGCCATCAGAGCCTGCTTGTCTTTTTTGCAGTTCTGGGGAATTGGATCCCAGCCCTTGAGCATGCTAGGTAAATGTTCTATCACTAAGCCACATCCTGCTTGTCTTTTTAGCTGATAAAACAGAGGGCCTGGGACCCTGTTATTGAAATCGCTACTTTAAAATCATTACCTCAGAAGTCCTGTAAGTTGCAAATTTATTTCACAGGAGCAGAGCACCACATATTAATTAGCACTCATTGTCATGGTGGTAGAGAACCTTAAACAGAAGAATGACCCTTAAGACTTGTCATGTCATTGGGAGCAGAGCAGCTGACAAAGGATGTTGTCAGTAAGAGTCAGTTCAGAAAGAACGGTTGAGGGGGTGGGGTAGATAGTCGGAGGCAATCTAGTGCCATGTGGAATCAGATGCCAGTGACCCAAATTCATACTTTGACCTTTCACCAGTTTTGCCCAGATTCTCACCTAATCCCAAATATCACCACCACAATTTTGTTTTGTTACTTTTTCAGCAAAAACTGATACCTCAACTTAAGTTCCACTCTGACCCCCAACTAGATCATATAATTTCAGCAAGAATCATAGAATAAAGTTCTTAAAGGACCCAAAATGGGCCTTAACCTCAATATGAAGATACACTTTACCTCCATATAAATTGATGGGTTAAGACTTCATTTCAGGCAGCAAATAAGAGTTAAATTAAGAAGCCAGAAGTGCTATTGCAAATTATCTATTGAAATGGCTTTCCCCCCACCCCAAAACCTGCCATATTTGCAAGTATCTCCAAAATGCCTTGTTCCAAATTATTGTATTTTATTCTTTGGATTTGTGTATGTGTTGGGGAGGGGAGGGGCTTGTGGTGACTGCAGGGAAATTGGTTCAATTCATAGAATAAAATTTGAACTTTTGCAAATGAGTAAACAGCCAAAACAAACACTCTTTGGAAAAAAAATACACATTTTCTCCTTTTGAAAAACAAGCAATGCCTAAGCAAAATACCTTAAAAGTGAACTAAAAAGCTTTTCTAAAATAAACAACTCTGCTTGTGATCCTAAATTGGGACCACATGTAGATGTGAAAGCTGCAAATGCTGTATGCTTAAGACTGTGTTTCTGCTTCTACTCTTTGCGTGCCTCCAAGTAGATGATGATAATGTTGCCCTTGGTCCCAAAGGAGCCTGAGCTTTTTGGATCCTTGGGTTGGGGGTGAGGGGAAGGCTGAAGAAGAAACAAGAGGAATGAAAATAAATGCCTTTCAAGTGAGCTATCTGAACAATGGGTTTTGCTTTGCTCATCTGCCAAGGCTCACCCCAATTCAGATCTTCCATAGGGACAAGATGAGCCAGTGATGGGGCATTTGCCCTGTGGGCTATGTGGGGACCAGGCTCCAACTGGGAGTATAAGTCTAGTACACTGCCCTCGCCAGCCCCCTGCCCTGAAGCAAATCAAGGAATAAGCCAATTCACCACAGATAGAATCATTCCATTGTTTTTCTCAATAGCTAAGTGCTGTGTGCTTTGGGATCACATGTCATGAGTTTGGAGTATGTGGATATTGCAACATAAGCCTTCACCATTCTAAACAGATTCCACTCACAGGGAGGAGAGTCCAGGCCACTATATCCATGTCTAAGAGTTAAGGGTTGTGAGCTCATTCTCTCATTCTGGGAGAGGTATTTCTATTCTATGTGCTCATGGTCTCTCTCAACAAACTGGCACTTACATCAGATACATATTTTGTCCCCTTTAGCTGGAAGGCAAGCTCCTTGAGAGAAGACATTATGCCACCTGCTTTGGGATGGGGGAGGCCTGCTCTGAAAAAAATGAAAAGATTGAGCTCAAGTGTTAATTTAATTATTTAGTTTTAAATTGACAAGGAGTCACAGGTGCTAGCAAAAAGCTTTGAGCTGCTGTTGCACAAGATCCCAACTCCTACACTGTGATCAGAATGAACAAACATGTAGGATTCGTGCTCTGTTAATCGTGCTGTTAAGAAATGATGTTTGGATAATAAAGTAGCTGGCATTTATTGAGTACTTACTACATACCAGGCACTGAGATAAGCATTTGATATGCAGTATCTGATTTGGTTCTCCCACAGTATGTTATCCCCAGATTAAAAGGGAGGTAACGGAGGTGCAGCCAGACAGAGAGGTGATAGAATCCCAATGTGGCAGAGGTGGACCTGAATCTAGGGCTCTCATAACAGGAAGCTACAGAAGTTTCTTTTATAAAAAGGATGGTTTTGCTATGGATCCACAGTAGATGAAAAAAGTTGCTTTTCGTAAAATATGTTTGCATTTTAGGACTCTGATTTCTTGGCAGCAATCAAGGCAAAAAAGGAAAGTCTTAATACACAGAGTGGGTCTTGAGATGGTCATGTACAGAAACTGCTCAATTTCTTTTATTTCTTCCTTTGAGCCCACTTGAATTACCTGAATTGCAGGAAGCAGAAACATGGAGATTAGACATCAAGAAGATTAGAGTCCACCCTTGTGCGGGCCTCCTCTTTCAGGCTCTATTTCCTGTTAATAAGGGCTAACTTGCGTGTCCTTCTCCAGCCCTCTCTTCTTGCCCCTGTCTTCTTTGCTCCAGTGGAGACGGTATGTGGGTGACTCTGCCTGTATGCCATACCAAGTAGGAGAAACCGAGGCTCGGATTGTTCAGGTGCTGACTGATGAGTCCTCCCAGTGAGGAGCAGTGATTGCACTTTTTGTAAAAGTGGGTTAACTTCAAGTCATGGGGGAAAAAAAAACAAGAAATTTTCAGGGCAAGTGAGATCTTCCTTAGTAAGGCCCTTGGGGTTTCCTGGGATGGGTCCTCATTTAGTCCCTCGTGTCCTCTCCGTGCTCCACACTGGCCACGTTCTGCCTCACTGCTTTCCACGTCAGATGTCTCCTCGGTCCCACTTTGCTTTGCCCTCCTCCTGGCTTAGGGGTGGGGAGTCCTCCCCATATCTCCATTTCCTCTCCTCATTTCTTCGGGTGCTTTCTCCCTTGCACCTTCAGCCTCTGAAGGAGGGTGAGGAAAAAACCAGAGGGGCAGCTATTCCTCAGAGTGACCTGACAGCTTCAGTCTCCCAGACCAGTAATGAAAGAAAAGCTGGTCATCACTTTAGAAATGATTGATGGATATTTGCTGGAAGAATGAAGGACAAGACCACAGCGTATTTTTAGCATCTGCTGTTTGTGGTAACATAAGTGAAAACTGCTGGACCCTGTCCCTCCCGCTGAATGGCTGGTATTGAGGAGTGTGTGCCCACTCCCTGCCAGCCTCTCCTCACGGAACTCCCTTTTTATGAGGTGGGTGTCTGGCTCCTTGGCACCAGGCTGCCCCACCACAATTCTCCTTTCTTGCCGGGCACTGATGCCCAGCTGCAAGAGTCCATGGACAGCTCAGCATGGGGTGCGGGTACTGATGGGACGAGGCTGGCTGCAAGTTTGTCAGGGTGTTACCAAATTGTGAGGCAAAGTCTGCAGGGCAGGGGCTCTGTCTGGATGCTCTCAGCCTTCTGGCATGAGTCAGCACTCAGACACGAAGGAACCATGGTAGTGAGGGCAATGGCTGGTTTCCCATTCAGAGTGGTTCTGCTGGTGCCTGGCTCTGCAGTGGGAAGCCAAAACCCTGGTCATTGCTGCTTTGGGTCCTTTGAGCTACAAACCATGAGAGGCTCCATTATCTTGACAGGTGGTTCTGCCAACTGTTGCTCTGGAGCTGGAGCTAACCTTTGAAAGATGGGACCCCACTGGAAAGGTATGGATGGGCTGTATAAGGCCCCTGGGGATTCTCCTCATGCCTTCTGGAGTACAAACAATATTGGAATTCCAGACTCCAAAAATAGCACTGATTTTCTGGTGACTTTAGGCAAGTAATTATCTTGCAAGACTTTTAAAAATGTTTTTATTCATGCACTATAGTTATACATCTAGTGGGATTCATTTTGACGTATTCATCAAAGCATATAACAAAATGTGCTCCATTTCAATCTCCAGTACTTCCCCTTGCCCTCCCCTCCCCCTTATCCCTGATCCCCTTTTCTCCATTCTACTAATCTTCTTTCTATTTATTTATGGTTAAATATAAAAGTGAAATTCATCGTGATATATTCATATATGCACATAGCATAATTTGGTCAACCTCATTCCCCAATTCTTTCCCATCCCTTCACCTCCTCCCTCCTCTTTGGTCCTCTGCCTCTACTTTACTGGTCTCCCTTCTATTTTTGTGAGATCCCCATTTTTATTCCTTTTACCTCTCTCACTTTCATATGTAAGAGAAAACATTCAACACTTGACTTTCTAAGTCTGGCTTATCTCACTTAGCATGAGGTTCTCCAGTTTTATTAATTTACCAGAAAATGACATAATTTCATTTTTCCTTATTTTATTATTTTTTTAACTTTTAAAGGATAATTAGAATATAGAATGTATAGTAACAGTAATCACAGGTCTGCATGGGTGAACAAAAAACAAAGGATAGCCTTAAATCTCTTATATGTTTAGGAAACAGTGTTAATGATCAGAAATATACTTAGTAAAAGTAAATATATATAAGACAGGTCTTCAAATCACAGTGTAGCCCTTCTGTTCAGATACAATGTATAAAAGAGAGCACTTATTGGTTGACTTGTCAGTAAACTTACATAAACTTTCATTTTATAAACTTTTACATAACACTTAGACAAGGCTTAGACAGATAGTTCTCAGAGATGCATACATATACTTAGATACATGTATTTTGGATGTCAACAATATTGTTATAACCTAAATAACAGTTGTTTGTTTAGATAGTTACAAAGTAATCATTTAATACTTTAAAACAGGTACAAACACTAACTCCTTTGAGATTTATTCATAATTTCATTCTTCTTTGTGGCTGAGTAGAACTCCATTGTGTATATATACCACATTTTTAAAAAAATCCATCTGTCTGCCAATGGGCACATAGACTGGTTCTATAACTTGGCTATTATGAATTGTATGTGTGCTTTAAACATTGCTGTGCATGTATCACTATAGTATTTTAGTTCCTTCAGATAAATATCAAGGAATGTGTCATGTGGTGTTTCCATTCCTCGACTTTTGGGGAATCTTCAATCAGCTTTTCAAAGTGATTATACTAATTTGCCATTTACCAACAGTGTATAAGTGTACCTTTTCCCCCCACATCCTTTGCAGCAATCATTGCTATTTGTATTCTTGATGATTGCCATTCTAAGAGGGGTGCAATGAGTTCCTAGTGTAGTTTTGATTTGTATCTCTCTGATTGCTAAAGATGTTGAATATTTTTTCACATATTTGTTGGCCATTCTGTTTATTCTTTTGAGAAATGTATATTTAGATTTTTGGCCCACTTATTGATTAGTTTATTTGGTATTAAGTTTTTTTGAGATTTTATATATTCTTGATATTAATCCCCTGTCAGAAGAGTAGTTTAGCAAAGATTTTCTCCTATTATGTAGGATTCCTTTTTATACTCTTCATTGTTTTCTTTGTTGAGCAGAAGCTTTTTAATTTGATGCCATCTCACTTATTGATTTCTTGGTTTTATTTCTTGAACTTTAGGAGGGTTGTTATGGGAGTTGATGCCTATACCAATATGTTGGAGTGTTGACCTGTGTTTTCTTCTAGTACTTTCAGTGTTTCTGGTTCAATTCTTAGGTCTTTATGACAGTTTGAGTTGATTTTTGTGCAGGATGAGAGATAAGAATCTAGTTTAGTTCTTGTATATTGAATATCCAGTTTTTCCAGCATCATTTGTTAAAAAGGTTATCTTTTTTCCAATGTATGTTTTTGGCACCTTTGTCAAGGGTCATGATTATTCTGTGTGAATTTGTCTTTGTGTCTTCTATTTGTTCCATTGCACTATGTGTATTTTTTATGTCAGTACCATGCTGGTTTTGTTACTATATTTCTGTAGTATAATTCAAGTTAGGTATTGTGATGTCTCTAGCCTTACTCTTATTGGTCAGGATTGTTTTGGCTATCCTGTGTATTTTATTCTTCTGTATAAATTTTAGGGTTCTTTTCTCTGGTTCAGTGAAGAATGTCTTTGGTATTTAATGGGGATTTCATTGAATCTGTAGATTGCTTTTGGTAATATGGCCATTTTGATGACAATAAGTCTGCCTGTCCATGAACATAGTATGTCTTTTCATCCTCTAAGGTCTTCACTCTTTCTTCAGTGTTTCTTAATTTTCATTGTAAAGGTCTTTCACCTCACTAGTTAGATTTATTTCTAAGTTTTTTTTTTTTTTTTTTGAGAATTGAGTAGTATTCTTGATTTCTTTCTCAGCCAAATCATTATTGGAGTATAAGAAAGCTATTGATTTATGTATGTTGACCTTGTATCCTCACAGGATTTATTTTCTTAATTATAGTTATGATTAGTAATTCTTGTCCTACTAAATTCACTAGAAGATTTTTGGTGAAAGATGAAGGATGTAATTTGCACACATTGAGAACATATCTGCAAGGGAGGTGTTTACTTCCAATTCCTGCAGGATTCGTGTGAATGAGAAATGGTGCCACAGGCTGCTTTTCTTGTGAAATGTGGAGGGCCTCTTTAATTGGAATAAAGCCTTGAGTCAAAGGACTTTCACTGCAGCTACAACTCCCTAATCTGAAGCCTCAAGGGGCTTTTAAAAAGGCTCTCAGCAGCTCCACTGGATGTTGCAAATTCCATAAAGCAAGATCAACACCCTAGGGTGCTCTCAGAACTAATTTAATCTTATTTTACATGCAATTTTAAGGAACTCTATTTTCTCATTTTTCAGCTCTTTGTTACTAAAAGCATGACCAGTGGTTTTAGCATCACCTGGGAATTTGTTAGATGGTGAAATTTTTCCTTTAAAATGATTAAGTACATGAATATTGATCTTAAAGGGGTTGTTTCAGTCATCTGGGTACTATATGGAAAACCATGTTCCCCAATAAAAAGATGAGTGACATATTACTATAATTGGAAAACTCAGTTCAGATTTTGCTTCTTATACATATATGAGAGTAAAATATAATACCAGAGATTTATTCTAAGAAGCCAGTACACCAGAAATCTCACAGCTGTTCAGAGTTAAGTGAAAATTTTGGTGTTTTCTGGAATTAACTTTTCATGTTTTTATTTACTAGACATTGCAAATGTTCAAAGTCACTAAAGCAGGAAAATGGATTTGAAACTGAAAAGAGTTTTAATTAACCAGAAAGATGCATGCCCTGCTCTGAATAAGTGAGAGGGGAAGGTGCTGAATTCCAACTAGTGTCCTTAAAACTGCTGCTGGGAGTCATGCTGGGACCCGACCAGTTCATGAGTGGCAGAGAAGGAGCTGAGGTCCATCAGAGAACCGAGGCTAGGGAGAGACTGACACCAACAAGGTCAACTGCCTGGCTGGATCACCAACCTAAAAAGCATATGCAGGAGAGGGAGAAAGGCACAAAGCAGAGGATGGGGATGCAAAAGGGAGCCAGATGTGGGTGAAAGCTTAGCAGACTTTTATGGAGTGTTCCAGCACAGTCCAAGAAAGAGATTTAAGGGCTCCAACCCAGATCAGACGAATTCAGGTATCCTTTTCCTTCTTCCTACAATTGCTCCTGTGCATCACAATTGAGTACAACTTTGTTGCCATGATGATATAAGCAAAATCTATCAATAAATCAATATCTAGAGTTTAGAAATAATCAGCTTCCTGATACCAATTTTATCACATAAAGCGTAGGTAAACCAAACTGGGCTTTAAAATTCATTTGACAAAAATTAGGTATTTTCCATTCACTTTAGAGATATTTGTAGATTGCTATGGCTGTAGTGGCAACAGATAAATAACACATCATCACAGGGTAGAATTAATTACCTGAAATAATTTCAAAGCTGTAGGTGAAAGATCCTGTCTTTAGCAATGGTGTTGTTTTCTCAGATCAACAGACCTGTAGACTTTGGCATCTTCACAGACTTTTGACTCATCTGTGTTATATGTATGGCTACTGTGGCCACCCTATACCCAATCCTTGTCACTACACTCCTGCATTTGAGCAACAGTCTTAGAGTAGCCCTTCTTAATTTCCTTCCAAACTATTTTGTACAGTGGTCAGTTGCTGTACCACTATGCATTGTCTACACCATGATTAATTGTACTGGGGAGTATATCTTATTACACACCACTGGTTTATTGTGTTAGTCTAAATTAACCATCTAGACTATAGCATCATCTAGAGAATAGAGACCAGATCTGTCATATTTTTATCTTCTATAACTTTAGCAAAATAACTGATATGTTTCTTCTAGCAAGAAGTCTTCCATGCCTTAGAGAAGGGCTAGATTATTCTCTCTACACAGCTGTGACATCCTGCTGTGTCTTGCTTCCAGTATAAGTGCATCACAAGTGTCTCTTTCTTTTTTTTTATTTTCAAAACAACTATCTTTTATTTTTATTTTTAAAAATTTGTTCTAGTTAGTTATACATGACAACAGAATGCATTAAATGTTTATTTCTTTTTTGTATCGCTATAGACTATACACTAATGAAAGCAGGGTCCACATGAGAATGGTTCATCACTGACCCTCCCGTACTTAGTCCAAATCTTGCCTTATAGAATATACTCAATAAATATTTCTTAAATTGATTAGTTAATCATTTTAAAATGTATCTGGATGTAAGATAGTGAAGGAGATTGAAGTGAGTGGACCAAACATCATTCGTAGCACCATAACATTTTGATTGACGTGGCTTCAGGTCTAATAGATCAACAATATCTAAACATTATAATGAACCAGATAACTAGCATTTTATTGGGTCTGCAACCAGATGATTTTCAAGTTATTTTCCATAAGTGCTTACTTGTCTATAAAACTCCAGGTCCTGAGTGCAAAGAGCAACTTTTTTTTTTTTTTTTTTTACTTCTACACATCTCCCACAGTTCCTACCCCAGTGACTTTGTTTTCATTTGGTGTCATTAAGTGCAGTTTGAAAAGAGCTTGTGTTCTAATATATCTGCCTGGTTCTAAACATCTGTTGCTCCATAACAAGTGTGGCATTCATTTTAATGGCTCTGGTGCACACAGGTAAACAGAGCCTTGGCAGGCCTTTCATAAGGGAGACTGTGTTTGCTTCCTTCATTAATTACTAATGGGGCATTAAGACATGCATTCACCTTTGAGCCAAGTTGGATAATTCCTGGCATCTAATGCTAGGGTGCTTTCAAAAGTTGAAACATGTATTGACACAGCAGAGAGCATGCCCTATAGCAAGCACAGTGGCAGCGCCAAGATTATACAAAGCTTCAAATATATCAATACCAAGTGTACTGATATGTCTGCTTAATCCTTGCAACTTTTGAGTTAATGTGGAATAATAATTACATATGTCCAGAGTACTTCTGCAAGCAGCTACCACAGCGTGAATTGGATGAACCATCAGAAAGACACAGAAAGGTTAAAATAAAGAGATGACAAATCAATGGAATAAAGAGTAGCAGGCTAATAGGAGAAATATGAATGAAAGTATGCTTTATGAATTAATTTTTATTTAACAGCCAATTACTAATGTAGTTAAAATGAAGAATTTATATCCTTGGACATGCCAACTAACATAGCATCAAAGTGATAAAATGAAAACAGTAATAAGAGATTGGCAGATAAATAGTAGTATTCATAGATTTTAATATATTGCCATCAGATTATGATAAAATATAAGAACATAAAGAATACACTTAAAATGTTGAATAATTCACTATTTTTTGACGATTATGGGTTATATAAAATACCTTATTCTATTATGCACATGGAAAATATACAAAAATAATAATATACTAGTCTGCAAAACAAATACATTTTTTCAAATGTAAAAATTCTGCAGGCTGCCCACTCTCATTGCAAAGCAATGAAATATAAACATGAATGAAATCAACAACCCAGATGATTGGTGGTTTATGAATTTGAGAGCTAGGGGGAATTACTGGAGATAAGATTGCCTTTTTAAAGTTAAACCTCAAATCAAACATAATAAATGGAGATTGAATGATGAAAGTAACTTTATAGAGATATTATGACTTCCAAGACATGGAGCCAGACATGATCTTACTGAATATGTATACATTCCCAAAGAAAGAAATGTATCAATCCAAAGTAGAGTTGGTTGAGCCCAAAATAACAAAAGCAAGTTACTGCGTTCATCCAGGGAGAAAGAGAAGTCCATCCAGCTGAACTCAGGTAATCTGGCCAGTTGGCAAGATTATCTTGTCAGGCTTGCCAAGTCATCTTTTGATTCTGAGTTGTCGTTCCTTGTTTGAGTCTGTGTGTGTGTGTGTGTGTGTGTGTGTAGGGGGGTACTGTACACTAAAGCAGCTGTGAGGGGTTCCTGGGCCTAAATAAAACTGAGAAATATGAAGTTCTTTCAAGAAATGGTCTGCTCTCTGATGGAAAAGGAAACTTCCTGAAACTTATAAAATGTTAGGGCTACAAGAAAGTGTCCAGAAATTGATATGCATTTGCACATATACAGTAAAGCAAGTTATGCAATCAGTGTAAGTTGTTCCTATTCTCTGCTGGGCCCTGGGTTCTGAGAAGGTTTTGGTATGAAGCACATAGAAGTTTGTGGGAGGCATAGAATAAATGGGAAATGACAGAATTTTTTTTTTAAACAAATGCTGGTGGGATAATAGGTTAACTGTTTTACATACACCAAAATAAATAACATATGTATTAAAGAGTCAATTTAAAAAATAGAAAAGCTAAAAGAAATATCCCAATGTTGGTAGTACCTCTGGAGGGACAACAACTTTGCAAGTTTAGAAGCACAAGAAGAAATCACAAAGGAGAATAAAAACAAGTCTGACTAAACAAATATTAAAAACTTATGTTGGTAAAGTATTGTAATAATGACTAGAATTCAAAGTCAGACAACATGGGAAAATATTTGCCAAAGCTGTGATGGCCAAAGGCCTGATATCTTTATTATGTAGAATGCTTGAACAAATTGATAAGATAAACATTTTAATTCCAAGACCATAAACAGACAAGTCATAAATAAGAAATCAAAACTAGCAGATAAACATGGCAAATATTTGACTGAGCTGAAAAATCAAAAGACATTTAAATTTTTCTAAATTAAAATTAGCAGAGGAAGTTTAAAAAAATATTTTCACAAATCCCAATGGTTAGTAAGGATGTTCTAAAATGGTATTCTCATTTTTTGTTGATGAATTTCATTAATTAGTACCTCTTTTTTTTGGAAAACATTTGGCATTACAATATCATGAGCCATAAAAATGTTTATAGCCTTTGACCCGGTAATTAGACTTCTGGGAATTTATCCTGAGGAAAATTAATCCAAAATATGGAAAAAATTAAATGCCTAAAACAAACTGGGAAACACTAAATGTCTCACAATAAGGGAATAGTTAATACGTCATGGTACAGCGATTGGATAAAAAAAACTACATAGTCATTCATAATTACAGGAATAGAACCCAGGCAGACAAACGGAAGGGTGCTTGTGCTTTAATATGAAATAAAAATGAGTAAAGCTTTATGTATAAAAAGACATGCTGAGGAGGAAACAAAAGATCAGAATAAATACCTCAAAATTTAAGTGGATTGAGCCAGAATGGCAGGATGAGAGGTGACTTTTTTCTTCACCTTTTTTCTCATAATCTTCTTTCAGTAACCTCCTCCCTTTCTGCCCCTACCCTCAACCCGATCCATGCCCAGCTTCCAGAGTCCTTCCCATAGGTGCCATGCAAATACAAACTCATCCAAGAAGCCCTCCCATCGCGCCAGCCAAGTGAAACTCTCCCTTTCCACACTCCACAGGCTGTATTCACATTTCTATCATAGCTCATATATAATCTGCCTTATGCTGAAATTATGTATATATATATATGATATAAATATAAAATCTGTTTCTGCAACTAAATTTCTAAACATCTAAACTTCCTTCTAGGGCAGGAACTGTTTTATTTATTTTTCTTTCTCCAAAGCATAGAACACAGCATCTTGCCTGTATGATATGCCTGAATTAATAGTAGCTAAAAATGAATTTAATTGCACTGCAATGAACTTCTGATTCCTTTGCAGGTGGAGCTCATGAAGGTCTGCAGCACTTGGGTCCTTTTGGCAACATCCCCAACATTGTGGCGGAGTTGACTGGTGACAACATTCCTAAGGACTTCAGTGAGGATCAAGGCTATCCAGACCCCCCAAACCCCTGTCCCGTTGGAAAAACAGGTAATGGACATACCCTTGGGTTCCCACGGAAAGTAGAGGCTTGGGGAGGAAACTGGAAATTCTAACACCATCTACAATACAGGCTCTCCCTGAGATTAATTGCTCCTTTTATCATTTAAATTGAGGCCTTGTCTTCCCTGGGGCACAGAGCTTCCATCTTGGGATGGAACAACCAAAGTAGTTGAATGTGTCTGAACAAAATGGAGCTGATGGCCTGGGATGGCAGGAAAACCTGAATCACAGCCTGGCTTCAACCACTTCATCTCCCTTTTATTTGCCTCCAGGGCTTTGGGTGGGTAGGAAGAAAGACCAGTCTGAGTTTGGAGAAGAGCCATGTCTCCAAGGGTCTGGGTAAATTGATTAGCTATATTGTAGTGCAGTGGTTCTTTAAGTGTGCTTCTGGGACCAGCAGCATGATCATCACCTGGGATCTTATAAGAATTGCAAATTCTCAGGCCCTACCCCAGACTTATTAACTCAGAGACTCTGGGGCTGGAGCCTTATGATTGTGGTGTACACTGTTTGAGACCTGCTTTATAAGAGAATGGAAAGGGACCCACAGTTTGAGCCAAGAGGTCTGAGTTCTAATGTCAATTACAGCATGTCATTCACTTCCTTAAGTCCCAGTCTCTCCATTTGTGAAAGGATGACACAGCCAAAGCCTTAAAGAATCATATAGTATAGACTGGGGATGTGGCTCAGTGGCAGAGCACTTGCCTAACAAGCACAGAAGCCCTGGATTTGATCCCTAGGGCAGCAAAATGAATAAAGAAACATACAATGTAGTTCTAAGTTATCTTGACAAAAGGAAGATAAAGACCCATGTAATCAAGCACTAGTTATGTATATCTAGGACTCTGAGAGAAGAGCATTCAAAGTGAGCAGATAGAGGTGGATAAAACCCCAACTCCAGACTTCTTGTCAGGGATTATCTGCCACTGACTTTGCTATTAAGATAACATATTCCACACCATTTGTTCAATCACAGTTTGCAACTTAAAGGGAAATCACTTGCTAAGTGTAACCATTATTTGTGAGAAATTGCTTGAGATCTGCCTCACAGAGAATCATGCACAGCACAGCACAGCATGGGTGAGCAGCCCAAGAAGGAAACCTCTACTCCCTCTCCCCTGCCTGCTCACCTCTGAGCCACAGGCCAAGAGCAGCAGGGCTCCAGCCTCAAGGGTAGAATGTGGATTCTGAGGCACATTTTCAGGTCCCAGATCTTCCCAGAGCAGGTCTCTATCTCTGTATCTCAGTCTCTGCCTACTCACAGGTACTTGAGAAACAATTATGAAAAGGGTGTCAAGCTGCCACCTGCAGACCACCTGAGCTCTCTGTTTGCTCCCCTTCCCTACATGTTAATTGCCATAGATAAAGACGTTAGAAATAGCTCAGTGCAGAGAGGACTGTCCCAGTACAGGTAGGTGCACTACGCATTTATTCAGAATGTGACTTTCATACCAGTTTCATGCTGCTAGAGCTGAGAAACTGCATGCTTAAAATTGCTAGAAGGCTTACAATCTGCCTAGAAGCTAGACAACCTGGCAAATTGTAAGTAGACCCCTCTCAGTATTGACTTTTGAAAAGGAATCTTCTTTCCTCTTCTAACCCTGAACAAAATTCAGCCCCTCCCCTGCCCCCCCTTTTTTATTTTAAAGAGACAGCGAAAGAGAGAGAGAGAGAGAGAGAGAATTTTTTTAATATTTATTTTTTTAGTTTTCGGTGGACACACATCTTTATTTTTTTATTTTTATGTGGTGATGAGGATCCAACCCAGCCAGGCAAATGCACTACCGCTTGAGCCACATCCCCAGCCCCCCTGTCTCCCTTTTTAAAGCCATTGTCTAAAGTCCAGTAGAGATTGAAAAAATAATTCACTTTAAGAACATCATGCCTAGTAATGTTAGAGTGTAGGAAAAAGCAGCAGCCAGGAGGGATAAACTTTTTAAAATTTTATTTGAATGGAGGAGATGCTTTATTTGGAAGAGCAATCACAGAATGAACTGCCATTTAAAAAGGGAGATGGTGGGAGAGGGAACTAAAACATATTACAAAACTATTATGTGCCTGGTGTTCCATAAGTGATCAATAAATGATCATCCTCACAGCAACTCTGTAAGGTAAGTAGTTGATTATTTGTACCTTACAAATGAATACATAGACTTAGAGAGGCTAGGTTGACTTTCCCAAGGAACTAAACCCATCTGGGTCTTATGAACTGGGATTTGATCCTTGAGCTCTGATCTGACGGACTCTAAATTGTCAGCCATTTCTACTGTACTCACAACCCAGCACTGTCTGAGGATTGTCGCTGCTATTATATACCATATTTTCTCAAAGATGCTAAAGTGTTTCTAAAGAGCTCACTCAAGATAAAACAGTGAGTCATGATGAATGAAAGTGCATTAGTTAAGGAAATATTTAGTGTTATAAAAGATTTAAAAATGTTAGTGACTCATCACAATAGAAATTTATTTCTCACTCATGTGAAGTTCTGCCAGAGGAGGGTGAGGGTGTGGTGGGGGTAGATGGTTCAGCACCCCAGACTACCATCTTTACACTTGACACCCACAATTGCCCTGTTCAGCAACATGCAGTGTGCAGACCCACAGATGGTGGGAGGACCGAATAGGGCATTGCAGGAGGTTCTTAATGGGCCAGGTCTGGAAGTGGAATATATCACTTCTGCCCATATTCTATCTATTGGCTCCCAACTCAGGTTTATGACTTCACCTGATTGCAAAGCAAGACGAGAAAATTAGCCTAGTTATGTACTGAGGAGGGAAGGGAAGTCCTTTTGATGAACAGCCAACAGATCTCTGCTATAGGAGTAGAAATGTGGGATAAGTAGTCCCCATCCAATAGGGAGACTAGATACCAGGGGAAAGTAACTTAGAATAACTGATGATATAAATAGACTCTGACCTTTGCATGTCTAGATGTTTTTGATGAATTAACTCTAGTATAACAATAAATGCTGTGGCCCTTCCTCAAAACCTTTGGCTGTTTGCAGTAGATGATGGATGTCTAGAAAACACCCCTGACACTGCAGAGTTCAGTCGGGAATTCCAGTTGCACCAGCACCTTTTTGATCCGGAACACGATTACCCAGGCCTGGGCAAGTGGGTAAGTCAAGTCTCAGCTGCTAGTATATTTTGTGTTCTGGTACTCCAAAGGTACTGATGGCAGAGGTGAGCAATATGGATAGAAGGAAATAAGAAAACTTGTTTAGAAGTGAAATTTTTTTTTCCAGAAATCTCTGGTTGAGAGGGACTTTAATTGATTATCATTCCAAATCACACTCATGTGTCTAGGAGCAACATATCAAATCCATCCAAAGAGACAGCAACCAAAACAGATCATATCAGCTATAGTCTCCAGAGGCTCCTTCTTGGATCTTCTCCACAGCCCACATCCTAACACATTTTTGGGCTTCATCAGTATTTCAGGCCACTCACAGAATTTTGTCAAAAGCAAATGATTTTTTTAAAAAAAGGTGCTTAGAAAACTTGCAAATTTGATCTTTAAACTAAGAGTGATGATCTCTGCAGAATCAAGAGAAAAAGATGTCCAAGCTTTGAAACAGACATACATAAGCCTTACAGAAAGAGAAATTCCCAATGTATTGTAGCAGTGAGCATGGTTGGTGCCAGTCACCAGTTAGTATGTATTGCTGTCCGTTAAGGAAGTTGTTTATAATAAACACTTTTGAAAGAGAAATCATGAGCCCTTGGTACCGGGGTGCTAAAAACAAGTCTCGTCAATGTGACCACACTCTTCTGTTTGCCAGCACCCTTCATGTACTTTCCAGCTTGATGAGGGATGTGAAGTGGGCATGCTGCATTTGGACATCAGTGAAGTATTTGACAAGATCATGTATGATCTCCCATTGGAAGAGGTGGAGCGATGCAGCCTAGGCAACAGAGGGAGCTTGTTAGAGAATCCATGTCATGATGGAAGGGGATTTTTACATGGTATCCTGCATGTCTTAGCACTACCCCACTCCATATTTTTACCAATATTTGAAATAAAAATATAGAACATGTACTTATTAGATCCTTAGAGGATGACACTAAGTTGTAAACAATAACCCTGGATGACAGAGTTGGGATTCAAGGAGATCCCAACAGGCTGGAATATTGCTGCACACACATGTAAAACTGCACCAGGACCTGTCTAGGTTCCTGTGACTGGACTGATGCAATCAAATGCCCAAGTCCTGTGAGGACAGTGGGGGAACACTTAACAGGGTCAACTCACATATAATAGTCAAGTGGTCAGTACTTCTGTAGAACAAGGGAATGAATGAGTGTGTGGGCAGATTTCCAAATTGCCTAAGCCCTTCTAAGTCCTCGATTCACTCTCAGCTCATTACTGGCTAATGACTTGGCTTCCTACTTCATTGGGAAGCAAAGTCGTTAGCCTTTTGAGAGATTTCAAACCTTAACTCCCTGCCTTCCTTCTGTAGCGTTTTACTAAAAGAAATCCCTCCTGGTTAATGACCGCTTGCATTTCTTCCAGCATCTTGCTTCAACCTTGCATGGAAATAGTTCCCTCTGCCTTCAACATACACACATTTCACAAATTGAAGCAACAAAGCAAAAATACTGCTATGTTAATTTTCTTCTCCAGTTTGCCCTCTTCTCTTCTCTTCTCTTCTCTCTCTCTCTCATTCTCTCTCTCTCGTTTTCTCTCTCTCTCTCTGGTTCTGTTAGGGAGAATTGCTTTCTGGAGCCTTCTCCAAGCCTACTAGTGGAGTTGGTACATGTTGAATTGAACAGAAAAATATCTGGAGATTCTCAAATAGAATACTGCAATCATGAGACCCTTCTATAAAAGTTGTCCTGGTGGCATTATTAAAAGACAAAATAGAGGGAGAAGAGACTACAGACAGGAAGAAAAAATAGGAGAAGTGATTCTAGTTGTGATAGCTGTAAATACAGTGAAGAAGGTGAGAATCCATGATATTTCAAAGTGGGCAAACTAACTAGAATTATTATATGGTGTAAATGCATGAGGAGGAAAGATGAGAGATGCCAAGTCGATTTGAAATGGGTAGTATGAACCTTTCCTCCCTTCCTTCTGTAGCGTTTTAGTGAAACATTTTAAAGAGATGGAGAAGAGAGGGAGAGGGAACAAAAGAAGGGAGCAGGGAGAGGGAGAGAAAGAGTGGAAGATCATGAAACAGCACCAGGATGGGATCCACAAGGGAGAGGAAATTATTGCCAAACTGAAGCCAGGGCCAGGTTCACCAAGGAGGAAACAGAAGCTATGGAGCCTGCTTTGTTTCAGGTACTATTAGGTACTTAGCATACGATATTCATCAAGACATGGTACTTTTTTTTTTTTTTAAAGATTAATCTTGTTGTTGAGATGAATGGCATGCAAATAAATTTAGCTTAGCCCTGTTTAGCTTCGTATCCCAGGTGTGTTCCTATGACCAGGGAAATTCTGGGAAAGATGGAGGATAAGGGTAAAACAAGACCCAGGTCTGAGGTCCAATGTGACTAATTGACATGCTAGCCATGAAGGAAGTGAAGGCACTAGTGAAGGTAGAACTGAAGTCCCAGGTGGGAAGGTATCCAGCCTAATTGGGAGACCCAAATGAGCAAAAGGAAGAAAGGAGATCGAGAGAAGGTCCAAGTGAGGGCAAAGAGCCTAGTTGGTGGTGTGATGGAGTGAGAGAGAGGGAAACTTCCCACTTTCCAACTTTGATTACCTCCTCTTCAAAACCTTTTTAGATTTCTCTCACTATATTCCATGCACTCTCAGTAAGAGGCCAACCACTCTCCCTTATTCTCTTTGCTGCCTTCTCTAAATCCTGACTTGTTTTTCTCTCCTTCATTTTCATTCTTTGTCTGCATCAGAGCCAAAGATTAGAATTTAGGACCATACGTACAAGACAAAAGTAAGATGATAGATCAATGACCAGGAACAGTGTTTAACACCTTTTATCAACTATAATTATGTGTTTGTGTGAACTTAAGTTTCCTTGTTTATTTTATAATTACCACCCAGCAATAAAACAGGACTTGCTTGGCCTCCACATGGAAGTCTGAATGAGTCTGGCTTGCCCTTCTAAACTGGGACCACACAGACTTGCCTCCTCACTTATACAGGGTAGTCTCAAGCTTGTCTTCAGCTCAACTATCCTTTAAGTTCATAAAGCAAATATCTTTGACAGTAGAACTGCAACACAAAACCCTGCTTCTTTATGTGCTAGTAGCCCCTGTTTTTGACATTAGCTGGAGCTAAGCTACATCTTTAGCAGTGATTCACATATTACAAATAATCAGTGTCTGTCCTGTTTCCTGCATGCCTCTCTCGTTGTTAATGCAACAAGACACATTTATTAAATGCACATCAGATGCCTTCTGGGCTCTATGTTAGATAATGGGAATACATTGGTGACTAATAATAGTGATTATATTATACAATACAATAGTAAATACAATATACAATGAGAAGCCGTCTGTATTTTCATGGCTCATCGCTCATAATGTGTCCCGCGCAGCAATCTTTAAGGATCCCATCTAGGACTGGTTGCCCTTCAGGCAGCATGTGTAACTACAACATTGAGGGGCTGTGACCAGTGGCTGGCTGCTGATGATGTCAGTCCTGTCCTCTTTACACATTAACTGCTAAGCATTTTTCACTTTGGAAAAAGCTGTCTCAAAAAGCAAATGCTTCTCTTTTCCAAGTGCTTTGCACACCTTTTCACCACTAGTTGATTGGAGTCTGAGCCACGGGACAAACGAGGGTCAAGAACCCTCCCTGACTTTCATTGGCCTTCATGATTTCAACTTGTTTGAAAAGTCGAATGTCCTCAGTTGGGTTTTGTCCCAGGCTTATACAGGGTAGTCAGAGCCAAAGATTAGAATTTAGGACCATACGTACAAGACAAATTTGTACTTCAAATTTTCCATTTGACACATAAATAATTATACATATTTATAGGGTACAGTGGGACATTTCAAGTCACATATCTAATGTGTGATGATTCAGATCTGGGTAATTGGCTTATCTGTCAACTCAAACAGTAATCATTTCTTTGGTGGCATTCAAAATCCTCTCTACTAGCTATTTTAAAATATGTATGGATTTTTGTCAACCATGGTTATCCTACTGTGCTATAGAATGTTAGCAGTTATTCCTTCCATCCAACTGCACCCTGTAACCCATTAGTCATCTTCTTTCCACCTCCCCTCTCCACACCCTTCCCACCCTCTGATAACCATTCTACCCTGTACATCCATTAAACTTTTTTTAGCTTCTGCATAGTCATGCCTGCTATCCATGTACTTTACACCAGGGAAGCACATGATGGCAGTTGGTCCCACAATTGGTGGTTTTAACTTAGCTCGCTTTGCTAAAGTGTTGTCTACCACATTTCTCTAGTGTAAAATCATCATTTTCCACTTTGAAATGAATAGTTACTCTGTGGGAAAATACTTTTAGACTGTGTAAATATTCTGTTCTCCATTCAAATTTTAACCAACCAATTTAGTATCCACTGCTGATGCTTCCCAGAATCAGCTATTACTATGGTGGTTGAAAATGGTGATTTTCTTACTCTCCTATTCTTTCTGAATTTACTAGTTGGCATTCTACTCTAAGCAAGTGTTTTCCCTGCTTCCCTTCTGCCTGTCTGTCTTTCATCCATCTATCTATGTATCTATCTATCTATGTATCTATCTATCTATCAATCCATCTATCTACCTATCTATCTATCATCTATCATCGGTCTATAGGTATGCTATTTATTTAGTATCAGCATACATTCCTGTAACTGCTAATTTTGATGTTTGAACTGTCCTAGATTTGGTCAGTTGGAGTCCCTTCAGGCTGATTTCTTTTCTTTCTTTCCAACATGACTCTATCATTTTCTTGGGTGTTTCCTTGTTTGCTAACCGAATGAACTATTCCAATTTTCTTTGTCCTCATACTATCCCTGCCATAACCCTGGAATCAGATATTTCTCCAAGAAGCCCCTCCAACCCCCATTTCATTTAGGAATGGAATATGAAACCCAGAACTGAGCAGATGTCCAAAATATTGATGGCACAATGGAAAGCCCTTTTAATGAACTTAAACCCACTACTCACATAAAAAGCAGGCTCCCCACTACTCAAAGAATCACAGTGAATGGGTATCAGAAGGTGTGACTTGTTTCTTCTCCAATAGGTATCAAGAGAGGTAGCTGATTTTCTCTCATTCATTCTGGGTTTTTTTTTTTTTTTTTTTTTTTTTTTTAATATTTGGTTGGTTTTAGTTCCAGGGATTGAACCTAGAGGCATTTAACCACTGATCCATATCCCCAGCCCTTTTTATTTTTTATTTTGTGACAGGGTCTCACCAAGTTGCTTAGAACCTCATTAAATTGAGCCACTGGGATTACAGGTGCCCAATCCAGCTTTTTAAAATTATGTTTTTGACCTACACTGTACCTACCAATCCCTGTCATTAAATCCAGACAATAGCAGGGATAGAGGCAAATGCTCCAGCCACTTCCCTGCAGGGGTGGGGAAGAATACCCTGCTAGTTCTCACCCCAGCTCTGAGGGAAATGCAGAAACCTTCTTTGAGAAGAAGACTTGCCAGCCCTTCTGCATTTCTGTGGGTGTCATCTGCCCTGAGATCTTCTATAAGAGATTCAACTAATGCTGGTGTTAGTTACCCTGATGGTGGCCCTGAGGAACTGTGCCAGAGCTGATTGGCATTCTACCCTATGACACCAGCTCTGGGTCCCTCTGTGCTCCCTCTAGCTCAGGCAGCCGAACACAGTGGTGCCTGTTCTCACCGGCTTTCCCCACAGCCTCCCTTCCTTAGCTCTGGAAGGAACACCTAGGACATGCTCTGTGCATTATAAGTTGTTTACATTCACAGACGGTAGGGAGCCCCACTGCAATATCCTCCTGCCTTGAGGGAACGATCAGCAGGTCTGTCTTTTCTCCCTTCTGATATTAACTTGATCCATCCCCCAGCTGAGCAGGAGGTAGAGGACACAGCCAGTTTGGATTTTGGCAGTGAAGGCTCCTGCACTCCTGGCTCAGCCCCTGCATAGTTGAGGTTGGGCCAGGAATATGCATTGTCAATTGCAGGTGGGGTAGATTTTAATGAACATAAAATGATGAAGCTCATTCTTGGCATTTGTCATTTTCACTTTCAAATCTACCATTAAAAAAACCTTAATAACCAGACAGCCCAGAGGATACAAGTGCTGTATCAACTTGTTCCTCTCCAGAACTCTGTCGTCTCCTTTTATTTTTTGTAAAGTCAATATCAAGGTATTTCACTTAGAGCAAGATGAATCACCTCTTTTGTACATTATTTCCCTTCTGATTAAAAAACCAAATAAATAAAACAACACAAGTGAAACTCCCAAATCCCCTTCTCCCGTTCTGCCTTCAGGTCAAGTGCTCTGTCTTTTATAATCTCAATAGAAGGAAATCTGTGAAGCATGTGTCTGATATTCTAGAGCTCATTTAAGTCCACTGTGTGTTTGAAATACAGCAATATGTGGAAACACTTATACAAACTGCGGTAACGGAGCCTCCCCCTGCCCCAACATAACTTTGCTTTCTGCCAAGAAGTTTTTTTGGCAGTTTTTAAAAGGTTCACTCTATTATAAAAATGTTACAGACCAAATGGCTTTCTGATTGTCTTGACTGGGGCCACTGACTGGAGCCACAGAAGGGATGGCCGCAGAAGTCAGCGTCCGTTTATTTACACAGGGTTTGATGTTAATAGTCAGACACGGCTCTTGAGAACAGTTTATGTATGTGCACAGTTCATAAAAAGGGGAGTTGGATGTTGAGATAAAATTATTTATTTTAATCCAAGGCTGTTCACAGTGAGGAGATGGGGTTCCAGCGCCCTGGTATGTTGGACTGTCATGCTTTCCTGTTTAAGGGATTGCTGATGACACTTTGTGCCTCAGGGCATTGCAGGGGACTTTATGAAAAGCTGCACAGCCACCCGCTTTTCTCTTGTGGTCTATCGTTCTACATGACATTCCTTTCATCTAGCTTTGTTTCCAAAATATGTGTATGCAAATATCCAGGGCACACACCAAGTATTGCTTTTAAAACAGACATTCGCCAAATTTGATCCATACTTCCGGCATTGATGTTTTCTTTTCTCCCCATTCTAGAACAAGAAACTCCTCTACGAGAAGATGAAGGGAGGACAGAGACGCAGGCGGAGGGTAACTCATGGTCTGCTGGGGTGGTGTTGGGATGTCTTGCATATTCTGAATGGGGCAGTTGACAAGCTGGAGGCTTCAGTTGCTGGAAAGTAGCAGAATCCTGAGGAACAGTACAGTGGTCCGGTGTGACAAGGGCCATGCCCAGAAAGTCCACCCTTGGCTTCTGGGATGGCTTCTTCAAGCTTAGGCACACAATTTTCAGTGGAATGCCCATAACCTCCCATCCAGACAGGAAATGTGCACTGTAGCCCTCCCAGCTGGGTGGGAGATGCAGGGAGAACCCGAGGCTCTGTCTTACCTTGAAGGGTCTGTGGGCCAGGGAAGGAGACTGCTCACATATCTGCCTCAATTAGGTAAAAACACAAGGCAAGAAAAAGGAAGTGTTGAACTGCATGCTCCAGCCATGAGTCAAAAGGAGTGTGGGAGCAAATGATGAGATGAGTCAAACTTCATTCCTTACACATATCTTTTCTTGTGGCCTAACCAGAGGGATATAAAACCCACTGGACCTATGGGGTTGGTTTGCTGACTGCTGAGTTTACTGCAGGCTCAGTTGTTAATTATCCCAGGGCTGCCCAAGGTGGGACCTTGGTCTGGGTGCTCTACATTTAGCTACTGCCTAGTCACTTGTATGTGGTCACCTTGTGTAAAGCTGAACGCTGAATCTGCTTCGAGTTTCCATTGCATTTTATGGCATGGAGACATGATAAGTGATCTATCTGTGTATTCTGTTAATCCACTGGTACCTTATTAGATAGAAGGTCCTGGGCACTTGTCTCTTTTTTCCTGATCAGATGAAGTGGAAAATCGCATTATTACACAGTAAAGTACTACAAAATACTAATCACTTTAATTAAAACATACAAATGAAACCGTATATCCACAGGCCACTGACCATTGATTCAGAATCGCAGTTACCTGGATCCTAGCAAAATTTGGGAATCTGGACAGTGCTAATTATAGCCATTCTGAATAGTTTTGCCAAAGTCAGTCAGAGAGTGCTTTAAGAAGTGTGGATTATCCAGCCTCGAGATTAATCCTTAGGCTCCTGCAACAGACAGTTAAAGCCCCTGTGCTTACCCACAGCCAGTTTCCTATGTGAGAAGCAGAAAGTTCTTACATCTGGAAACACATCTTGGTTGGGAGAGTTAATGGGGTTATTAGAGGTTTTTCTTAGTGATTACAGCTTCCAATGGCAGATGGTGATAGGAAGGCTGTAATGTGTTCTTGAGAGAACATCAAGAAATTCTCTTCTAGGAGCTCAGAATACACATAATTTACCAGGAAGATGGCTGGAATATCTCCCCATGGCACAAGGACATTTCCAAATAAGACCAGAGACTGACCCAAAATGAATAACTTAGCATGCAGCTTTAATCGGCTGGACTTTCTGGCCTACCATTCTTTCAGCCCTGACTCAGTGAATGACTGTGGGTCACAATCTAGGTCATTTTTCCAAGACAGCAGTGATTACCAAAACTCAGAAATCTGGCTAAGACACATGTTATAACGGATTTTACTTTGGCCTCAATGTCTTCAACATAGGAAAGGGGTAGAATTTAGGAAAATAAGGGTCACTTTGACCCAAAAGTATCAAGTTCTTCCTATTCTCAGGCATTTATAAAGCCCTGGGCCTCTTCAAACTGTTGGGGAAACAGAAGCTACTGTCCCCTCATCAGGATGTTCCCAACTTGAGGTATTCCCATTTTGAGTGAAGACCTTCGCCACTCCCTGGAGTATGAATCAATAGGAAGAAATTATGGGCTTGCTTTGTTGAAAAATCAGGGCTTGCTCCAGTAAAGCTAAGCATCTGCTGTGAGTTTCCAGAGGACAGCCCAAGCAAGGATCCATTCCCCATGGCTCTTCCAGTTGTGAAATGGAAATAAGATTCTCTGTGTAGCCTAACTAGTCTCTCATCCAAGTGAGAAGATAAATACATAAACACTCTTGAGTTCAGGACCTAATTAAAACCAAAGCTTGTTATTATTATTACTCTGAAGTGTTGGATTTAATCCTAATAGTGAAACATTTATCCCAAAAGTTTAAGGGATGACTCCTTTTCCCCCTCAATTTTCTTCCCCTTACCTTCAGCCTTTGACATTTCTTGGTCTGGACAGTGGAACTTTTTTCCACAAAAGTCCCTTATCAAGAAGGAGTCCCCTGAAGTTCCAGCTGAGTGCCAGGTGGCTTTATGTGACTTTTATACTTACTTACTTTCTATTTGTTTCATTAAAAAAAAGATCAATTCACCTTTAGATGACTTTGAAAAATTTTTTCTCCTAAGCTATATCTTGTTAATATTCAATATTTACTATTTATCTTATTTAATGCAATTTATTGGTTTTTTAATCCCATGTTTGATAAACATGACCATCTCATATTCTTTTAAAATGTTACAATTTTCAGAATAAATGCTATTACTAAATAGAAAATATGATATTGAATGTGCTTTTACAGTCCAGTGTTCCACTTACCCCAAGATACTGATACTATCCCCTAGGGTAGGCCAGACTGCTCTAGTTGACAATCCCCCAAAAGTATTAAAGAGTATTTTAGAGATGATTGTCTGTTTGTGACATCACTTTTCAAATATATGAGGACTTTGCTCACTTTGCAATTCTCACCTTGTTAATGATGCATTTTTGCAAGAGTGAGTTGAATCATTCATTTTACCAGACATAATGTGAAAGGACGTTTATGGATGAGGTTCCTTTTATTTTCTTTTGGAGAATGTCTGCTTATCTTTCAAGAGCATCAATGGCAGGCCATTTCCCATGGGAAAGAGAGACTCACCTGTGAACTGCTTCCATTTGTCCATGGGGCTTATCATACAATGAGATTGCTGATCATTTGTAACCACAGCTTCTTTCTTATATTTTGGTTCCATTACTGGAAGGCAACTTCAATAAACAAATATCTTCCAAACTATTTAAAATTTGCTTGCTAAAGATTTTGTTGTAAAGCTCCAATTGTTAGTTCAAATCCAACACCCCCCCCCCCAAAAAAAAAAAAAGATGTATTACAGACAGAATGGGAAAACCTTGACTCATTCAGAATATCAAGATTTCAGAGTATGGAATCTTGAATCCAAAAATAAAGGAGATATCGATACAGCCATAGTTTCCTTCTTTCTTTTGGCTTTTGAATTTGCTGAGAGAGGGATTCCAGAGGCCCTGATGACCTTTCATTCACAGTCACAGGATGATCTCTGCCCAGTCTTCAGATGCCAATTCTCATTTGGTGCTACTCTGTCCTCCACTTTAGAAAAATCATCCTTTTTTGAGGAGTGGGGGTCAAATCCATGGCCTAAGCATACATGCACTCTACCACTGAGATACCCATCAATCCCTAGAATGTTCTTCTTGTACAATAATTGAATGCATCCTATTTTCCCTTTTTCACCTTAGTAGGACCATAGAACAATGGATTCTAAAAAAAAAATCTAGGGCTTGGTATCTAAGTTAGTAGCAAGAGCTTATTAGCTGGTCTGCCACAAATTTTTATGCCAAAAAAAAAAAATTTAAGGACCGCATTGCATTTGATAAGTAACTACGGTTGTATGATATCATAATCTGTCAAATGGTGTTTCAGAGGCCACTGAGGTATAAAATAATACACTGGAGTAATCACTTGGTAGGTGGGAGGTATCATTGTTAGCTTATTGTTAACCCAATAGGCAAGAAACAGTTCTCATTTACTTCTTTTTTGAGATAGTTATATCTGTTGCTCACATATAATACCAAACCATATTTTTTTTTCAGAGTGTCAATCCATATCTACAAGGACAGAGATTGGACAATGTTGTTGCAAAGAAGTCGGTCCCCCATTTTTCAGAAGAAGATAAGAATCCAGAGTAAAGAGAAGAAGATGCTGGCTGGAATCCCCTCCCCCATGCTGCTTATTGCATGCAATATTAGAGCCTCTGTGAATGGAAGCATGTTTCTTATATAGATAATTATGGATGAAGCAGCTGTATGTGCATTGTCCTTCACAGTGATAGCTCTGCTTTCTGCTAATTAAAATAAGAGCTCCTTTTTATGTGGATCTGCAATGAACATTAAAATTAAAATGTATAAGTTGAGTACAATAAAAAACAAGACTTCAAAATGCTCAGATTTCATGCAGTTTAAAATGGTGTTTGGGGCTGTGCTGTTTTGGCTGAGTCTGTAAAAAGCTGGCATTTGATTTTGATTATGTAGTGCATCCAACCCTTGGGTCTTGTTACACACCAATAAAGAAGTTTGTACTCAAGGGGAGGGGCTGACACATCTCACTTGGCTGCTTCTTAATAAATGTGTATGCAAGCATTGGTGTGTGAAGTTGTTGTTTTTTAGTGCATTATGAAAAAAACACTTTCTTTGTTTAGTAGAACACTGTGAGATACATGATCTTATCAGATCTGAACAGTAATTCTGTGAAGTAAATGGAGCATGTGCTATCCCCACTTTACAGATGGTAGAACTGAGAATACTCAACACACCACTGGGAATAATCAGAAAATCCCAGAATAGGGAGACTTTACAGGCCAAGTAACTTTTCCAATAAATAAATGGTAGGAGGGTACACCATGGGAAATAATAGATTTTTAAAGGGCTGTAGAGGCATATAAACTAAATAAAATGTGTGTAGGTCTTATTTGTATTCGAACTCAAGTCAAATTTTACGAACATTGATCAGAAAACTGGGGAAGTTTGAATAATGACTGAATATTTTTTGCTATTTAGTTGTTACATGGCACTAAGTCTGTTTTTCTTTTCCATAGAACCCTTATCTCTTAGGGATAAATATTGAATTATTTTCAGATGAAATGACTTGATGTTTTAGATTTGCTTTAAAATAATCCAATGGTAGTGATTGTAGGGGAGAGAATTTAGAGTACAGATGAATCAGAATTGGCCATAAATTGATAGCAGTTGAAGCTGGGTACTAGGCATATGGGGATTCATTGTACTTCTATCTCTATATTTGGATATATATTTGAAATTTTCCACACCATATATTTTTTTTTCAGAGCGTCAATCCATATCTACAAGGACAGAGATTGGACAATGTTGTTGCAAAGAAGTCTGTCCCCCATTTTTCAGAAGATAAATTAGAGGTTAAAAGGGAAGAGTAGTTTATGGAAAGCATTGGCCTGGAAATAACAATGTAGACTAGTTTTCCTGGGGTATTGTGGAAGGAAGTAGCAGAGAGGTCCATGGGAGAGAAAATTTGGTTGGGGGGCTGGTAAATTGGATGGCAGGGGCCTAAGTGTCTGGAAGGAAAAGTGATTTTCATGGAAAAAGAAAGGAAACTTAGAGGTCACAGTCTATCAGCCTTTCCACAAGGCTCCGGCCAAGGATCTTTGAAACTAGGAAGTCGGTTGTAACCACCCCAGAGACATGTGGAGAACAAAAGAAGAACATGTGTGGTACAGTAGCCAGAATGGCAGGCACACGGGGCTAGCTCCATCAACCCTCAGTTCTGATTGAACTCCCACTGTGGGTACAGCCCACTGGAGGCCCCCAGGAGCAGTTACCCAGCATGAGGATACAGGCTGCCCCAGAGGAGTTTACAATGGGGCAATCTTGAAGAGAATTGCTTCTTGTTGCTTGCTGGGAGGAAGACAGAGAGAGAGAGAGGGAGGGAAGGAGAGAGAGAGAGAGGAAAAAAATGTTGTTTAGTGTTTTCTGCAGCATTTGTCTGAAGATGCCCTCCCTACTCTCTGCCTACCAAGCAAGTCACCAGGCTGGGTCTTCTAGAAATGACTTTTCAAAATGTATTTGTACCAACAATGCAGAATGTCCCCGGATCCACCTGAAATTCCTGAAAGGAGAAATTCTGAGCTCAAGTGTTTCTGCTAGGGAGATGGGAGTCTCTCTAGGTTGGGTAGCTACCTGGAGGTGATGTGATCTTGGAAAACTGGAGTCATCCACTCAATCTACAGTACCTCAACCACTGCCACACAGTAAGAAGCAGCCACCCACCCACATCTTCCCACCTCCTGGAACAGATTCTGTCCCTTTGGCAAGCCTGCAAGGAGGACATTTCCTGTTTGCCCAGCGAGGCACAAAGGCCAGCAGAAACATCCATTCTCTTCTTTTTCCTTGGAAAACTTTTAGAGGTACAAGGTAGCACTGAGAATGGCACAGATTATCAGTCACAGCCCCAGGCCTAATTAGGGCCCAGGGAGCACAAGTCTCAGGGTCCTCTCTATCTCCACTAAAGTGTCACTTCATTGGACCAGGAAAACGAGGAACCAGAGAGTGAGAGTGTATATTTAAAATAGCAAATGGCATTTAGATTATCAGATGTAGAAACTCAGTCCTCTTGGGAGGACTGTGGGGACTAGTGGTGGGTGGATGAGGACATGGCTAATCATTGCACCTACTGCCCAGCTGGAGTGAATACAGATGAGAAAGTGGGAGAACAGAGTGGGTATGGATTAAAAATGCTTGGGAGGCACTGCTTCTGGGGTTTATTCATGAAATTACTTACACAAAATACTTATTTAGGTATAATATTGGGGGTACCAATAAGAGAGGGGAAAATCAGCAGCAAAAGTAATGAATAACGAGTGCAGTGTACTCAGATGAGCCCACACCCACATTTTGGGCATGGCATTACAGGTAAATTAGAGTGGAAAATAAAACTGATAGGGGCCTGGGACAGGCAGCTGGGGTGGGACTGGGTAGGGTGACAGTAACTCCCATTTAGAGTATAGTTAACACCATACTTGAGAAAGCACCTGTTTCTAGACTGATAATCTCATTATTATCACAAAATAAAATGCAACAAAACAAAATAGATACTGTCCTTTGACATCTAAGAATGACCTCTTGGTTTAGCCAAACCTCACCTGTAGCCCTTTCTAGGGAGATGGGAGTCTGTCTGGTATCAGGATGAATATTACTTAAGGCGGGGGGGGGGGGGAACTACTCACCACAGCATCTGAATTGCAAGGGGTCTAGTGGGCCATTGTCATCAATGTGGACACTGCATGCACTCAGAGTGAACTACAGCTGCAGCTCTTTTGTTTTTTAATAATTTTTCAAGCACATACCTAACGTTTTAATTGGTTTTTTTTCTTTCCAAAAGACCTAACAAGCACAATTTTAGAGGAGGAAATGTTTATTTGGTGCTTACAATTTCAGAGGTCTCAGTCCATAGACAGCCAGCTCCATAGCTCTGGGTCCAAGGTGAGGCAGAACATTGTGGCAAAAGGGTGTGGCGGAGGAAGGCCATGACAACAGAAAGTGGAAAGAGCACTTGACTCACTAGGGACAAAATATAACTCCCAAAGGCACATCCCCAATGAGCTCCTTCTCTAGCCACTCCCTGCCTGTCTATAGTTATCACCCAGTGAATCCCTATCAATAGATTAATCTATTGACTAGGTAAGAACTCTTTCATAATCCAATTTTTTTCACCTCTGAGCATTCTTGCATTGTCTCACACATGAGCTTTTAGGGGATTGGGTACATCTTATGCCTAAACCATAACACCTGATATGCCAGGAGGTGATTTGGAATGTCCCTCCTCAGGGTACCGCCAAACATTTGCGTAAGAATGCCAAGGTCATTCATCAGTCTAGTGGGAAAGTGGAGATTTTTGGAGTGCTGTCAGCCCCTGCTGCCATTTCTAGCTACTACTAGCCTTGCTGCTGAGTCCTGGCCTAACACAGTGCTTCAGTGCTTGTCTAGTGGGATGCCGGGTTGAGGCCCCAGAGCTGCTGACACAAGGGTCCATGCTCAGTATGCAAAGCTAGAGCACTCTTTTTTTTTTTTTAAAGAGAGAGAGAGAGAGAGAGAGAGAGAGAGAGAGAGAGAGAGAGAGAGTTTTAATATTTATTTTTTGGCAGACACAACATCTTTATTTTGTATGTGGTGCTGAGGATCGAACCTGGGCCGCACGAATGCCAGGCAAGCGCGCTACCGCTTGAGCCACATCCCCAGCCCTAGAGCACTCTTAATTCACAGTCATCGTTGCTTTCTAGAGTACAATCCAGGGAGCTGCCCCGACATGTGCCACCTTACCACTCTTTCCTCCTGCCCTTCAACCACCAGTATGTTTGTTTTTGTTTTTTTTTTTTTAAACACTTAAAAGCAGGCTAGTTACACACTTTCACACTTTCCCCAGCATAACGGGATCTTATCATGCTTCTTCCCTTACATAATCAAAAGGAGCCAGGAGCACCTCCTCCAGGGGTACTGCTCATTCTGTCTCTAATCCACAAGCTTCTACATTGTTATGGTTTAAATGTGAGGTGTCCCCCAAAAGCTCATGTGTGAGACAATGCAAGAAGGTTCAGAGGAGAAGTGATTGGGTTATAAGAGCCTTAACCCAATAAATGAATCAATCCCCTGGTGGGGATTAACTGTGGTAACTGAAGGCAGGTAGAGTGTAGATGAAGGAGGTAGGCATTGGGGGTGTGCCTTTGGGATATATATTTTGTATCTGTTAGGTGGATTCAATCTCTCTCTCTCTCTCTCTCTCTCCCTCTCTCCCCTGATCATAATGTGAGCTGGTTTCCTCTGCCACTCTCTTCTGCCATGTTTTGCCTCAAATCAGGCTCTGAGGAATGGAGCTAGCTGCCTATGAACTGAGACCTATGAAACCATGAGCCCCCAAATAAACTTTTCTTCCTTTAAAATTGTTCTTTGAAGGTGTTTTAGCCACAACAGAGAAAATGCTGACTAAAACACACACTCTCCCTACAGACAGAGGATGCTGACATTCAAAGCAGTCTTTGATTGGGCACTATCTCTGCAGAGGGCATTCTTGCACAGAGCTAAGATTCTCTCTAAGATGTTCTAATTCATTCACACCCATTTTATGAGTCAGGACAGGGTCAGGTAAGGGACAGAAGTGATTTAGAAATCAAGATGTCACATATAAGAGGTTGATCAGGGACAAGAGTCATGGCAGAAGCTGTGAGGAATAATAAAGACCCAGAAGAGGGACAGCTGACCAGAGGAAGCACATCAGGAAAGAAAACCAGAAGGTCTGAGCTTTCTGAGCTTGCTGTAGTTTGGATAAGTGCCCTCCAAATATTCATGTGTTAAAGGCTTGGGTTCTAGCTATGGCACTAGTGGGAGTGGTGTGGCCTTAGGGGTTGGGGCTCCTGGGAGGTCTTTAGGTTATTGGGGATTAGCAATTGAAGGGTATTGTGGAACTCCAGGCCCCTCCTCTTTTTCTCTTTTGCTTCCTGGCCGTGTAGTGAGTGATTGCTCTCTGCTGCACACTCCCACCATGATGTTTTTGCTAAGCACAAAGCAATAGGGCCAACTGATCACGGACTAAAACTTCCACATTGGTGAGCCCAAATAAACCTTTCTGTCTATAAATTGATTGTTTCGGGTGTTTGTTGCAGTGCTACAACACTGTCAAAAGAGGCTTTCAAAGCCAGGAGTAAAATTGGAAGCAGAATATTTTAGGCAAAGAAAGATACGTGCAAAATAATATATAGAGAGACAATAGTATATGCCAGAGTTCAGCCTGGTTATAGTTTAAGCAGTAACACATTTGGGAGAGATAAGAGAAAAGCCTGATGAGGTGGGAAGAGACTAGATACAGTCACATGGGAAATGCCAAGGAGTGTGGACTTCATTCTGAAGGAGGTGGTGTTCCCAAGGAGATTTCGTAGGAGAAAGGGTATTATCAAGATTATATTTTAAAATGATCACCAGTAAGAATATGCAGACCAGGCCCAAGGCTGTTGATGTTTGTAATCTAGACTACACAGGATAGAAATAAGGGGGTGAGGGAACAAGAGAATATTCATTATTTGAGAATATTGAAGGTTAACTTTAAGAGAATTTGGACTCCAAAAATTGGGTAAATACTCCCAACAGAAAATTGTATCTAGAAATAAAGTTAATGTCAGTCTTTTGGCTAAATCAGGCAGCCCCACTCTTTATCATCCTCCTTTGTGTTCCTGTGAGACATCACATGTGCTTTCCACCTAGTCCCTATAACAGAGAATAATAATAAACATTGCTATATGTGCACAGTAAGATCTAGATGCATGGTTCATTTAATCCTCCCTCACTATCTTTTATAGAGGAAGCAATTGAGGCTGAAAGTTTGGACAGTTTAGCCAAAACTCTATAATCAGTAAATGATTGGAACTTGAGTTTGGCTTGGAATCCCTGATACTATTCCCTGGACCACACTGCTACCAGTACTTATTTACTTATGTATCTGTCTCGGTTGTGTGCTCCTTGAGGCCATGGACTATGTTTCTTGTTTCTTTTTAACTTGAATCTTGCACTGGGGCTAACAAGTGGGCAAAAACTGAATACGAAATGCATGAACATGGAGAACACTTTGAAGAAGTCATAAAAGGTTTATCATCTTATACTGTGTATAAAAATGGAAGAGTGGTATTATCACTTACTTGGTTGGGGCTTACACATTGACTTTAAGCTGTGTATTTGATTCTCCAGACTTTTTGAGAATCAGCCTATAAAAATCCCTTTCTTTCTTTCTTTTTTAAAGAGAGAGAGAGAGAGAGAGAGAATTTTTTAATATTTATTTTTCAGTTTTCAGTGGATACGACATCTTTATTTTATTTGTATGTGGTGCTAAGGATCAAACCCAGCGCCCCACGCATGCCAGGCGAGCACGTTACCGCTTGAGCCACATCCCCAGCCCTAAAAATCCCTTTCTTCCCTGAGTTTCTACCCAAATGTCTCAGTTCCAGAAGTTTCAAGGTGCAGAGGTCCAGCCAAAGACCTCAATTTGCTACATTCCAAGGATGGCCGTGGGTCACTATTTTATTAGAAGATGAACCAGACCAGCGTAATGGCCCTACTTTCCATGAGGGAAAAATCTGAGGGCAGCCACAGCCTTGGGTTACGCTGTGGGTTTTCATCAGCTGGTGCTCTTCTGACCATGAAACACCCAAAAGCCAAGTGGGCAGCACATATGGGATATGCCAGCCCTTACCTAATATCCAGTGCTATGACAATAACCTTGGGATAAGAAGACAGAGAACTTGGGGAAAGTTTGCCTATCAATGGGCAACTTTCTTGAAGGTTTGGAGGAAAGAATAAGAGGACAGGGAGCAGATCATTATCTTGCAAAAGAAGCTCCCAGGACATTATTCACTGGATCTATCAAAAGCCAGATCTACATAACTAGGAGTATATCTTTAAAAAGGAACATTCCCTGAAACCTTCTGAGGCCTGGATTTTACCAATGGCTTAGACATGGCAGGACTCAGGGGAGCTTACTCTTACTTTTACTTCCTATTTCCTAAGGGGAAAAAAAATTGTCTTTAACAAGAATTTTGGCTGCCAAGCTGTTTTCCCAAAACAGGTTGATGACTTAATTACAGATGGATCAGAAACATGTGGATCAAATTTCCTTCTGAAATGCACATGTGTTTTGTAATTAAAAGGAAATGTGTAGAATACAGCAGATTTGGTGGGCAGAAAGCCCTGGGAGAAGGCAAGGTATACTGAAAATTATCAGTACCATTTAATGAAAGAACACTTAAACTGCTAATGGGCACAGAGGAATCCACAGAAAGAGTTGGTAAGAGGTTTGTGGATGTCACACTTTGGCTTCTGAAGTTCGTAAGAAAAGGAAGGGTGTTTGCAAAGATTCTAGTAAAGGCATCCTTGAATTTAGGTTTGGAAACATATTAAGTTGGACGTTGTAAAGAAAAATCTCTGAGAACAAAGAGTTCCTATAGGATGGACTAAAATAGTTCATCCAAATAGAATAAAGTTCCTCTGGGTCTGATGAATTTAGCATGAAGGTAGAACTTGTTGATATACCATTCTTCCCAACAGAAACAAAAAATTATATTCACAGGAAACATAAAAATATTTGCAATAGTTCTTAGTGTGGCAATTGGATGCCCCACGAGTGAGAAATATCTTCATAAAATCCATTTGGCAGCCGTAGTGATTTTCCTTGCAGGCAGGACACATGTGACCTTTATCTTTGGTTGCCACTTTCCTAGAACTCACCATAATAATACCATTCATCTGTTCATCCAGCAGCAATTATCAAAGATCTAGTCTAGGTGACAAATACTGAGCCATGCTCTAGAGCTGGGGAATCTTATTTATATAAATATATAAGATATAGGCTCTTGTCTTATGTAGTTTACAGCATGGTTGACAAAAATGACTTTGGCAATTTGTACATTACTATATTGTACTTGATCCTGTAGCATCATAGTTTGATGGAGTAGTTAGACATGGAATCTTTGTAATTCGATTTGCATTTAACCTTGGGTTTAGCAACTTCCAAGTTGTTCAACCTTAAGCAAATGAATTCGTCTTGTTGAACCTTAGTTCTATTATCTGACAAATGGGAAAAGAACCTTAGTTCTTTTATCTGACATATCTAATTGATGTGTAGGTAAATTATATACAATACAGTACCTGGGTTAGGATTCAATTTGGAGGCCAAATTCAGAATCAGTTGGATTTTAGTGCAAGAAACAATTTCTTTCTACTCTGGTTCTTTCAAGATGAAATGGATTTCATGCAAGAAATTATGTTCTCACAAAATTATTTGAAAACGTGGAGAAGTGTGAGACAGGAATCCATGACTGGGCTTAAGCAACCCAAGGTCATTAGCATAGCTGGAATCCAGAGGTCAGGAAGTGGCGACTGGTGCTACCGACACCACTACACCACCATGTCTGATGCATGACACCCAGGGACCATAGTCTGGGCATAGGAATGCTGAGGTTGCCTGTAGCTACCACTCTCACAGCCTAAACAGCAGCTGCAAAACAGGTTTTCCTCTCTGTTCCACCTTCAGAATCATCTTGTTTGGTGTTCTAGTTTGCTTCCAGAAAACTAACTGCCAAGTATCACCTATATTTTCCATATTGGAATTGGCAAAGCACAAGTGAGTTTCATGCTTTGTCAAAAGTTAGAGAGCCGGTTGTATGATCTAGTTCAGCCATCAGTTCACTATAATAGCTCTAGAAGAGAAAAGTGAGATTGTAGAATTTTAAAGACTATTTTTTCTAGTCTTCTTGTTTGATAAAACAAGAAAGCATGCTCAAACCAACCAACAAACAAACCAAAAACAATAACAACAAAAAACCCCAAATAATTGCTGCAACGATGTAAATCAAACTCAAGTTGTATCCTTAGTTTTGACATAGGAATCATTACGGTCCCCCCACCCCACGCCCATCTCAGATATACAGTGGCAGGAATGGACAAGGTGAGATTGCAAGTTTGTCTTTATAATTTTCCACTATATTTTGGTTTATTTTGTTTGATTTTTAGATTGGGCTGCTAGCTTATTTAACCTTCACAGCTTTAGGAAGATTTCACTAGAGCATCCAACAGAAGATTAATCCATCATATTGAGATGGCACCACTTACCTAAGAAGGTCAAATTACTTAGCAATTAGTCAATCAGACTCCAGAATACTCTGAGAGAGAGTGGCATAGGAGAGAGAGAGAGTTATTTTCATTTAGATGAATTGAGGGAGTGACAGGGGCTGATGGAGGAGCCAGAAAGAAACGGAGAGAATCCCTTGTACCATATTTCTCCCAACCAACAATCCAGGAAACATTTTCCAAATCACTTTTTACATATGTCTTGACTGCTGAGTCACCAAAGATGTCTTCAATAGATTCACAACTCAAACCATATTGCAGCATTTTTTTAAGTGAAGGGGAAGATTGAAAATGAGAATATAATATTTCTTCTATTTTTGTGAATGGATGTGTTCGATATAAAACACTGTGAGCAAGCAGCTAATACTCTATTTGTTACTATGCTCAGATCGATGGGTGCCCAACCAAAAGCTGTAAGAGTCCCACATGACTCCTGATTACATGCTTGTACATACAGTTTTCCTCCTTTCCTCACATCTTAGGAGAAAGGGCTTTTTTAAGATACATTTTTTGAACACTGAACTGAGTAAACTGCTTTTCAAAAGGCTAAAGTGCTTTCCTCCTGATTCATTGTGGATGCCTACAAGAATATTTCCTTTTAAGTTAAAGCAATTTAAAAATTCTTCCCACTGAATCAATTTACATATTTTTATTGCCACTATTTTTAATAAGGAACTTTTCTCTTTTTTTAAGTTCATTCTACTTTGTCCCAACCTTTCTTGTACTTCTTAGGAGAAAAGAAACAGAGTTCACTTAAAACACTCTTGTTTATGATGGATGTAACCACAAACTTTTTGTGATGTTAACCCACTCACAGAAAGACAATCTGAACTTCAGAGTATTTGTGTTTGGAGAGAAGGCTCACCAAGGAGAATGGGCTCATTTCAAATCAATATATTATAGGAAAGAAAAGATCAAGGAAGAGTGGGTCTTAAAACTGTCAAAATATGAGAATTTGATGGGAAGAAAGAAGGAAAACAGAGCAGTTGGAAATGCAAAGATAAAAGAGCTGGATCCAGACATGTCTATGTAATTTCCCAGAAATGGAAATTGTACTGGCAATTTGGAAAGAGATATCGAAAAACAATATGCATTAAATATTGAGCATTTCTTGCAGCAATGAACTTGGAAGGCTTTTGGAACACATGGCATAATGGACTCATGATTCATCTACATATGGCCTTCTTCTTAGTGACTGCTGAAGGCAGAAACTAAGTTTCATAAGGAATTAAACCCAGAAGAGGAAGCTAAACATATTTTCAGGAAAAAACAACAACAGCAGCAACAATAAAAAAATAAAAATAAAAACTCTGATAGGCTTCTAGGTAACCAATAAACTATTAATAAATACAGCCTATTAAATTCACGTTGAGATAGAGCACATCTGTAATTTCTGTAATTTCCTTTAATTTTCCAACAACTCTGCACTGTGGGTATCATTGCCCCTGTTTTCTTGATAGTCCGACGGTGGACTTGTCTGCAGTTGTTCAAGGAGCTGGTGGTTGAGCTTAGGTATGAGCAGAATTCTTTCCAAGGCACCAGTGATTTCCAAACCCGGTTTTGATAGAAGCATTTGGAGAGCTTTGTAAAAATACAGATTCTTGGGGCCCAGCCCAGGAAATTCTGATTCAGTAGTCTAGAGTGAGCTCTGGGAATTAAGATTTTTCAAAGTTCTTCCAGTGGACTCTAACACATAGACAACTTGGGGAAACTCGGTACACAGTTGCAACCAGAGCTAGTGTGAGAATGGCTGAAGACAGAGGCCCAGGAGGGAAGCGGGTAAAAGACAGGAGTGTCACCGATCTATTAGCAGTCTGCTAAACTATACCTGGCTATAATTAGACTCACTAAATTCTACCATATCTATGATTAACCTGGCCTGTGCGAGACCCCCAGGGACTCAAGGGCAAGGAATAAATGACTTCTATGCTCTGAGAGAGTCAACATTCCATTGAAGAAGCTGTGTCTGGACATGTAACCAAGGGGGAATGAAAATGTGACAAGAACCACGGAGAATGCTCAAGGGTCTCAGAGACTTGAAGTGAGAGTAGGAATCCAACAGAGAGATGAGGCTGAGCACTTCTAATGGAGGGAGCAGCAGGCACAGAGGCATGGAAGTGGCAATCTTCAGGGCATAGGTTCCCTTTGGGTCAAGTGATGGATCTGCAGACCAAGACCATCTGGGAAACACTGAAAACAGGGTGAGAGAAGGTGCTCCCTACTCGGCTGCCTGCTTCACCCCTGCTATATGTGCAACTTAATGGCTGCATCAAACAGTTCTATCCAAGCAAATTTTCACTTCACAATTTGTCTTCATAGTGGCAAGATTCTTTTCCCTAGATTGATGGCACAGAGCTCCCATGGTATTAACTGCTATCAAAACAGACACTCAGGACTATGGAGCTAAAGCTTATGTACCAATTATTGGAAGCTGCTGTTGTCTGAAACAATTTGACTTTCTTATTTTAAAGTACTGATGCTCTCCCCTCCGCTCCTTTCCCCTCGCTTCTCTGCTTCCCTCCCTCCCCCGCCTCCCTTCTTTCTTTCCTTTCTTCCTTTCAAGAAGACTGGAAGCACAAGGGGCTTGGGCTAGTGTCTTGGGGTCTTGGTCAGACAGACTTCTTTGATACTGCTGAGAAGCAGCCACAAAAACTTCTCAAGGGGAATGCAAATAAAAACTATACTGAGATTTCATCTCACTCCAGTTGGAATGGCAACTCTCAAGAATATAATTAACAATGAATGTGGAGAAAAAGGATGTGGGGAAAAAGGTACATTCATACATTGCTGGTGGGACTGCAAATTGGTGCAATCACTATGGATAGCAGTGTGGAGATTCCTCACAAAACTTGGAATGGAACCACCATTTGACCCAATTATCCCCTTCCCAATTACGCCCAAAGGACTTAAAATCAGCATACTGTAGTGACACAGTCACATCAGTGTTTTGGGCAGCTCAATTCACAATAGCTAAGCTATGAAATCAAAAGCAACTTAGATGCCCTTCAACACATTTTCTTTATCCATTCACGTGTTGAAGGGCATCTAAGTTTATATATATATATATATATATATATATATATATATATATATATATATATAATTCAGCCATAAAGAAGAATGAAATTATGGCATTTGCCAGTAAATGGATGGAACTGGAGAATATGGTCCTAAGTGAAATAAGTCAGTCCCCCCAAACCAAAGGGCAAATGCTCTCTCTGATATGCAGATGCTAATACACAATAAGAGGGGAAGGAAGGGGAGATAGGAATAGGAAAGACAGTACAATGAACCAGACATAACTTTCCTATGTTCATGTATGAATACACCATCAGTGTAACCCCACATCACATACATCTACAAGAATGGGAAGTTATACTCCATGTAGGTGTAATATGTCAAAATACATTCTGCTGTCATGTATAACTAAAAAGAACAAAAAAAAAAAAGAAAGAGAGAGAGAAAAAAAATTTCTCAAGGGGAAGCCTACCCTATTCAGTCTCTAGACATCTATGGATTGCTCTGGTTAGCAAAGTAGCTGTTGCATAAATCAGATGATTAATTTTTAGAACTGTTTCTTCTATGACTCTGTCTTCATGACCCGGAATCATACTGCACTCACACTGCATTTATTCTGTGCTCAGCCACTACCCTACAACGTGGTGGAGATGCGGGCAAGATGTGGTCACATGCTAGGGAAGGTCTGAGATCTCCTAAGGCTAAGGCAGATGGGCGACTGGCGTCACTGGAAAACCCCTGCCATATCTAGGAGACTCACGGAGGTCACCTGGAAGTTGGTATCAGGGGCCATGCAGCTATGTTGCCCAGTTCAAAGCATGTCCACTTTATTCTATCTCTCTTGTCACACAGACAACTAACAAGAGTGTAGAAACAGACATTACAGTCAAAGTTACCTAATCCCTTGGAAATGTTTCCTCCTCCTGGCTGTCTTCCAAGTGAAATGAAAGTGCATCTTAAGGCTTATCTTGGAGATCACTTTCACGTTCTGCATGTGCGCATAAAAGAGTTTTTCTTACAGTTGGTTTCTTCCCTCTCTGATCCTCTCTCCAAAGGCACCACATTTCTCTGGAGAGTGTGTCCCAAATGCTTTATGTCTGCGAGGCTCTTTGCAAACATTAATAGACAAACGGTTAGTTTATATAAAGCACACATGTATTGCTCCGACATAAGCAGTGAGGAGCCACTGTTTACATTTTTTGTCTTTCTTTCAAAAAGGAATGAGAAATCATATTCCAGATGATCTAACCTTTTAAGCAAGGAAGGGGAGGAATGGAGAGGAAACCAAGATCCAAAAGATAGTGATATTTGGACTTTCTGTGAGCCAATTGCAAATGGCACTTAAATCCACGTTTATGTTTCAAGGGGAAAGCAGGTCTTCAATTTGCTTTCCCATCTTCACTTCATGCTTCTTTGTCTTGAGAGACTCTCCAAACTCTGAACTTATTTATAAGTTTCTGATTTTAAAAATAGACTGATATAGTCACTAATAACGTCATAATGGCAATAGGGCAGACTTGAGTTTTTATACAAATCCCGGGAAGACAGGGCCCATCTGAGTTTTCAATGGTCATGCGTTCAGAATTATTTAAAACTAAAGTAATGTGGTATCTAAACTTGTATTTCTCATACGTTTATATTTTACACAATCAGACGTCTTGACAGTATCAGCTACTGAATTATTTAACGCACTTGGAATTTAGGGAAGCCTTTTCTTGTGGAGAAATTGTGATATGTGGAAGCCAATTCTAACACAGTGTATAAATGTAAATCAGAGCGTACATTGTTAAGGCTACTTTAGGGGGCATAGTGTAAATTCAGCCAGCTGTGAATTCTTTTCCTGCCTCATATAGTTGTGTGCTCTTGAGATAGTGATACAACTTCTCTGGACACCAGTTTCCTCATCTTCAAAGAAAGAGCAAATAATAGTAGGAATTCCACAGAATTGTTGTGAAAATTAAATTAGATAATGTATACAAAGCTTAGTGTTTGGTACAAATCAAGTTGATAAAAGGGAACTTTAGGAAATCTATATGCATTCATGTATGTTATTCAGCTTTTCTCACTATGACAAAATACCTGAGAAAATCAAGTTAAGGGAGAGAAGATTTATTTTGGCTCATAAAGAGAAGTTTCAGTCTATTGGTACTTGGTTCCATTGTTTCTGGGCCTGTGGGAAGGCAGAATGTCATGGGGGGGAGGCTGTGGTAGAGCAGTACTGCTCACCTAATGGCCACCAGGAAGCAGGTAAAGAAAGGGAGGAAAGGTCCAGGGATAAAATATACCTGCAAAGGCATGCCCCCAGTGAATTATTTCTTCCAGCTGGGCCCAATCTCCTAAAGTTTCTTCTACACATCCCCTCCTGCAGTAGCATCACCAGCTAGGGACCAAGCCTTCAACAAACATATGAGGCTTCGGGGTACTTCCAGATCCAAACTATAATGACATATGTGTATGTATGTATATGAACACACACACACACACACACACACACTTTCTCCCTCTCAATTCTAAACAGGAAATAAATAAGTTAGTCACTTAAGGGAGTATTACACAACTGTTAAAATTGCATTTTTGATAGTGGCCTGAAAAATAACTATAATATTAGTATAAGTAAAAAAGTTATGGGGCTAGGGTTGTGGCTTAGTGGTAGAGTGCTTGCCTTGCACGTGTGGGGCGCTGGGTTCGATCCTCAGCACCACATATATAAAATAAATAAATAAATAAAGATATCGTGTCTATCTACAACTAAGTTTTTTTTAAAAAGTTATTTTATCACATGCGGTTTCCTATCACCCTGTCTCCCCCCAACACACAAGCACACATACACACACATTCATGCACTTCATTCAACTGGAGGAAAATCCATGTATGTATATACATATATCATCCATGTTTGTGTCTAAGCAGTGGTTATTTGGGCACTGATGGATTATAGTAGATTTTTAAAATTGTCTTTATAATTTTATCTATTTCCAAGTTTTATATGATGAGTTTGTGATATTTTTACAATAGTTTTATAATGTTATAAAATTATTTAAAAGATGGAATGAACCAGCACAAGTGATTTATGAGATACTTATAGCAGGAGCAAAATTGCATGTGGGCTTCTATACTTAAAAAATTAATTTAAAAAAGTGAAAAGGTAAATCTTTAAAAAGGGTTCCTAGTCGATAACAGAGACCTCATGTAAACGAAGGCTGGAAATGAACTAAAGAAACCAAAAGTAAAAGTATAAGAAGCATCCTAGGGCCCGGTGTAGGGGCACACACCTGTAATCCAGGAGACTGAGGCAGGAGGATTACAAGTTCAAAGCCGGCCTGAGCAACTTAGTGAGGCCCTGAGCAACTTAGCGAGACCCTATCTCAAAATAAAAAATAAAAAGGACTGGGGATGTGGCTTAGTGGTTAAGCACCTCTGGATTCAATCCCTAGTACAAAAAAAAAAAAAAAAAAAAAATCAAGGATAGCAGGGTAAAACCCGAGATCTTTCACCAGCTTTACAAGGCTTAAGCATTTTAAAATTGCAGTAGTATAAACTTTCCTTGGAAATAGTATCTTTTAAAAAGTTTAGAAAATGAAGAACCATAGCAATTCAAGCTATAAAGGAAAGCAGAAAATCAATAACTGAAGAAAGTCCCTGTCAAAATTTTTCCAAGAGTGAGGTCATGTCAGAGAGCTCAAAACAAATAGAGAATTTTCAAACATAACAAGAGTCACTCAGTCTGCAGGCAAGGATGGGAGCCTCACTTCAAGTGAGTTCTGTTATATTTAGGCACTGGGTATGTGGATTTTTTGCTGAGAAATACATTTCTGTCTCTGTTTCTCTGTCTGGTTTCACTCCCCAGTCTCTGTTTGCAATCTCTGCTTGGGAGTTTCAGGCGCTCTAACAAAGCACTCAGGCATCTTCTGCTCTCTTTTTCTCAGCCTCTCTGCCTTGGAAACATCCTCAAAACTGTAACTTTTGGTTAAAGTGATTGTTATGGTACAGACAAAAGAAAGACAGAAGGATTTGCCCTTCTGCTTATGCCCCTCTGTGGAGTAATTATACCAGCTCCTGGTTTTCCCAGAAAATAGAAGTTGCTAGTGCCTTTTCCTAGAATAGTATCAGTTATTTTCTTTCCTTTCTTCCTCCCTGCCCCCTCTCTGTCTTTTTTCCTTCCTCTCTCCCTCCCTTCTTTCCTCATTTTCCCTTCCTTCCTTCCTTCTCCCTATTCAAGTACTCATTTAGTAGTCTTTTCAAGACCTACTATGTGCCTTTCACTGTATTACATACCGTGAACATAAAGCTACACAAGACATAACTTATGTTTCTGTTAAACTTTAATAGTTTGTGTTTCTGCTCCCAACTGAACTTTGGTATCCGTGCTGAAACTGATGTGTATCAGATGTCTCGCACTTTCACAGAGATTATTTTACTTAATTCCATCTTCCGTCCAGAAGTAGCTATTATTACCATTCCTATAACACCGATGATTGAATTTGGCCTCACAGGGTTAAAATACTAACCCAGAGGCATTCAGAAGGAGTCAGGAACTTATTTGGATTCTTCTGTCTCCCAATTCAGCACTATTTTCCACTGTGTCTGCATATTGACTGTGAAAGATCATAGTCATTTATTCTTTCTAATCCAATGCAAGATGGCATCGTCTCTGCCATTGAATGAACAGCTGTTGATAGTTTGCACAGGTCTAAGCAATACCACACCACACATGTAGTGTACACAATAAATACGTATGGAATAAGGTAAAAATTGTATTAAAATGGTTTGAGTAATTCATTGTTTCATATACTTGTATTTGGCAGCACCGTTCAGAATTTTCACATGCACATGTATTTTCCATATACAGGAAACTGGTCAACATTTTACTTTTTATGTGTGGAGAGCAAGGCGACAGCCAGGAATCAATCTTCAGACAGATCAGTATACTTAAAACCATCCATAAGGGCCTTTCTGTGTTCTGGAAACAAGCTTATTCTGATTGGAGCTGGTTACAGAAGCCATTCAGAAAGCAGAAGTTCTTGGTACACAATGGATAAATCACTCTTATCAGACTTTTAGTTTGAAAAAAAAATTATCAAAATTTAAAGAGAACAATCTAACAAATATTCATGGACCCACCCCCCAGAAATTAAAATTGTCAACATTTTGTCGTATTTGTTTCAAGATGAAGAATAATTTTTAAAAAGCATTATAAAGTTGGAATCTCTGTAATGTTTCAACCCTAATCCATCTGCTCTCACTCCCATTCTGGTGAGCACCATCAAAGGTCTGGATTCCAATCCACTATTTATACATTTATACGAACACATATGTTTTCATAAACAAATTATACTATTGTTTCATGTGTTTATTGTAAAGTATATATAATAGTGTCACACTGCTAGTGCCCTTCTGCATTTTTCTAAACATCATTGTTTTTGAGCTCTAAGTTGAAATATATATATATATATATATATATATATATATATATATATTCTAGCCCATTTCTTTTAGTAGCTAAATAGAATTTTACCATGTGAGTAAAATATTATCTTATGCCATCTCCAATTTTTCGCCTTTTGCATACTACACAGGTGATTACTAGGTGCCTTTGTAATTTTGCAGATCGGCAAATTGCTCACTGAAATGGTCACATCACTTATGTTCTCACTGTCAATGCATTTGGGTACCCACCTCTCCATACTCTTTCCATTGCTGGATGTTGTCAGGCTTTTAAGTCTTTGCTAATCTGATAAGCGACAGTATTTTCTTATTTCACTTTGTTTATCTCTGATTTACTGGTATAATTTAGCATTTTTTCATGTTTATTTATTTCACGTTTATTTTTTCAGGTTTATTTTTATTCTCTTGGTTATTTGTAGGGTCTTATTGATAGATAAGAGAATCCATTCTGAATGTCAATCATTTAACTACTATGTAATTATCACAAATATCTTTTTTTCTTTAGATATTGTTAATCACTTTTTTCTGTAGAAAGGGCACACCAAATGTATAAATTTCAAATATATAAAGGGATTTATTCTTTCTAATCCAATGCAAGATGGCATCGTCTCTGCTATTGAATGAACAGCTGTTGGTAATTTGCACAGGTCTAAGCAAAATTTTCCCTACAAAAGCCTTTAAAGTTCTTCCCCAGACCCAGAAAATAGCACATTAGCATCTTGGGGTTAGACACTATATTCTGTATATGCTGTCCTGTAAATAGGTGGACAAAACAAGAAAAAAGGATTTTACAAACCAGTAGCTCATCAGGGTCTATTCTTCTCACATAGCCTCAAGGTAACTTGAAAGTAGATTCACTAAGTACCACTTAGCCATCATTGCTTAGGCACCTTAGATTTAGAAGTCTAACCTTGATAACATCAAGCTATTCTACTTCTCTCTTTACTAAGAGCAGGTTTCAATTAGGTAATTATACTTAAAGTGTTCTAAGGAGTTTTTACACTTTTGCCTTCATCCTGATTGGATAATGGTTTGCAATGACTGGCTGTTATGAAAACACAAACATGAGGCCAAAACTTGCTCAATTTTAATAAATATTTACAAGCATGATGGGCTATAAACTCAATGAGGTAAGGGCCTATGTTATATTGCTGGTGGCTTTGTCCTCAGCACTTGGCATGGTTGGTAATCCTAGTTAGTGGGAATATGATGAACATTCTCAATCCACAAGTATTTATTTGGATTCTAGTTCTGTGTAAGACACTTTATGTTCTGTGTGTTTCATGTAACAAAGTAAGCAAAATGAACAAAGTCCCTACCCTCATGATATTTACATTTTAGTGGGAGGAAATACTTAGATGATAGTGAGAGAGAAGTGACCATGAAGAAAAATGATGGAGTGAATGGGTTAGAGTTTTGTGGTGTGTGTGTGTGTGTGTGTGTGTGTGTGTGTTTCTATTGTAGAGATTATGGCCAAGAAGCTTCCTGAGACAGTCACAGTGATTATCAACATTTATTGGATAAAGATATATAAAGCCTGAATGGCAAATTTCCAAAAACAATTACTTCCATTTCAGGAGGTAAATTTCACCTCTTTGTTGGTAGGTGGGATGGTTTATATGGAAAAAAAATATATGATTAAAGCATTGCTTTTAGATTAGAAAAAGTCAATAAATGTGTAAAATGTGTTTCCTTTTCTCTGTAGAATAGTTCTCACACAGAGAGCAGCTAGCTGCATACAGCTTTGTGGTGGGCTTTGCCTGAACTCTTAATTATTTTGTGTATTTCTGACTACCTCTCTCTCCAGGAGCCCACTTGACCAGGATAGAACTTTAAGCCCATTGAATGTTCCCATCCTGTAAGACAACTATAAACTATGGCTTATGGGATGATTCAACAACTAACGACTGGAAGCATGTGAAGTGCAGTACTAGCATTCATGTTCAAAAACTGCCATTTGCACAACCAAAACCTTCAGACGATTAAGATTCTCTAGTCATTCACTCAAGGAAACTTTTTCTTGCTTCATTTACTTCTAAAACTCTTATTCAAGTTCCTAACAGTATCTAATAGGTGTTCGTGTTTCTTGTTCTTTCCCCTTAATGCCATATTAAGAGAAAAAAAGTATGCTGTTTTCCGGTTTGGTTTTGTTTTCCTAGACAAGTGTACTTAAACCACGGGTTTTCCCTAAGTATCTTTTGAAGAGTTTCGTAATTTATTTTTGCTTTAGGCAATACAGACACCTTCAAATTTCCTTCTTTAACAAATCTTTTTCAGAGTCTTCATTTGACCTGGCTGATGGAGTCCATCCACAGACCTAGGAGACTGGTTGATTTTTGCACGGACTATAATCGTGACACATACCCCCTCTTTGAGAAACCAATTTCCAAGTGACGAGAACAAATGAATGTGTTCACTCATTGTTTGAAAAATGTTTTCACCCTTGGTATGTTCTCTGCTTCCTCTTTTCTTCGGGGTATTCTTAATGAATACGGAATGTGACATCGGTTTTCCACATATATAGGTTTTTGTCTTAGATTTTGGAAGTTATATCCTCATCCAACGTTTTCTTTTCTTGATTTATTCTTTTATGTGAAAATCCCTCACGCTTAGCGAGTGTGCTCTCTCTTTTTAAGGTCATTTAGAAATGGAAACCTTGATTACTGAGGTTCTTTTAATTTTACCCCCCCCCCTCCCCCGCACCCGGTACAACTCACAGCCGAAGCCGCCGGCAACTGAGCTGAAAAAACCCGTGGCGGGCGCGGAGAGGAGGGTGTCATGTTGGCGACAGGCTCCTGCTGGCGGCCGGCGAGCCCGCGGGGGTTAGTCCGGGCACAGGGGTCAGCGCCCTCGAAGTTGGGGGCCTCGGGCGGAGCCGCCAAGTCGGGGCGATCCAGCGTTCCGCTCTTCTCTGGTCTCCAGGGGTTAAAATCGCCTCATCCGTTAGGATCCGGTAAGGACTTAGCTCTTCTCAGTGCAGTCTCCGCTATTGAGCTAGGGGCTCGACGCCGGAGAAGCGAATTGGTCGGACCTGGGGTGGAGGAGGAATGAGGGGCCAGGAGCCCGGGGGATTTCCTCCCGCGCTTCCCTCTCCAACGGGAGCGGAAAATGTGATTTGCTGTGCATTCCAGGCGCGGTTCCCTGGGGTGACCTCTCCCAGCCCTCCCGGGCGGGGGGAGCAGACAAAGAGGCGAGGCGGGCGGAGAGGGGACCCCACATGGAAGCAGGACGGGTACAGGGGGCGGGGGCAATACCGGGAAAGGGGGCGGATAACGGGTCCGACGGCGGCGGCGGCGCCTGGCCAATGGAGAGGCTCGGCCCGGGATGCAGTGCTTGGCCGCCGGCATTTAAACGGGAGACAGCGAGATGCCCGACACTCCGTGTGCCCTTCGCGGACCGGACGATTCAGTGCACTTCGTTAGCGTCACCCTCAGTCCGGCTGCGCCGAGCCCAAGCGACTTGAGCTGTGGCCGCACCCAGCACCACGCATCCAGAGGTAGGGCCGAAAGACTCACTACACTGACAGGTGAGCGCAGAGACACCCTGTAGGGAGGGACGAAGGGAGGTGTGTGTGTGTGTGTGTGTGTGTGTGTGTGTAGGCATTAGCAAAGGATCCCCAAGTCCCTCTCGATTCAGGCAGCCCTCGGTGCACCCAGGTCCTGAGATTCTCTGGGGTGAACCCTGAAGAACCATCAGGGGTCCTTCCCGTCGAGGTCGTCGTAGATGCTATGACCTGGCTCAGTTGGGTCTGTTGGAAAACCTAGGGGGAAAGGGTGTCAAGAGTGCAGCCCCATGAACATGCTCCCGGTGCTCCTGGCAGCAGCCTCAGCTGGACTCGCACGTACCTCGAAAGCGCGGAGTCTGGGCTGCTGGAGCTCGGGAGCCGCTGGATCTTGAGCGAGGGCGGCGGGAATTTGCCGCTAGACCGCCGACAGCGCTGCAAGTCGTATCAAGAGGGACCCCTGTAATTTAAGCACTGCGCTGCGGCTGCGGGCGTTTTAAGGGCCTTGTGGGACTCCAGAGAGTTACCGTGCTACAAATCCTGGGATCCTAAGACTTAGTGATGTATTTGCTAGTTGGGGAGGTTAGATAACTCCGTGCAAGAGAGTCTGGGAAGAGCGGAGCCGCGGGGTTTAACCACAAACCCGAGGGTCCAGTAACCCGAAGCTGGAGTGCAGTAGGCGGTCCTGGGGACCGGATCTTGCGAACCCTCAGAGCTCACTCGGCACACAGCACACACCATACAAACTAGCGTTCTGTCCGCGCACTCGTGAGTGCTGGTTTTTCAATTTGAGCCTCTCTAGGTTCCACGCGCGCCTTGACTTGCAGACGTGCGGGCGCCGGGAAGCGACGGTCAGATAGTTCCCTTTTCTGCCGGTGCCCCTTAGTCTGTATCCCGGTGGCACCAGTCTCGCCTTGATACGTGCCCCTGGCTAGCGACAGAAGACGTTGGGACTCCTCTGTGGGAGGCTGGTCCCCTGCTGGAATTCGCTGGTAGCCCCTATTCTCACCCGCTGCCTGGCTCCTAGCTCTCGAGGAGTCAGCGAGGGGAATAAACAGGGCTGTCACCTCTCCTGTCATAATTATTTGTAGACTTCAGGTTTGGAAACTGACGCACAACAGCTCTCGCTTGGCACTGTCTTCAGATCTCATTCCGCCTTGGGGGCGCCCCAGCTTGGCGTTTCCCGGTGCCAGGCTCTGGTGACGGTCCCTACAGAGGATTATGAGAATGTGAGCCCCTTCCCGCAAGCTCAGGACCACTCTCTAGTCTGATCCAGCTGCCATTTGCCCCTCCTTGACCGACACCAAATCTCAGCTCTTTTAGGCAGAATTATAGTCTCAAAGTTAGGGATGAAAAATCTGCTCTTAAACGGTCCGAGGGCAGAGAAGCGACCATCAGTGAGTAATTGGATCTCCTGCTGGAAACAGCAAATTCAAGCGGTGTGCGTGTCTGTTTATGTTCCCCAGAGATGGTGCCAGGACACAACTGATTTAAACGGTCTATTGTGTTGAGTGGGTCACCAGGGTTTTATGCTGTCCCAGAGACCCTAGAGTAGTGGCTTCCTTCTGGCTGTACACAAAAGTTAAATAAATAGCGTAGAAGAGGTTAAGATAACCCTGATCCCACGGTGAGGAGTCTTCTTTCACCCCAGGGCTGCAGGGTTGCCCTCCTCCTTTTTTTTTTCCCCCACTGAGGAGCGGGAGCTTGGAGGACTTGATGAAATAGATTTTTCTAAAAGCAAAGAGGGAAAGATACTAAGAGAACTAGATTCTCCTTCACTCCCTCCCCCAGCCAAGTCTACAACTGTGATTTAATTACTATCACTGGATAAATTGCACTGTTCAATTGTTAGTATCAAGTAATTATTTAAGGATTCTTTAGAACTGTAGGGTGGTGTTCCCCACCTCAGTGTGTGTGTGTGTGTGTGTGTGTGTGTGTGTGTGTGTGTGTTTAACCTCCAGGTCATTGTAGGAATTAGAATCTTTTGTAAACTTTGTTATTTCACAGGTTTCCTATTTTCTTAAAAGTTCGTTTTGAGTGAAATGTTTTGGTAACCCACAATCTGTAGGAAATCCAGGTTTGCTAATGTAGTCTTTATGTGAGTGGTTATACAGGGAAGAATAGAAACCTGTTACATTCCCATGTCCCTGAATGAGAGCCTCCTGCACCATCTTCTCAACTGAAGCCATCATGACTTCAGTTTTAATGGTCAAATCGGTAAAAATGTGAAGAAATTTCATGTCATACTGCTCTCCCAGCAAATTCTTGTTGACAGCAAAGCTGTGGAGAATGTTCTAGAGCCAAGAGTAAAAGATAAGACATAAACCTTTCCTATAAAGGAAGGGAGAGGTGGCAATTAGGGGAGGTGACTAACTGGAAGGCACAGATCAGGCAGGTGCTACCAGCCATATCTTATATCTGTGGGGAATTGTCTTTTAACACATGCTTGTAGAAATGCAAAGTACAACAAGAATTCCTGGGACAAAGAAGTCTTTTTCTTCACATGTTAAAGATACAAAATAGATAGTTATTTGATTGACAGTATTCTATTTTATTGCATTAGAAAACAAACCCATGTGTCTCTTAAATACCTTGCTGGGTGTCAGTGAGACAGTAGTTACAGACACGTTGGGGGTGGGGCTAGGTAGAACTGAACTTAAATCCTAGCTCTCCTCTTATAAGCTTGTGACCTTGGATAAATTCCTGGCTGTAAAGACAAAGACAATATTATCTACCTTGTATTTTGTTGTGCAAAATGAGAATATTTGACAGAATTTAGCATTACAATGCTTGGCATAGTAAAGGCTCAAAAATAAAAGATAACTTTTATTATTTGTGGGGGTGTTGGGTGAAATAGTAATATGATACCGAACCAAGATATATCACAGGTGGTTCTGAATTTCATCTTGAATCCCACTTACACAGTGACTAACACACATTTCTCTACAATACACAATCTGTAACTTGGCTATCTCTTCAATAGTGCTTTTGAGTGAATACTTAACATTTATTCTTCTCTGTCTCATTTCCTGTTGACTTCAAGAATTGTATACAATCATTAGCCTCACTAAATAATAATAATCTTCCAATGAACTTTGAGCTATTGAGATAGTTAACCACTAGGAGGTCTCCTTCCTGCCCTATGAAGTGTTGGGAAGTGGCCTGATTTGACCTAAATGGTCTTCAGAATAGGGAGGTTTGGTTAAGAGATGTGCAACAGGTAGGGGATGTGTTGGTATGCCAGCTGTCAACTCTTTTGATCTCCTTGGTGCAAGTTTTCTTAAAAAAAAAAAATCGACCCTATTATTAAGAAATTTCTCAAAGTTGATTGATTGCCTTTTTAAAAAATTAAAGGTAAAATTCAAAAAATAACCTGTATTCTTTCCAAATATTTAGTCCTGAAAAAGAGGAATAGATTTTCTTCTAAAATCTGGCCTACAAGTGGAACATTTGCATAATTCCATTATGTTTTATGCTGGAAGAATAATTTGATGTATGCCTGTTGAATATCTTTCTAAAAGTTAGTTCAACAGGAGGAATTAACCAGAAGTTCAGGCACAGATATCTGGCTTTCCCTGTAATTTTCACTCAGAACTCCGTTTAACTGAGTAGGAACAGGTCACTTGGCTAAAATGAGAAGTTCAGTGTGAAGAGTGCTGAAAGGAACTGGCCCAGACTTTCCCAAAGACAACAGTATTGGAAACAGATCACACATATTATTTTTATTTCTGAGTCTCCAGAAGTGGAGGAAGGTTTTGTACTTTGAGTCTTTTCCAGGACTGAAATAATCATCATGACCTATCGAGGAATGAGATGGTTACTATGGTTTGTCTTTTTGATGGCATGTACTCTTAATCATTGGGAACTGGAAGGAAATTATGAGGGAGAAAAGACGTGCTTTAAGAGTATATCTTCCGAGATGTGATTTGGATTGGAGAGGAAGACAGTAGGGTGGGGTGGAATGAGCCTTGCTATTAGAGAATAGTTGCAGAGAAAGCTTATTATGCAAATATGATCACACTGCTTGGAGAAGCAGAAATCCACTAAGGGATTGTTAAGGTGGACTTTGGAAAGAATAATAATACTACCTGCAAAGGAGAATCAAGGGATTTGTTGGGTGTTATGATGCACGCTGAGTTTATGAGCTTTAATTTAATGATGTGAATAGGTGACTTTATAAATGGAAATTACCATAAATTGTTTGCAGCTAATTGTTGGACATGGAGAATAATTCATAGAAACCTAAATACAGATCAGCATTTGGACTGCTTTTTGATTATGAGGCAACTGCTAGGTGTTCTGTGGAAGAAAATTGTCTTCAAGGAATTTACATCTTGATTTCCGGTACATTTGTGATATTTACAAGAGTGAAACACTCCTATTCCTTCACTGAATGATCAAGACTGTTTTGGGGGTGGGGAGGGCATGGATGATTGACCACAATGGCTGATATGGCCCTGGTTCCAGTACTAATTCCAGTTCTCGATCCCTCAATCTTGTTCATGTAGAATATCCACGGTGCTTCACAGTACAGCTGTTCTCTAAGAAGCTGAGATCTCTGTTGATTGACTTTCTTGAAGTTGTTTTTATTTTTCTTTGACTAACTATAAAGTTTAATATCTCAAAAGCCTTACAACAAACACTGAAGATATTTAAAGAACAGACTTTTTAGAAATGAACAATATTTCATTTTCCACACCTAGTAAATCTTATTGTGAGGAGAGTTTACTTTTCTTAAAAACAAACAAACAAACCTGTCACTATAGACCCCTTTGGCTTACAGGGTATGCATGCTTCCATAAGAACAATAAGTTTGTCTAAATTGAAGCTGAAAACCAGTCTACTAATTTTGAATTCATTGCTTTGTTGTTAGTTTCTACCACAGTATATTCAGTAGCTTCAATTAGGAAAGAAAATCCACATTATTCCACATGTTACCAGTAAAAAGTTGGGAACATTTGAGTTTTCCTGGAAAAAGAAAGTCAAGTAGTAGGAAGCTCTTTAGGCTAGGAGAAGTTTCCCATACCGAGGGTCACAAACCAAAAACATTGCAGTTGGCTTTTCTATACTGGCATTAGTGAAGACATTTTAAAATGCAAAGGACAGAAACTGTATCAATCATAGTAATCATTTATTTAATAAATTTTAATGAGCAACTCCTCTGTGCCAAGCACTGATGATGAGCAAGCCCTCATCAACTCTCAGAGTGGATATTGTTCAATAACTTAAGTGAAAATGTCAGGAAGAAAAGGTTGAGTATAAAAAGTATCCTAAGTTGGTCCAGAGAAATAAAATTACATTTTGTGGATAGATGTTTGTGGAAGGGGTGATACCTGTCATATGCAATCTCAGAATGTCCTCTATGATGGTGGGCTTGCGGTGGGGTGGTGTGGTCCTGGTTGGGAGGACTGAATTGGACTATAGGTCATTTTTAATAGGTTTAGAATAAGATTGTGGGCATAGATATTATGTATTCCTCCTTTGAAATGCTCAGTGAATGAGTTTTATTTTAGATCTTGGCCCTAAATTGAGTAAACAGCAGAAACTTGTGAAAGCTTCTCAAATTCATGATATATTTGCCCAGGAGACTGAATGGTCACGGCTCATGTTCTCCTAGTCTCTGGAGAAAATCAGTACTGTTTTATAACTGAACTTTTCTTATAAGTGATTTTTTTAAAAAAAGACAAAACAAAGAAATTAATTTTTTTGTTATTGTTGGGGCAAAACCAACTCTGTTTAAAGAACAGGGATGTTGTAACATAAACTGACAAAAGCCAGGGAACCTACAGTTGGAACAGGAGCTAAATGTCACATTATCAGCTCCAAACTTGAACTTGCCCAAAAGTATTAGGATACTGTTGGAAAGATGATGACATTTAAGGATGTTTTAAATGTAATATTTAATTATCTTAGTTTGACATTAGCCTTTGGGCTGAATAGTCTTTACTTACCAGAGGCTGTCCATTAGAGAATGTAGATGCTACCCTGCTTTTGTCTTTGAAAGAAAATTACTCAAGATAGTCATACAGACTTGTCAGGTTTCATGGGGGGAAATTTTAAGGTTGCATGGCACTTAGGGGTCATCATGTGCTAAGCTTGTGTTTGGAAGAGCAAAGAAATAAGTACTCCACAGCTATGTCCTTCAGCTCAGGAAACCATGGGAGTAGGCCAGAGGAGACCTCAGAAATCAGATCAGATGTTGTGATCACCTGGGGAGGGACCATGTGAATTTGAAACTGTATTCTTAAAAAAGAAAATATGTCCTTTTTCCATGTATGCATGGTATGTCAAAATACATTCTACTGTCATATATAACTAAAAAGAGCAAATTCAAAAAAAAAAGAAAAGAAAATACATCCCAATTTAAACAATCCCATTATACCCCATGACCCCAAGTGCTACAGGCCTCCTACAGACTGAGGACTCAGAATCAGGACAGACTGAGGACTCAGAATCTGCATTTAAACAAGATCCCCCTTGAGGGTTGGACTGTCCAGCCCAGGAAGACTTTCTCCAAAGAATCAGGATAGTCTGATGCTTCTCTCTTGCACTCTCTGGCTCTTCTCCCTCCCCTTTTCTCTCCTTCTGCTCTACCTCTCTGAAACAATCTAAGAGTCTTTCTTTCCCTGATATACTTTGTTCACTCCATTCTTTTTTCTCTCTTGGATAAAAGCCAGTCAATTTTCCCTCTGCCTTATATATTTATGTCACCATTCATATGCCCTTTCTGACCTATATCTAGCTCTAGACCCACCCACAATAATTCATTGTCATTAATTTATTCAACACGCCTGTGGTGTTTATTAATGCAATTTTTTACACATATCTGTTCTATCATGCTCATTTTTAAAAAAATCATGTTGCCTTGTGTTTGTTTGTTTGTTTGTTTGTTTTTAGACACAGGGGTCTCACTGTGTTGCTTAGGCTGGCCTTGAACTCCTGGGCTCAAGCAATCCTCCTGCCTCAGCCTTCTGAGCATCGGGCTTACAGGTCATTTTTCTACCTTTTAAACTTTATGCACACACACAGACACACAGGAGAGTGACATTTTACCACTTAAAAAGTAGAGAAGTATAGCCTATGATGTAAAAAGTGATAAGAGGAATATCTGGACCCAGTTTCAAGATGAGAATAAGTGAGGGGTGGAGGGATCTTTAGAGTTATGTGATCTGCCTGATGTAGTCATTTGTTCTATCCACAATATACTGCTATCTGTATATGTTTATCTAGTTCTCAAATTACTATTATTTTAAAATCAATTTTGACCTGAATGAACTCTTTGAGAGAGGTGTTTGTAACTCTGCTTACATAAGAGTCATGTATCAAGAAAGTGAGTTATGGGGCTGGGGTTGTAGCTCAGTGGTAGAGTGCTTGTCTAGCATGTGTGTGGCACTGGGTTGAACTCCTGGCACCATATAAAAGAATTAATAAATAAGCAAATAAAATAAAGGTATTGTGTCCATCTACAACTAAAAAATTTTTTAAAAATTAAAGAACAAAAAGAAAGTGAGTTTATCAAGGTCAGACAGCAAGTGGCTGTCCCAAGACTACAACCAGAAACTGGGCTTGCAGCTTCATCCAGTGTGCATCCTGTTAAATTGTTCTCTCTCCTGTCACATGCTTTCTGGCCTTCCCTTGCATCTCTGTTTTCCAATGCCTGGTAAGAGTGAAAAGCTTCATGTCATCAAATACAAGAATAAATACAGTTAAGTGACCGTAATGCAAAGTCAATATAATTGGGTGTGAGAAATCAGCAAGGAAATCTTATGTGCCTCCACACAAGGGTCCCGGCTGAGTTTAAATATTGGCTTGTTTATTGTGGAGCCAGGCTGGTTACTTTCAGAGCTTGAGATAGTGGGAAGCCAACGGAGTATTTTACATACAGTGTTTAACAAGCGCCACATAAAATGTTAGGTGCTATCATTGATTTTTCCTTAACTCACTCTTCCATTTGTCCTCTCTTCCCTCTCTGCTTCCCTTTAGTATGAGCCGCACCGCCTACACTGTGGGAGCTTTGCTTCTCCTGTTGGGGACCCTGCTGCCGGCTGCTGAAGGAAAAAAGAAAGGGTCCCAAGGTGCCATTCCCCCGCCAGACAAGGCTCAGCACAATGACTCCGAGCAGACTCAGTCGCCCCAGCAGCCTGGCTCCAGGAACCGGGGGCGGGGCCAGGGGCGGGGCACTGCCATGCCGGGGGAGGAGGTGCTGGAGTCCAGCCAAGAGGCCCTCCACGTGACCGAGCGCAAATACCTAAAGCGAGACTGGTGCAAAACCCAGCCGCTTAAGCAAACCATCCACGAGGAGGGCTGCAACAGCCGCACTATCATCAATCGCTTCTGCTATGGCCAGTGCAACTCCTTCTACATCCCCAGGCACATCCGGAAGGAGGAAGGCTCCTTTCAGTCCTGCTCCTTCTGCAAGCCCAAGAAATTCACCACCATGATGGTCACACTCAACTGCCCCGAACTACAGCCACCCACCAAGAAGAAGAGAGTCACACGTGTGAAGCAGTGTCGTTGCATATCCATCGATTTGGATTAAGTCACACTCAGCCTGTCCTAGGGATGCAGCCCCAGGCAGGCCCAGAGCCACACCTAAGCAACCTGATTCTTACTTGGCTTAAATCTAGAGGCCAGAAGAAAAAGCGGCTGCCTCCCAACCAGAGCCTGCTTGTCCGTAGTTTGTGTGCATGAGTCTGCCTGGGTGTCTGTGGGTGTTTTCAGACATCAAAGGAAACAGTCTCTGATAGAGTTCACTTCCTATTATTATCTGCTTTAAACAGGGATGGTCAAAATGCCCACACCACCCCTGGCATCCACAGAGGCAGGGCTGTGGTCTGGATCTGCATTTGTCTTCTATGTGCCCCCTGGGGATCAGGATCTCCCTTCAGAATGAATGTTAATGGAGGAGGCTACTCTGAGGGCAAGAGACTTATTTGTGTGTTGTGTTAGACTCAGAGACATTATTTTCAGCTTTCTTCCTCCCTTCTTTCTCTCTTCCACACTCCTTCCTTTCTTAGATTCTCAGTGTCTATTTCAGTCTCATCCCATGTCTGCCAAGGCTTCTAAATTAATTTGCTTGACCATGATGTAAACGTTTTTTCATATTGTGAAGACCCACCAGATTCTGGGGAGGCTGGTGTGATCGATGACAATCAGAACAGGGAAGCGACAAAGAGAGCATTGAGGGTGAGGACCAGTCACAGCCAGCAGAATTCAACAGGGAGATGTGCAGAGAACTGGAAGGCCTAGTCCAAACACAGCGAGGCCCATGCTTCAGTGAAAGGGTTTCCTGGTATTTAAAAGAACCCAAGTGAACAGAGGAGAAATAAGATTGCCAAAATATCATTGACTTTGGCTGTCACTGGGATCTACCAAAACTAGCTGTAACCCAACACCAAACTTAAAACTTAAATATCGACCACCCCCGTTTTCAGAACCAAGTAATCAAGCTAAACCCAAATAGCCCCAGCTGTTTTGCCCCACAGGTGGACATTTGATGTAGTTTAGAACCTTCCATGCAGGAATAGAAAAAAGCCCAAAACTTCCTTGGTTCAGGTACTAATATTTTTTTCTTGGTTATAATCACCTTTTCCTCAAATCATTGTTCCTACATAATGCTCCCGAAAGCCACAACCCTGTATTATAAACATTCCGCATCTGCTGAGTATACTTGACAGGAAAGGTCAGTCTAAGCTGAGAGTTTAGGGCCTGCTCCATTTTAGCTATAAACCTATTTGGGGTGGTTTTGTATTGCCTCTTGTTAGAAGACTGAACTAGAGAGAAGAGAGAGTAAGGAAGTAAGCGGGATTGCCTCTGGCATGGTAATAGTTAGCTTTTAATACCTGGAGGAGATGTGAGGGGTCTGACCTCCCTTTCTTCATTTGTTCTCTGAGGGTCTGCAAGGACCCTTGGAGCTGTCCATCTGCTACCAGTAGGATCTGTGGGACATAGCAACCACTCTGTACCTACTGGAGGTGCTTTCCACTGAGGAAACTTGGGGCTGCTTGCCAAATGCCTATATAGACTTTTTCTAATGACCAAAGTGCAGGGTATGTGAACCTTACTGCACTTTGAATTTGGCTAAGCTATTCTCTTCAAGCCTGAAGTTCTATATATAAATGCCCCAGTTTTTTTTTCCTTTATCTTCTCAGCTTCTCTAGCCAAGTCAAGTGTCATTTGGAAAACAAACATCAGAGATTTGAGATTCAGTTGCCCATCAAGATTCCAGCATTCAAAGAACCATTGCAGTTAAAGAAGCTGTTTCTATGTTGCTTTTGTTGTGGGTTAGTGCTCTCCCATCTACCAACAGGAGCCATGCCTTTAGACAGAGGCATGAACACCCAAAATGTTGGGTCTAATTTTAAATATTTATAAATCACTACTGATGATTCTACATTAGGCAAATTCATGCAAACACACAGTCTATGCATTTCATATACACTGTATTCCCCTGCCCTAAATCTTTGTATCATCCACATCCTCCAACAATAAAGCACAACATGGATTTAATTAAGCACACAAATGCAAAGGCAGAATTTTGAGGGTGGGGGAAAGGAAAAGAAAGGGGAAGAAGCTTTAAATGTAAAACCACACCAGAGAGGAAAAATGACATTCAGAACCAGCAAACATTGAATTTCTCTTGTTGTTTTAATTCTGCCACAAGCATGCAATTTTGTTAAAAAGAGATGACTTAAGTTGGCAGCAGCAATCTTCTTTTAGGAGCTTGTACCACAGTCTTGCATGTAAGTCAGATTTGGCTCAAGTAAAGAGAATTTCCTCAAAATTAACTTCACCAGAATAATCAGCAGCATAAATACCCTAGAAGCATAGCACTAGCCAAAGAGGAAAACGTCTGCTTTTCTTACTGTGCCTGTATTAAGATGAGCACAAGTATGGTGTGGCTTCCAACATTTATTGAAAACGCCATATCTGTTACTTATTTTATTGGAGTCACCAATGATGTAATGATATATATTTTTGCATTATTGTAGTAGGATTTTTCTATGGCAAGATAGTTGTGATCTTGATCTTACCTATCAAAAAAAAAAAATGCCAAACACCAAAGATGAATTTTTTTATGTACACTTTGTGCTTGGCATTAGAAGAGTAAATACACATCTTGTAAGTTTGTAAGTTGTTTTTTGTTACTGTCATTTTTCAAAGTTAAAAGTTGTATGAGAAAAATCTGGAGGAAAGGATAATTTCCACTGTGTGGAATGTGAATAGTTAAACAAAAAGTTATGGTTATTTAATGTAATTATTAATTCAGGTCCTTTGGTCATTGTGATTTCAAGCTTGCTTTCTTTTTCTCCTTTATATGACTTCCTCTGAGTTAGGAGAAGAAGCTGGCACATTGTATGTTGATAGAGACTTGTCAGGGCAGAGAGAAATACCATTTTACACGTATTAAGATGTGTTACATAGTCAAGACCTGAGCTCTTATTTTTTTAAATTGAATGGTCCTTAAAGGTTAACGTTTCTGAAGCAATATTAGGAAGAACTTTCAGTGTGATTTTGGGAGACTTAAGATGAGTGTGTACAAACATATAGTGGATAATGATGACTAGTTCAGAGAGTCCTTTTAAAGAGGAAATTTAAAGTGAAAAGTTAGGGACAAAACATTTCTAAGTGACCAGTTGATGCTAAAGAGTGAAAGGGTGAAAGTAGTTCTGTTGATTTGTTATTACTCAAGATATTTAATATTACCTACATTATATATTGTGTCTGCTTTAATCATTGAAAAACAACAAAGAATTGTCTAGACTGTGATGGAACTACCTTGCTGTGTATGAGGGTGAGAGGGGATTTGATAGTGTCATAAAAGCTATTTTGGCTTAAAGTTTTACGAATCTGTAACTAGAATTTAATTTTCTCCCCAATAATGTTCTATATAATGTTTGCCAAAGAGCAACCAATAAATTAAATCTCTACTTTTTGTGTGTGTTCATGTTTTAACTGGCAGAGTTCCTAGGGCAGAGGTGGGGCAGAGATTTACTTGTTATGGGAATGGATGTAGAAATGAGACACTGAGGTCTCTAGTGACCTTTTGGGGGAATTTACTCTTTCTCCTAGACTTTTCAGATCCCATTTGATTTCCTCAGGCCATGCAGTTAGAGGCAAGAGAGAGTGGGTCTCTAGTCCAAACTACCAGCTTACTGCCCAGAGCATAGCTAGGAAGCTGAGCTAGTGAGGGTGATGATGCAGCTTCATTGGAGTGGTGGAAGGGTTGCCTCACATGTATGATTACAGCTTTATTTCAGGGTGTTCTAGGAGAAAACAGCAGAAAGATCTTAGGATCCATAGAAGGATCTTTCTAATGATACGAGTGATTCCGTAAGACCATGAACTGCCTTTAAGATGATAAACTTCTATGCTTGAAAATATTTTAAAGTATGCTGTATATCATTTCAAAGTGAATTATTGCCTGGGTATACAACTGAACTACTGGATTTCTGAGATCTCTTCCCACTTGGACATACAACATTATTCAGTATTAGTGCTCTGAAAATAACAAAAATCCCAGCAACTCTATATGAAGTGCTTACCTATCACACTGTGCTGAGAGTTTAATTTGAATTGTTTCTCAATTCTCAGGATAGGTAATGAAGTGGTTGCCATTATTATCATTGTGAAGAAGCAGTGAATTCATATGATCTTACTGAAGAACCACGGCCCTTAAACAGTAAGCAAAATTGGAAGAATTTCAAATTTTATTGGTTTGTTCTTTTAAGAACCAAAACAGAACTTTAAAAACAGATTTCATTGTTGATCATTCACATCTAATGAGTAAGGCTATTCTGGGATTGTAGTTGGCACCATCAGGACCCCAAACTTGGAAGCATTCAGCCAAATCCTCTTTGCCACCACTCTTTTTGTTATGGCCTCTCTGGACTTGGAGAAGACAAGTGGAAGCAAGTAACAAGGGGACAGTGGTTTCAGAAAAGCCACACCAGGAGGTAACATCTAAATAAGGCTTAAAATATAAGTGGAACTTGACAGAGAAGGGCATCCCAGGCTTAAAAATGGGAAAGCAAGCAAGCTTTTCAAGAATATCAGCTCTTTTAGCAATCTGAAGAGGATTTGTTCAATAAAAAAGGTGAAATATCTATCTGTAAGAACAATATGCATTATGATCTTATAACTTACCCTGTTGGTGTCACCCCTCTCCAGCTCCACAGTGGATTTAAAAAGCAACAGCCTATAAATACAATGAAAACTAGCATTCTGGCAGTCACTAGTGGGACAAGGATGAGTTGGAGTTCTTTCAAAGCCTCCTTCCCAAAGAATTGTCACTATTTGACCTGTTTGGCAGCCCTGGGCCTCAGTTGTAAGGATATCTTTATTTGATCTGTCAAAAAGTTTCCCAGTGTGAAAAACTTGTTGAAACAATTAGAGGCAATAAATTATCTTTGGGTGCCTGAAGCAGTGGATAAAGAGTTGGGGAAGGCAATAGCTAAGCAAAAAGTATAATGGGAGAATCCTGGGAATGAAATTTCTGTAGGGACTTTGTAAAGCTCCAACATGTTACCAGGAATCTAGACAGCCAAATGTATTACTACGGTTCTAGGCCTGCACAGGACTGTGCATATGCTCAGATCTTAAGCTCTTATTCCAGGCTGACCTTGAGACTAATATCAGTAACAGGAAATCTACTTTCACCATTTCTATTCAACATTGTACAGAAGGTTCTAGCTAAGGCAATATAAAAGGAATTCAGACAACATTATCTTGTCTGTATGAGTCCTAAAGACCTACAAAAGAACTTTAAGGGTTCAGAAAGGTTGCAGGATACAAACATAAAATTATTCGGATTCTATGTACTGAAGCATTGAAAATAAAATTAAATATTACAAAGAAGAAAATAAGAGTGAATAAATTTGATAAGTACAAGACTTTTCCATGAAAAAGTATAAAAACATCTTTTAAAGAAATTAAAGATCAACACTTAAATAAATGAAAAGGAACCTGTGTTCAAGTGGTAGAAGAATTAATATTGCTCTACAGATCCAACACAATCCCTATAAAAATCTCATTTGGCTTCCCTGTAGAAATTGACAAGTTGGTCCTAACATTCATAAGAAAATGCAAAGGATCCAGAATAGCCAAAACAATCTTGAAAAATAACACAATTTGAGGACTCATATTTCCAAATCTGAAAACATACAGCAAAGAATAGTTATAAGGAAAATGTCCTTGTAACTACCACTAGGTTAAGACACAAATGCAGCTTCTCCAAAAGCTCTCCTTATATCCCAGCTAAATATCAACCCTTTTTTGTATAAGAGTAGTAAGTCTCCTAATTTATAAAGTAACTTCCTTTTATCATGTCTTTATAGTTTCTTCAACAAAGAATGCACACCTAAACTCAATAGTTTAATCTAATTAAATAAAAAAAAATGAAGACCTAACTTCAGGCAGCCCTACAACCCTTCCTATCATCTTAATGGGGATCACTAGGGTCCACTTCCTCTTATCTAATAAATTTAGTTTATTAATAAATTTATTAACAAATTTATTAATAAATTTTAAAATAAATTTGGCAGAGATTAAAATATTTTCATATTGAAGCAACTGACATTAAGAAAAGTAGAAAGCCATGAACCTTCCTTGTTCCACCAAAACAACCAACCAAACAAACAAAAAAATACCTCGCAGATAAGTCCTCTTAGTGAGAAATCCAGAAACTAATTGAAAGACTCTTGCACCCCAAGCGAATGTGAAACCCAGACTCACCAAAGTTGGTACGAAGAAGAATTAGGACACTATCTTATTATAATCCCTACAACTGGTGCAGTACTATATGACCTGGAAGGGTCAGACTCTCTATGTCCCAGCTTCTCCCAGGGGAGAGGCAGTGTTGATTCACATGCCTAGTGTCCGGAATGGGAATCCCTAGAGGACTGGTTTCTCCTGACTTGGAACTCTGACATATCTGGAGTATCTAGTTACCTATGGGAGAATGGAGCTAGCAGTTTGAGCTGGCAAGTGCCATGAATTCTTCCCAGTACTTAGTGCAGAGCATGCAGATGACAAATTCTAGCTTTTAGCTTCCCCCCAGGGAGGGGAAAAAGGCGATACTTATGTCCAACACTGCAACTTCTCCAGGGCCTTGCAAAGCATTAATATTTGTCTTGTCAGTCTTGGAGCCCTGACAGGTCCAGTGCAATCTAAGCTGCCTCTGGGAGAACAGAGATGGTGATTTAGATTTATTTTATGCCATAGAACCCTGCCCCTTTCCTGGCTCAAAACAGATGAGTAGACAAAAACCACAGATAACTGCTTCTCCTTAGGGAGAGAATAATTTGATGGACACTCCAGAATCTCTGGCCAGGATAACTGGTAGAAATCTTCTCCACAAGGACAGTCAGTGAGGATAGGGATAGGTGCATGCTTTGTCTAATACACAAAGTCAAGGAAAATTGACTTTCACACATAAAAAAAAGTTCTAAACCAATGACAAAACAATATAAGTGTCTCAAAACAAACTCTAATGAAACAGAATTATGTAATTTGCCTGACAGAATTCAAAATAATCATCATATAGATTTTCACTAATGAAGAGAACAACACATGAACTAAGTGAGAATTTCAACAGACAGAAAATGTAAAAATTTACCAAGTAGAAATCATTAAAGCTAAAGAATGCAATGATTGAACTGCAAATTTCATTAGAGGGTTTCAACCTTAGACTAGATCAAGCAGAAGAAAGAATTAATGAACCTAAATATAGGTCATTGGAAATAATCCAGTTAAAATAGAAATAAAAATGAAAAAAGGGAGAAAATCTAAGGGAATTATGGAACTCCATTGACTGGACTAATATATACAATATGAGATTCTCACAAGAAACAAGAAAGAGAAATACGTATACATAAATATATATATATATATTTCTCTATATATATTTTATTTATATAAATACCAGTCTCTCTCTCTCTCTCTCTCTCTATATATATATATATATATATATATATATGCATACAACATATTACATACAATATGAATGTATGTAAATTGTGACAAAATAACACAATGTGTATGTATACATACATACATACGCATATATATATATATATGTATACACCACACATATATACACATATATAACTAAATATATGAAGCAGACTTTTTTTTGCCATTGAGCCACATCCCCAGTCCTATTTTGTATTTTATTTAGAGACAGGGTCTCACTGAGTTGCTTAGTGCCTCACAGTTGCTGAGGCTGGTTTTGAACTCAAGATTCTCCTGTCTTAGCCTCCCAAGCTGTTGGGATTACAGGTATGCACCATTGTGCCTGGACAGAGATTTTAATACCTTACTTTCAGTAATAAGATAGAGCATCTAGACAGAAAATCAATAAGGAAATAAAAGTATTCTAACAGCGCTATAGACCAATTGGACTTAATGGACACAGAGACCATTTCATCCAATAGCAACAGAATACACTTTTTTTTTTTCAAGCACAAGAAGAACTTTCTCAGAATAAATAACATGTTGGGTCACAAAACAAATTTTAATATATTTAAAAAGATTAAAATCATACCAAGTATATTTACTGACCATAGTGGAGTGAAACTAGAAATCAACAGTAAGAGGAAAACTGAAAAATTGACAAATATTTAGAGATTAAATAAGACACTCAAAAAACCATTGGGTCCAAGAAGAAACCAAAAAATAAATTATAAAATACCTCAAGGCACATGAAAATGAAAACACAATAGATGAAGAATTATGGGATATAGAAAAAATAGAATTAAGAAGGAAATTTATTACAAATGCCTACATTAAAAAGGAAAAGCTAGATTAAAAAAACCCCAACTTTATGCCTTTAGGATCTAGAAAAGAAGGATGAACTAAGCTCAAAGTTAGCAGAGGAAAGGAAATAACAAAGTATAGAGCAGAAATAAATTAAATAGAATATGAAAAATCAATCAGAAAAATAATCAACAAAACATAGTTTGTTTTCATAAAAATAAATAAAATCTCTATGAACCTTTAGCTAGACTAAGAATAAAAAGAAGATTAAAAAATCACAAGTGATAAAGGAGATATTATAAACAACTACACACCAACAAACTGGGTAACCTAGAAAAAATGAATAAACTCCCAGAAACATTTAATGTACCAAAATCAAATCATAAAAATATAGTCTTAATAGCCACAGTATTGGTGTGGAGATTAAATTAGTAATCAAAAAACTCCCAATGGAAAAAAAAAACAAAACAAAACTACATGGTTTCACGGGTGAATTTTACCAAATTCAATAAATAAAAACAAAACAAAACAAAATCAATGCTAATCCTTTTCTAACTATTCCAAAATTGGTAGAGGAAAAATACTTTGAAACTCATTTTATGAGGTCAGTATTACTCTCATATCAAAGCCAGATAAAGATATCATAAGAAAAGAAAACCACAGGTTAATATCCTTGATGAATATAGATGCAAAAATCCCCAAAGCAAAACTAGCAAATAGAACTAACCAGTACATAAAAGGAATAATATACAATGACCAAATGGAATTTATCCATGGGATTCAAGGACAGTCCAACATACAAAAATCAAGTAATGTGATACACCATATTAACAGAAGAAAGGATAAAAACTACATAATTATCTAATGAATGCAATAAAAGCATTTAATAAAATTCAGGAAGAAGAAAAAAACCCTGCAACTGCCAACAAATTGAGAATAGAAGGAAAGTATCCACACATAATAATGATCATATATGAAAAACCCATAGCTAACATTATACTCTATGGTGGAGAACTGAAAGATTAGGAAAAAGGCAAGATTGCCCACTCTAACTATTTCTATTAACTATAATACTATAAATCTTAGCCAAGCAATTAGGTGAAGAAAAAGAAATAAAGACATCTAAATTGGAAGGAAAGAAGTAAAACTGTCCATTTTTTCAGATGACATGATTTTATATACAGAAAACCCTAAAGACTCCAACAAAACACAATAAGAGCTAATAAACAAACTTAGTAATGATAAAGGATTACAAAAATTAGTGATGTTTCTAAATATTAACAATGAACTATCTGAAAAAAGAAAACAGGTAAATGATGTCATTTACAACATCATCAAAAAGAATAAAATACCTTGGAATTAAATTAACTAAGGAGGTGAAAGACTTACATACTGAAAACTACAACACATTGATGCAAGATATTTTAAAAGACACTAACAAATGGAAAGGCATCATGTGTCCATGGACCAAAAGACTTAGTATTGTTAAACGTTCTATACTATCCAGAACAATCTACAGATTCAGTGCAATCCCATGGCATGGAAAAATGCCATTGACATTTTTTATATAAATAGAAAAGAACAACAATTCTAAAATTCATATGGAATCACAAAAGACCATGAGTGACCAAATCAATCTTGAGAAAAGAAGAACAAAGCAGAAGGCATCACACCTCCCAATTTAAAATTTTATTGCAAGACTATGATAATTAAAACAGTGTGGTGCTTGCATAAAGATAGATATAGACAAGAGAAACAATATAGAAAGCCAAGCAACAAATCCATGCATACATAGTAAATTGATCTTTGACAAGGGTGCTGGTACTACTCAATAGGGAGTGGATAATCTATCCAACAAATGGTGTTGGAAAAACTGAGCTACATATAGCTACATAAAAAATGAACCATTGGGGCTGTGGTTGTGGCTCAGCAGTAGAGCGCTCGCCTAGCACGTGTGAAGCCCTGGATTCGATTCTCAGCACCACATAAAAATAAAAAAAATAAAGGTATTGTGTCCAACTACAACTGAAAAATAAATATTAAAAAAAGAACCATTGTCTTACACTATTATGGTTTTGATATGAGCTATCCTCTAAAAATTCCTGTGTTAATACAGAAATGTTCAGAGGTGAAACAATTGGTTTGTGAGAGTGGTAACCTAATCAGACCATCCTAGTTTGAATGGATTGAGTAATAATTGTAGGCAGGTGTAGCATACTTCGGTTCATTTTCCCTGATTTCCCTGATTTGCTGCTTCCTGGCCACCATGAAGTGACCTGCTTTCCTCTACCCTGCCTTCAGCCATGATGTCCTGCTACACCTTGGACCTAGAGCAAGTGACTTGACCATCTATGGACTGAGACCTCTGAAACTGAATAAACTTTCCCTTCTCTAAGTTATTCTTGTCAGCTCTTTTGTCACAGCAATGGAAAGCTGAGGAAAACATACACCATACGCAAAATCAACTCAGAAATGGATTAAAGATTTAAACATCAGACCTAAAACTGTAAAATTCCTAGAAGAAAACAGGGGAAATTTTTTCATTACAGGGTTTTGGCAATGATTTCATGGGCATGACACCAAAATTATATGAAACAAAATAAAAAATAAACAAGTGGCACTATAATAAGAAAACTCTTTTGCACAGGAAACAATCAACAGAATGAAAAGGCCGCCAACAAAAGAGGAGAAAATATTTGCAAACCATTTAGCTGATAAGGAGTTAAAGCCTAAAATAAAGAAGGCACTCCTACAACTAACCCAATTAAAAATTAGTCTGAGGATTTGAATAGACACTTCTCCAAAAAAGATACACAAAAGGCCAAGAAGTAGATGAAAAAATGCACAATGTCACTAGTCATCAGGGACACACAAATTAAATTCACAATGGCATTTATGAAAAAAAAAAAGAGAGAGAGAGAGAGAGCAAGAAAGAGAGAGAGAAAACAACAACAACAACAACAACAAATGTTTTCAACAATGTAAAGAAATTAGAATTCTTCCACACTGTTGGGAATGTAAAATGGTGTAGTCACCAAGGAAAATAATATGGAAGGAGGTTCCTCAAACAATTAAACATAGAACTATTATGTAATCTAGTAATCCTCCTTATAGGTATTCATCCAAAGAAATTGAAATTGAGATCCCAAAGGGATATTAGCATTCCCACATTCATTGCAGTGCTGTTCACAATAGCCAAGAGGTGGAAGCAAACTAACTGCCATTGTACATAAATACAGTGGGATACTAGTCAACCTTTAAAAAAAGAAATTCTGGAGTATAGAACAACCTGTAGGGCATTACGGTAAGTGAAATAAGCTAGCCACAGAAAAACAAATACTGTACAGTTTCACCTTTATGAGGTATCTAAAATTCTCACATTCATAGAATCAAAGAGTGGAACATGGTTTTGAGGGACTAGAGGAAGGGACAAATGAGTAGTTCCTCATCAAGTTTCAGTTAAGCAAAGAAAAGAAGCTCTAGAAATCTGATGGACAATATTGTATTAATAGGCAAAAACAATGTATGCTTAAAATTTTAAGAGGTTAAATCTCATAGTAAGCCTTACTATATTAAGATAAAATGAAATAAAATGATTGTCTCATTATATTTAAAATAATTATTCTCATTATCACAGTTGTCCCCTTTATCATAAAAACAAGGCTCAGATACTGACACAGAAGGACTTTATCATCTTCTCTGTTTTTGGCTAAAGCTTCTTTCTCTATCCTATTCTCCTTATGTATCATGGGTAATGAACTTCATTGCCTTCCAGAAAATCCATTTCACAATGCCAATAACTTGAATGTAGAGTTCATTACTGTTATCACAGTGATAACAAAAAAGATAAATGTAGGTGGGGATTCCTAAGTAGACCTATTGGTTTTGACTATTTGTATCTCTTTTTCAAACTTTTTTTTTTCCTAAAAAAGAACTTTCCTTTATTCCATGTGGTGCCATTCAGGCTTCTTCTTCTTTTTTTTTTTTTGTAAATGGACAGAATGGTTTTATTTTATTTGTTTATTTTTATGTGGTGCTGAGGATTGAACCAAGTGCCTCACACATGCTAGGCAAGTGCTCTGCTGCTGAGCTGCAGCCACAATACATATTTTATTCTGTTTCTTAACTTTTTAATTGTCACCTGTACTTTAGTTCCTGTGTCTTTGCCACATTTTGCTTTTCCATCCTCCTAGCAACAGATCCTCAGCTTGTCCCCACACAGCAGTACTGTCACCAATATTTATATGCATCTTTACTTATGTAAGTGAGACTCTTTCTGAGGTTTATATCTCAGGATTGCTGGGTCAGGGGAGAAATGTACTTCAAGTTCTGTAAGCACTGGCCAATTGCTACTGCCATCTTCATTCCTGTTTGCAGGACAGATGGATTTCTTTTTTTCTCCCCTCCCCAACAATGTTTGTCCTTGTTGATCTTTGTAGTTGTTGCTAACCTGATGCATGTAACGTGTTATCTAATTATTTTTTAAGTCTATTTACATTTTTTTTTCTTTTTATTTTTTTTTATTGTTGGTTGTTCAAAACATTACATAGTTCTTGATATATCATCTTTCACACTTTGCTTCAAGTGGGTTATGAACTCCCATTTTTACCCCATATACAGATTGCAGAATCACATCAATTACACATCCATTGATTTACATATTGCCATACTAGTGACTGTCATGTTCTGCTACCTTTCCTATCCTCTACTATCCCCCCTCCCCTCCCCTCCCCACCCCTCTTCTCTCTCTACCCCCTCTACTGACCTTCATTTCTCCCCCTTGTATTATTTTTCCCTTTCCCCTCATTTCCTCTTGTATGTTCTTTTGTATAACCCTGAGGGTCTCCTTCCATTTCCATGCAATTTCCCTTTTCTCTCCCTTTCCCTCCCACCTCTCATCTCTGTTTAATGTTAGTCTTCTTCTCATGCTCTTCGTCCCTACTCTGTTCTTAGTTACCCATTCAGGCTTCTTATCTCCCTGCCTCTTATCTCTTTTTCCCTTTCTACATATAGGAGTGATGTGAGGTCACATTGGTAAATCAGAATTCTTATTCCACTTGGCTACCATGATTGGTTTCAGAAATGGGGTTGCAATTCCAGCTGGGTCCATAAGAGTCTGCTTTAATACTTGAATCTGAGACTGGGAGAAAGAAGACCTTTTCTCTCCTCTAAGATCATATGTTACAATAAACCTGTAGGTAAAAATCTGTTGATAGTCATCTTTCCCATGTAAATGGGTGAAACTGTCTCAAGAGTAAAGCTCCCATGAATAGAAAACCAGAGCCATAAGATGAGGGAGTATCTTAATGATTTTTTTTTCCCTGAATTGAGCATTGCTTGAAGTCAGGCCAACCTCTGAATCATCTTCTGTTAGTTATAGATTGCAGTATATCTGATTATGCCCAAATTAGTAGATTAAAACAACAAATATTTGTTATCTCACACATTTTTTGAATGAGTATTGGTGCTTCTGGCTCAAAATATCTCATGAGTTGTAGTGAAGGTGTCAGAAGGGTCTGTGGTCATCTAAAGGCCAGACAGGGGTAGGGAATCCATTTACAACATGGTTTATTCTAATGGCTGTTGGAAGGAGGCCTCAACTCTTCACAATGTGGACCTCTTTTTACAACAGGGGAACTAACTTCCTTCAGAGTAAGTAATCCAAGAGAAAGCAAATAGGAAGCCACAGTGCCTTTTATGCTTAGTCTCCAAAGTCACATACCTTTATATCTTTCATGTACTTGCCAGACACAAGCCTCTAAGTTTGCCCACAGTCAAGTGGAGGGTACTTAAGCTTTACATATTGAAGGAAGATGTATCAAAAAAAAAAAAAAAATCATGGCCATATTTTAAAACCACTACACTTTCAGTTTCATGAGTCAATACATTTCATTTTTGGCTTAGCTTGCAATGGGTTTCTGTCACTTGCAGACCAAAGTCCTGACTAATATGTATCTGAGTCACTAAGAAAGTTCCAGATGTTATTATGTATTGTTTTTAATCTAGTGCATTGATACCTTATGATCTAATGCAGGAAGAGACATGTTACTCTTACTGTTCTATGTCTGTATCACCAGTGGCACCTAAATTAGTTCTGTTAAAACTTTAGGTCTAATAGAGACAACTTATTTCCTGACATGCGTTCAATTTTATATATAGGAGGTAATAATCAGTGCCACGCAGGAACCTGTTACACTATCCATCCCCTTCCTATCCCATTCTCTCTAAAAAACCTCAAACCCAGGCATCTTTGGCATAGATCAAATTTTTGGAATCAATTTTTTAATCAGAAGGAAAGGCATAATCAGTACTTGTTCACCTTGTAGTTTTAAATTTGAGCACCTAGGAAGAGAATATTAATGACGTAGATTCTAAATTTCATATTTATTGAACACTTATACCAGAGAAACAAAGAAAAAAACCTCAAATATGGGGCCACAAATCATGAAAAGAAATTTTACCTGAAATTATATTCATGAACTACTTTACTGAAAAAAAGTACAACAAAAATTTAATTCTTATTTTTATTAAATAAGGTTATACTCTTGGTTGCAATCAACAACATTCCATCTAGCTAGTTTAATCAGAAAGATGTATATTTAAAATTACAGTTAGTCACAGAATCTTTGGGGCCAGGATCCTATTTGGATGTTAAATAAGAATATAAAGTCAAGAAATGAACTAGGTATAGAAAGTAACCAATACGTTGGAGGACTTTCGTAAGCTATGGACAGATATATGTGAGAGGGTTATTCAACTAGTTCTCTTTACCACAAGGTAGTCTGGTTGTGAGGTAGGCTTTTCACGGGAGGAGATTCCAAATGCAAGTATTTGGATATTTTTCTCTAGGGCTCTTCAGTTTACCAAATGGAGTCCATTATACTTCTTTTGGGGAAGCTACTAGTAATACTGAAGGTTGGAGAAAAAGCCTGACTGGTCCTTTTGTTCAACAGGAAGACTTTCATTTGTTCCTCTCCATTTCAGCTCCAGGTCTCATCCATATCTTCAGTTGGTATGGTTTTTCTTGGAGTCAAAGCATTTTTTTTTTTTTAAGTTAGGTTGGGTCAGGTGAAGTTATGGTTGCCTGGAATAACCTGGAGTTCAAATTGTCCATTGTTGCACAATCAACCATTCCAAAACTTGTTGTCTTAACTTATTATTATGCTTTCTCAGCCAAGTGATTCTTGATCAGGCAGGAGGTTTCTTAATGTGGTTACAGATAGCTCTTGGAGCTACAGTTATCTGAAGGTCCACTGGGTAGATACCTGAATGACTTGCTAGCGTGCCTGGCAGTTGATACTTGTCAAAGCTGGAAGCTTAGTTCAAGTGGTCTCTTCATGTGTCCTTGGGCTTCTAAGCTCACTGAGGTTGAGTTCGAAATTGGGTGTTTTAAGAAAAAGGAAGTTTTTCTCCCAGTTTCTTAAAATTGACCCTGAAAACTTTCAGAGTTTTACTTCTATCATAACCAATTAGAAAGCAGGTCTTCACCCTCCCCCAAACAAGTAAGGGGATGCCCCACCTGTTGATGAGAAAGGTGTTAAATTATTTGTGACCATCATTAATAAGCCACACTTGACTTCAATGGCTGTGAGAAGGGATGTCATTTTACTGTCTGTATAAATGCCGACTCAACTTCCTTGTGTTCAGCCCTGAGGCTCACCATGACACCCTCCTTCTTGGTCTTGATTCTCATAGGGTTTTTTTTTTTAATTTAATTTGTTTTTTTTTTTTTTAGTTGTAGATGGACACAATATCTTTCATTTTATTTACTTATTTTTAGGTGGTGCTGAGGATCGAACCCAGGGTGTCGCGTGTGCCAGACGAGTGTTCTACCACTGTTATGACCCCAGCCTTCCCATAGGGTTTTAAGCTCAGTAGTTTCTCTCTTTGTGTTGTCAATTTTCACTCTTCTATCTGCCTTCCGACTCTTGAAAACTTTATTAAAATCACCAAATTTCTATCATTTTTTTCTTATTCTTTGTGCTGATATGTTCATATCTTTAAAATTTTAGCGGAGTTCCATAAGGAAGTAAAGATGAATTCATGGGGTGTTTTTATGTGAGCGCAACAAAAATTAATACCTATTATTACTTGACAACAGCTTGATTTTGTAAAGTGATTTAATGAATAAAAAGTGCACTTTTACATATATCATTTCATTTGGTACTCTTTAATTTTGAGAGAAATACAGGGCAGATATTAAAATTATTTCTATTTCAGAGATGAACAAGTTGAAATTAGAGACATGAAATGACTTGCACAGTGTTGTATGAGTGGCTTGCTTCCTTTTACATTATCTAGAAACTGTTTTGGAATTAAGTGTAAAGATGGGCAAGTCAGAGAAAATAAAGTTTGTTTTCCTTTCCCTCTAAATTTGTTTTTTGTTGTTGTTGTTGTTGAGGAGGAGAATATACAGGATATGGAATTCAGAAAAACTAGAATTTGTATCACATTGGAGTGGCCCATTCACAATCCAGGATTTTTTTTATACAAATGAGCAGTCATGGAGGGGTGAGCTGGGAACCTATTTAGTGGCAAACTAGGAAGACTTTGATGACACAGCTCAGCTTCCTACTTCAGGTCACTCTCTTCATTCTTTCACTTGATCCACATGCTGGGATGTCAGAGTTTCTTTCTTTTTGCAGGAGTCCATTTTGGCCATGCTTATGGTAGCGACAGAGTTTCAAAGAGGAAGAACCCATAATGTCTCCCAGGCACGCTACAAAGGAAATATAAGTCGTCAGATAGTTGGATCTGGATCTGGGCCAGGATAACTCGACTCTCCTTGTAGAAGGTGCCATGGGATCTATAGTGATGGCAGGTGATGGGAGAAGTGGATCTCCTCCGCTTTGTGCCTTGTCTGAAAGATGATAACCATGATAATAAATTTAGTGCCACATTCTTTACAGTGTGCTCATCCGACCCCTAGAACAAAGCCATAAACCATAATGGGGTCCATGATGCTTTCAATTATTGGACATTCATTTCTGCTCTTCACTTTTTTTCTCTTCTGCCTAAGTTGGACTTTATTGATTATGCTTTCTCCAGGGATGGGGGAGGGCAGGGGTAGGAAAAGGTCTGCTTTTTAGAAATTCAAGAGCAATTATACACCTATTAAAATAAAACCTAGGCTATCTAATGGAGGAAGACAAGATTGTTTTGCCTTTGTTTCTGCCATAAATACATAGACCTATCATAACAGAATTTGTTTAGGGGTGTTCAGGTCTTTTCAGAGTCATAGGCTCTTTTATGACTTTTTAATGTTTTCAACACCCCAATTAAGAAAAGTATTAAGTTGTTCTTTTAGTAATTAGTGGTTAAGATAATTGCAACCCTATCTCTCTGGCTTTTTTGAGAGCACAAGGGCATCCAGTAAAATTCTGGGGATGTGGCACTGAGCTCCAAAGAGGCTGAGTTTGTCAAAAAAGAAAAGAATGGAAGTGGGTTTTAAAGATATGCTATTTGAATTTTTTGCCCTGATACTCAACACTGAAAACCTACCATTCCAGTTGTTGTCAATAAGGCTAAAAGGTTTATTTTCTTTCCTGCTGGTCTCTATGTAATTAAACATTTTAATTCTTTGCATCCTCTCCAGACACACTATAAATACTTAATGCCAGATTTGTACCTAATTCTCAGTTACAACTCTCACTCGTGATTCAAGGGAAACTTGGCACTACTGTTAAAATAGAACTAAGGGTCATTAATGTCGATGAGATACTTGATTTAAAAAAAAAAACTGAATCCTAACTGCCTCCAAAAAACTTAAGACCCTCAAATATTCTTATACTCTGAGACCTGTCATGCAAATTAAAATCTCCCTAACTCATCCTTACCTCTTACCCAATATTCTTTGTATTTGTGAATGAAAGTCTTTTACCAAAAATATATGGTATGCTTAGTGAAAAATGAATAAATATTGTGGAAGAGAACCATGCCTCTTGCAGAAGATTATCAGGCTAGGATCAGGACAAATCTCTTGGTGATTTCTTTTTGCAACTTTTGGTTGGCAAAGAACTTTCACTTGAAAGCTTAGGGTAAGTAAGAATAGGTGAGGAGAAGAGAAAACTGAAGTAATAAGTGAAGACAATTTTTTTAAAGTATCTAGAAGACCCATATGCAGGGAGAGAATCAAAATTGGTAGGTAGAAATTGTCGAGGAGTGGAAATGTATGAGTGAGACGGAGGAACCTGATCTGCCATATTGGAGAGGGAGTAAACCAGGTTGGTAGTCAAAGAATGCTGTGGGGAGGTTCATGTGACTTCCCAAATACAGAATCCTTATTGCCATTGTCAGCATTTTTCTCCAGACTATGGTGAGGGTAAAGGGGGTTATATTGAGGCACTGAGTAATTGGTAAGTATTAATTGTGGCGCATACTTCATTTGATTGTTCTCTTCTGAAATAATTCAAAGAAAAAAAAACATCATGTCCTGTGTTCGTGGGTATTTGCTCAGAATAAAATTAGAGCCAGGTGGGAACTGAAGAGACCCTAGTTTGGGATATTAAGAAAGGCTTTTAAATTGTTTCGGCCCATGACACCAGGAAAATCTCATACATGTGATTTAGAATAGAATCATGTATGGAATTTGTAAAGTCACTAAGTCCATTTCTAGGCAAAGAACACAGTCAACATTTCTTTAAGCTCTTGTTATAAAAAAAATTATGGTGAGAGAAATGTTTTTATAACCACAGTAGAGGAAAAGAAGAACCAAGTGATTCAGTACCAAACTGTAATTTGGGCAAAAATGGATTCAAATAATGTAACAAAATGAATATCTTCAACTGTGAAGTTAGCAATGCAAACCAGAAAGTTGTAGCTGTGGGGCATGGGACTAGAGAGGAATGGGCCATGAACTGGGCCATATGATAATAACATGGCCATGGCTTGGGTCCTTGAGTGCCTCACAGATGACCAGAGAGGCACTGGGTTGAACTCATCAGTACATTTTTATATGGTTATTTTTAAAAAATATCAGGAGTTTTGACTGATTCACCCAATATGCTTTACTGGGAGCTAAAACAGCCATGTTCTCTAGACTCTGAATATGAGAGAGTGGATGAATCCAGCTATTGGTAGGTAATGTGATCTGTCTTTTGAGCAAGCCAGAAGCCAGATGTCCCCTCCCCTTTGATCTGAATAACACTTTAGGCAGCAGACAATAAGATTGGTTTTAAATTTATTGTCTCTTTGATTTCTGCATTCTAATGCTTTTTAAATTCTTTACACAAGACAGGGCTATATATAGGCAACAGGGTGGTTCAGTGAAGGCCAAAAAAAAAAAAAAAAAAATCTGCCAGTAGCTTTTGAGCAAGTGCTGGGCAGAGCCTCAAGCACATTCTAAGGAAACAAAGCGGACATACTTGGGAGCAGGATCTTTTTCTTTTCTAGTCATGTTACTCCAAAATGAAAGTTCCTGCTTCTAGTTCCAGCCAGACTTATGAAAATGTTCCTTGCACAACACCCCTATTAGCAAAGCACTAAAGAAGAAACTGATTTAAGTGAAGGAACCCAAATCTGAATGCCTTCCTTTTCTTTTTTTTTTTTTAAAGAATTTTTAATATTTATTTTTTAGTTTTTGGCGGACACAACATCTTTGTTTGTATGTGGTGCTGAGGATCGAACCCGGGCCGCACGCAGGCCAGCGCGCTACCGCTTGAGCCACATCCCCAGCCCCTGAATGCCTTCCTTTTCTAAGCCATCCATAACTTCTGAAGTTCTATTCATCCCTTTCTGATGAGGTAGTCTGTGTCAGGCAATCAGCTGAAGCCGAGTTTCATTTTTATTAGTTCTGCTAATGTGGAGCTGTAAATATTTGAACTCAACCTTGTCCTAGTAGGAGGAGTTAGATGGCATTTGGGAACTTCCTTCAATTACTTTGAAGTGAACAATGATAACTAGGTGCTCAATTCAATGGGTACAAATGGTTGGCCCAGTGTCTGCTCCCAAGAGGATCTAACCATGAGCAATTGCCCCAAGAAGTCAGCTAGGTCTGGGAAGAACACCAGTTCCTGGCAGCAGAAGAGATAGAGTCTCAGCATGTTTTCATTGTAGCTCTGTGACCTTGAGTAAGTCATGGCTTCTCTCCAGGTCTGTGTTCTCATCTGGAATAGTTGGTAAACTCACATTGACTTAGCATTTGATTAAACTAAAAAGTCTGCAGACAGAATTTTATTTGAGCTCAATGACCTCTCTGTGAGGTAGCCAGGGCAGCACTGTTCTTCATATTTTAGGATGAAGTTGAACTAAAGGGGTCCAGAGTTTCACCAAAGCCTCATTACTAGTCTGAGGCAAAGGCAAGGCTGAATGCAAGTCTCCTCACTTCTTCCCCCTGTGCTCAGGCCATTTGCTAATACTCAGCCTGACTCCCTGTCTCTGTCTGTGTATTGAGAGCAAAAGAGAACATTCTATCTGTACAAAACCTTTACAAATAGGTGCAGCAATTGCAGAACAATTCTCATCCTTCTCCCTGGGAAGCCCCTATAATCTTGTCCTAGAAGAAAGGCCTCAGAACCACTCAGCAAGGTGAAGGGTACAGCCCACCTTTGCAGCCTGGGAGCAGAGTTGAGGCTGCCCCTCCCTGTCCACACATCTATCAGATTTTCCAGTCAGTTTTCAATCAATTCCTTGGGTATCAGGTATTAGGCCATAAGCCATTTCTTTCTACTTTATGGTTTTGAAATATGAATTATGGCCACAGCTGAAGCTTTTAAGTCTGATGGGATGGCTCCCAAGAGAAGCTCTTCAGAAACCTGATGGGCAGTCAAGAGGGGGTGAACTTGGGAAGCAAGGCAGGGCTTCCCTCTACTGAATAATCAAGTCTCTTTCGTATATTTTCTCAGTGGTCACAAAGCGCTATATTAGATGTTTTGAAGAAATACGAGGAAAATATAGGAGTCAACTTGTATGCCCCAAAGCATCAAAGACAAAGTGGTAGCAAAAGTACTTAATCTGTGAAGTTAGCAGCTATGGAAATATATCCAATCAGGTGCACAGGAAGATGCACTCATGGTCAGGGATTGCTGATATGGCTAGGTTTGAATAGCTGTCTCTTAAAGTCACTGGGAGTCATCTCAAGGTGTCCTTTCAGATCTAGGACCTGCCTGCTCTTCTTTACAATTTCACGCTTTCTCAAAAGGTTCATCCTATCTGAATGAAGCCTTCCAATGTGTGGAATAAATGTCAAAGAAATTCTAACTACATCATCAGGTTGCTTTAATGGGCCTAAGAAATAACTACATAGGGATTATAGGATTGTATCCCAAAGGACCCAATTCCTAAGAATGGGCATCAGTTTTTAGTTCCAACCTGCAGACTCTCTTTCCTCCTGCCTCCCAGTTGGGCAGATGGAGTTGATGGACTCAATGCTGTGGGCAAGCAGCAAGTGCTACTTTAGATTCTGTACACAACAGCGATTGCTGGAACTGAGAATTGTATATGGGTATGTTCTTTCCTGTCCTGGGAGTCAAATGCACATGAGATAACAACTGCAAATCCCACTGCCATCGTGGCAAAGCCCAAACCAAAACTAAAAAGTTAGGAGGAGACACCTGTGATCCTTTGCACACTAATTATAAATTGAAATCACTTGCCCATACATAATATAGGGCTATTTAACCATGAAATACAAAGGGTAAAGAATATTCCAGGTCTCCTGGAATATAATGAATGGCAACTCTTTCTTTCTAAAGTGCTATCTGATATCATTTGATTCTTATAACTTGGTAAAGTGGGAATTTGCCTAGGGTCATCCAGCAGAATTGTGACAAAAATCTTAGTCTCTTAATGCCCAATTTAGTCTTTTCGTGTGTGTGTGTGTGTGTGTGTGTGTTTTGTTTTGGTCTTTAAGAGCACCCTCTCCTACACCCTCAAAATCATGCTTTGTCATTTACATACATAAAAGGCACAGAAAAGTAGAAATTTATGGAATAATGTATAAAACAATTGTCTTTCTAATATTGCCAGCCTCCTGAAGGCCCTATTGTGCACTTGCCCAAGGCTAGCTTCAGAGATATAAGACAAGGTCCTGCATCTAGAAGAGCCCCACTCTTTCATTAATGTTCTACATCACTGTTTTGAAATTCTCAGAAATTTATGATGAAGGGACCCTATGTTTTAATTTTGCACTGAGCCTGTTAAATTGTGTAGATAGTCAAGCTTCCACACAGTCATATTCCCACCTATCCCCCTAAAATATCATTATCCTCACATTCATGATATCTTCTTTGCTCTTCTCAATATGCCTGTATGACCTCAGAATGCCTGGGTAAACATAATTTATCTGCTTTTGAATTTTATCTGAATGGAATCCTATGATATGTGACGTTGTGTATAAGACTGGCTTCCTTCAACCTTGATATTATTTGTACTTCTCATCCCTGTATCATATCACAATCCATGAATATCATAATTTCTTCTTTATTCTACTCTTGGTGAAAATATGAGATGTTTCCAGTTCCGTCTATTAGGAATAAGGTTGCAATTAATATTGTCCTTATTGTTCTATGTGCTTCTTTGTACAAAAGCACGAGTACTCCTGTTGAGCATCTACCTAATTGCTGGGATGTAGGGATGTGTTTGCTCAGCTGTAGTAGACAGTGCCAGACTACTTCTCATGGACTTTCAATTGACTCTCCCCAAGGCACCAGAGCTTTCCTTGCTTTGTATCTTCACCAACACTATGTGGATATATTAAATCACAGTGATATCACGATTTTTAACATGGACTCTCCTAATCAGTGATGAGATTGTCTTCTTAAAAATTCATTGGCCATTGGGATATCCTCTTTTTTGTACTTTCTTCCTAATTCTTTTATTACATTACTTGAGTATTCTCATATTAATATATAGGCATTCTTTATGAGAACTACATAGCAAATCTTTTCTCCAAGTCTATATCAAAAGATATCTTTTGATAAAAAGAAGCTTTCTAGTGTAGTAAAATGTATTAATTTTTATGTTTGGTAACTTTTTATGTCCCATTTTATAATCTTCCACTTTTACAAATCATGGATATGATCTTGTAAAGGCTTGATTGCTTTGCTTGTCACATTTAGAACTACAAAGTGCCTGGAACTGATACTTGTGTTTAATATTAGCTAGAGGAAAGTTTCACTTTCCCATATAAATAAGCCATTATCCTAAAACTGTTTATCGCAAACATCATCCTTTCTCACCTAGAAGCCACCTGTGTCATAGATCATCAATCCATATATGAGTCTGTTGGAGGCCCTCTATTTCTATACTATTTGCTTATCTTCCCTTGAACTTGTCCTGCATTGTTAAAATGACTATAGTTTCAAAAAAAAATCTTATTATCAGATAGAATACTTTTTTCCCCAAAACTTTTTCTGAGGAGGGCTGTCTGGTAAAGAATTATTTTACAAGGGTAAAGCCCTCATTGGTAGGATTAGTGCCTTTTTAATAGGGACCCTAGAGATCTCCTCACCATCCCTCTGCAATGTGGGATAGAAGGAGAAGTCAATGCCAGCAACCGGGAAGAGGCTCTCTCCACAACCTGACCATGTGGCACCCTGATCTTGGACTTCCAGCCTCCAGAACTATGAGAAATAAATGCTGGTTATTTTAGCCACCCATCTAGGATAATTTGTTATAGCAGCCTGAACTAAGAACCCCCTTAAATACTCGAAACATAAATATACAACATCCCTCTATTTGTTTAGATCTTTATTCACAATAGTAATTTGTGATTTTCTTTTTATTCACATTTTTTATTGGTGTATTATAGTTGTAATTTATAATTTTCAATAGAGATATTATACACATATTTTGTTAAATTTGTTGTTACTCTGTATTGCCATTCTAATGGCATTTACAAATGTTGGCTCTGAAACTTATATTTCTACCTTGTATTATACTGAAAATCTCTTATATGTGCTTAATTCTAATAATTTGCTCATAATTTTGGATTTTATGTGTACACAGAATTATCTGTGGATAAGTTTTTTTTAAATATATTTTTTAGTTGTGGGTGGACCTTTATTTTTATTTATTTTTTTATATGTGGGGCTAAGAATCAAGCCCAGTGCTAGGCAAGCATTCTACCACTTAGCTACAACCCCAGCCCCTGTGGATAAGTTTTGTTTCTAATTTTTACAATGTTTTATTTTTTATTACTGCACTGATTAAGAACGCTATCCAGTAAAAAGGTGATTGGAGATGATAATATTGGCTTCTTTATCTTGTTCTCAATCTCCAGGAAATGCTTTCAACCTTTCATTATTACTTACAATTCTCATGTGGGTTGTTTTTAATAAGTATGTCTTTATCATATTCATTCTAGTTCACTAAGGGTACTTTTTATTATTAATTCATAATATATTTCTTCAAATGCTTTTTGGGAGATATCAACTGGGATGATCACTTTTCTCCCTTATTCTGGTTGCTGTAATTGTTCTATTTCCCAATATTAAACATTCATGGCTTTCCTGGAATAACATACCCAACTTAGTCATGATAGGTCATCTTTATACCTACCAGTTGGACCCAAGTGTCTTATGTTTTGTCTAGGATTTTTAGATCTAAGCTAAGGGTCACCTGTGATTTTCTTTTGTTATATGGCTTTACAGATTTAAGATCAGATCATTTGGCCATTTTCCCCTTTTTATTCTCTGGAAGATGTTTTGTAAGATTGGTATAATCTCCTTCTTAAATAATTGATGGGTTTTGCCAGTGAAGTCTTTGGGCTTAGAATTTTGATCATGTTGAATTTCTTTTATAAATATTCTGTTTCTTCTTTGCTTTGGTTAATTAGATATTTCTAATTTTTTTTTCATTTCATGCAAAGTTTTAAAATATAAAAATCATCATAAAGTTTTTTAAAAATCATATTTTTATTGTCTACAAGCTCTGTAGTGATGTTCCACATCCCTTTTTTCATTTCTGATTCCCGATTTTTTTCCCTATATATACCTCACTCATTTGACTTAGTCTTGCCACAGGTTTTTTTTTTTTTTTTGTATTTTTTTTTAAATTTTTTATTGTTGGTTGTTCAAAACATTACAAATTTCTTGACATATCATATTCCACACTTTGATTCAAGTGGGTTATGAACTCCCACCTTCCCCCCATACACAGATTGCAGAATCACATCAGTTACACATCCATTGATTTATATATTGCCATACTAGTGTCTGTTGTGCTCCGCTGCCTTTCCCATCCTCCCCCCTCCCCCCTCCCCACCTCTCCCCTCCCCTCCCCTCCTCTCTCTCTACCCCCTCCACTGTATAACCCTGAGGGTCTCCTTCCATTTCCATGCAATTCCCCTTCTCTCTCCCTTTCCCTCCCACCTCTCATCCCTGTTAAATGTTAATCTTCTTCTCCTGCTCTTCGTCCCTACTCTGATCTTAGTTACTCTCCTTATATCAAAGATTGCCACAGGTTTAAAAACTTTATTAGACTTATAATGAAATGACTTTTAGCATTGTTAATCACATTTTCTATTCGAATTATTTCTTCATTCTACTTTCTTTAGATTTATATTTATTATTATTTTTCTAATTTATTGCATGAATATTAGCTCATTAATATTTAGTAGTCTTTTGTAATTATGTGTTTAATATTATAAATTTCCCTTTAAACATTGATTTTGCTCCATTTCCACAAGTTTTTCCTTGAAATAATATTACCATTTAGCTCAAAATATGTTGTAATTCCAATTTTAGTTTCTTTTTGTCCACTGGTTATTTGAAGAAATTTTCTAGTTTAAAAAAGTCCTTTTTTCCAACTAAATTTCATTGTTTTCTGACCACATTCTAAAGTTAATTCTGTTAAATTTGATGAGACCAATGTTTTTGTCAATGTTCTGTATTTGTTTAGAGAGTTGTTGGTGCTTTATCCTATATATATCGACAAGGTCAATTTATTAATTATGTTTTCCTAATCTCTATCCTAATTTTTTTGTGTGTTCTATCAGTTATTTACAGTGTTTACCAATTTTTCTTCTTCTTACAGTTCTATTTTTCCTTTAAATATTCTATGTCATCAGAAAATCAAAACTTTAAATTGCTTTATCTTCTGGTTAAGATAAACCTTTACTCAGTGTGAAGTGTCCTTCTTAGCTTACAGCGATTTTTAAAAAAAATCTCAAGTATCCTTTGATATTACTGTAGCTGTGTCAATTTTAGGGCAGGGTTTCTTCTAATGAAAAATCTCATTTTTGTATGTGCTGTTTGAACACTGAAAACTCATGACATTATCTGCTGAATTTCATTATTTCACTTGAGAAATTAGCTGACAATCTAATTTTTATAACTTTAAAGGGTATATTTTTTCATCCTTTTGCTTTTATCCTTTTGAATCCTTGTTAATATCTTAATAGCTGTGAGGTTTTTCAGTCTTCTCAAGAAATCCAGTTTAACAGAATTTATCTTTTACTTGAGATATATATCTCAATATATATGGTCCTTTACTTTAAATGCATTTATGAATGTGAGTTTTAATCTACCATCTTGCTACATACAATCACCCTTTGATTTTAGTGCTTTTCTCCCTTCCAGATGCTTTTACGATTTTATTTTTGTGTCTATATTTCTGAAGTCTAATTAGGATGTGTATTCTTTTTATTTACATTGCTAGGGGTTCCAACAGCTTTGTGAATATGTTCACTGATGAATTTTTTTTTTTTTTTTTTTTTTTTTGGTTTTGGAACATTCTGCCATTAACTTTTGCTTATATTTATGCTGTTCTCATTACATCTTCTAAATTTCTTACCTTTTCTTTAAACTTTCATCTCTCTGAATTTCATTGATATTTTCTTCTGATCTGTCTTCCAGTTCACGATTTTTAAATTATTATTTCTAATTTGCTGTAACACTCATGCATTGCATTTTAAGCTGGGATTATTCGAAGAAGGGATGGTCCCAGGAAAAACAATATTGACTGTTCTTACAAGAGAGAAGAAAATAGCCTTTATTGTCCTGTGCCAGGAATTTTGCATTCTTTCTTTTTATACTTGGCAACCTTATACAATCCATTTTGAGATTTTTTTTTTTCTTTTTCAGTACTGAGGATTGAACCCAGGTCTTGGCACATTCTAGGCAAGTGCTCTGTCACTGCTGAACTCCATCTCCAGCCTGAGATATGTTTCATTCCTATTTTTTTGGATGAAAAATATGAGGCTTAGAGTTCTCGAACGAGCTTCAGATTAGTAAGTGGCAAAGCGACGATATAAAATTGAGTCTAATCTCGAAGTCCATGAGTTTTCCTTATACTTCAGTGTTATTGGAGTCATAACTTCTCATTTGAGGATCTGAATCAACCTAACAAAAGAGGTGAAAGACTTATACAATGAAAACTACAGAACCCTAAAGAGAGAAATAGAAGAAGATCTTAGAAGATGGAAAAAAATACCCTGTTCATGGATAGGCAGAACTAACATCATCAAAATGGCGATATTACCAAAAGTTCTCTATAGGTTTAATGCAATGCCAATCAAAATCCCAAGAGCATTTCTTGTAGAAATAGAGAAAGCAATCATGAAATTCATATGGAAAAATAAAAGACCCAGAATAGCAAAAACAATGCTAAGCAGGAAGTGTGAATCAGGCGGTATAGCGATACCAGACTTCAAACTATACTACAGAGCAATAGTAACAAAAACAGCATGGTACTGGTACCAAAACAGGCAGGTGGACCAATGGTACAGAATAGAATAGAGGACACAGAAACCAATCCACAAAACTACAACTATCTTATATTTGATAAAGGGGCTAAAAGCATGCAATGGAGGAAGGATAGCATCTTCAACAAATGGTGCTGGGAAAACTGGAAATCCATATGCAACAAAATGAAACTGAATCCCTTTCTCTCGCCATGCACAAAAGTGAATTCAAAATGGATCAAGGAGCTTGATATCAAATCAGAGACACGATGTCTGATAGAAGAAAAAGTTGGCTACGATCTACATATTGTGGGGTCGGGCTCCAAATTCCTCAATAGGACACCCATAGCACAAAAGTTAATAACTAGAATCAACGAATGGGACTTACTCAAACTAAAAAGTTTTTTCTCAGCAAAAGAAACAATAGGAGAGGTAAATAGGGAGCCTACATCCTGGGAACAAATCTTTACTCCTCACACTTCAGATAGAGCCCTAATATCCAGAGTATACAAAGAACTCAAAAAATTAAACAATAAGAAAACAAATAACCCAATCAACAAATGGGCCAAGGACCTGAACAGACACTTCTCAGAGGACGACATACAATCAATCAACAAGTACATGAAAAAATGCTCACCATCTCTAGCAGTCAGAGAAATGCAAATCAAAACCACCCTAAGATACCATCTCACTCCAGTAAGATTGGCAGCCATTATGAAGTCAAACAACAACAAGTGCTGGTGAGGATGTGGGGAAAAGGGTACACTTGTACATTGCTGGTGGGACTGCAAATTGGTGCAGCCAATTTGGAAAGCAGTATGGAGATTTCTTGGAAAGCTGGGAATGGAGCCACCATTTGACCCAGTTATTCCCCTTCTCGGTCTATTCCCTAAAGACCTAAAAAGAGCATGCTACAGGGACACTGCTACATCGATATTCATAGCAGCACAATTCACAATAGCAAGACTGTGGAACCAACCTAGATGCCCTTCAATAGACGAATGGATAAAAAAAATGTGGCATTTATACACAATGGAGTATTACTCTGCATTAAAAAATGACAAAATCATAGAATTTGCAGGGAAATGGATGGCATTAGAGCAGATTATGCTAAGAGAAGCTAGCCAATCCCTAAAAAAGAAATGCCAAATGTCTTCTTTGATATAAGGAGAGTAACTAAGAACAGAGTAGGGACAAAGAGCATGAGAAGAAGATTAACATTAAACAGGGATGAGAGGTGGGAGGGAAAGGGAGAGAGAAGGGAAATTGCATGGAAATGGAAGGAGACCCTCAGGGTTATACAAAAGTACATACAAGAGGAAGTGAGGGGAAAGGGAAAAATAATACAAGGGGGAGAAATGAATGACAGTAGAGGGGGTAGAGAGAGAAGAGGGGAGGGGAGGGGAGGGGAGGGGAGGGGGGATAGTAGAGGATAGGAAAGGCATCAGAACACAACAGACACTAGTATGGCAATATGTAAATCAATGGATGTGTAACTGATGTGATTCTGCAATCTGTATATGGGGTAAAAATGGGAGTTCATAACCCACTTGAATCAAAGTGTGAAATATGATATATCAAGAACTATGTAATGTTTTGAACAACCAACAATAAAAAATTAAAAAAAAAACTTGTATTTTAGGAGAACACTTAAGTTACCACTGAGTCTTAGGTGGGAATTCTGTGAGAAGCAGCGGTCTGTATGTCAGAAAGAGCTTCTTTGGAGAGGCTGCAACAGCAACGAGAGAGCCCTGGTAAGGCCTTTTGTGTTCTCTTACTGTCACACAAAACCAGAAGTAGAAGCGGAAGAGCAGAAGTATTTTGACTTTCTGGATTAGTGGTCTCCCCCCAGTACTTAGGCAAGAATCCTTTTGGGGAACAAATACCCTTTAATGCAATGTTTTCTCAAATGTAGCCAAACCATTCTGCTCTTTAGAATTATGCTGGAAGTCTTGGAAGATCAGGCAAAGTAATTAGATAATTTGGTAAATCTTGATGTTGTCTAGAACTTGAAGTATGAAGGAGGGTATTTTCTTTTTAAATGTTTTTCTCGTTCCTTCTGGTTCAAGCCAGTAGACAAAAACTGAGTAAAACTATCTGTTGTGGTTCTTTCACTAAAAATAAAATGTTCTCTCAATAGAGGATTTAATTTCAGCAGGAAATATCTGAAAATTGACCCTGAACAAGGCTGAACTGGGTTTTGTTCTGACTTCAGATCAAGCAATGGACAGAGCATAGTGTTGGTAGCTGCCTCTGGGAAATTTTGAGTACCACAGGATTCAGTTTGGTTTAAACATTCTTGTTTGAACATAGGAGATTTTTCTACCTTGTCAGATGTATTTCCAGATTGATTCGTTGTAAGTTTACCTCAGACAAGAACTCAAAAGTAGATAAGATAGTTGTTCCTTTTATGTGGTTCTTGATAACTCTTGCTCACTTATTGCCTTAGGTTACATTCTACTTTCTCTCTCCTATAGAAGGAAGAACTTTCTGAAAGATGTACAGGAGCTGTCCATGAAGTATGTGCACATGCACAGGACTGTATTGTGTCAGTTTCTTTGACTTTTACAGATGTGCTTGACTTTTATAAAAGTGCTAATATTCTTGGGCTGATTACTTGACAAAAAGTACATTAAGATATGAAAGAATAGTAATGTATAAAAAAGAGTTTGCATCTTGTTAGAAGGTATACATTTTTATCATCTTGACACCCATGTGTCAAGATTTTATAATCATTATTTATACATCCTTTTTATTCCCTAATTTATTTTTTATGATCATAGAGACAGGATAGTGGCTGAAAGTTATCTACAGAATTTGGATTCTATTTTCTCCACTTATTAATTGCATGAGAAAGTTAGCAACTTCTTCAGGCTTCAGTTTTGTTATTGTCAAATGGGGATAGTAGCAAATTTTACTTACAGTGTTATAAAGATTAAACAAAGTAATGCATGTAAAATGCTTCATATAGCACTTGGTATTTAGGATGTCCTTGATATAACATATATACTGTTACTTTTTTCATTGTGATAGGATATACATAAAACCATTTTGACCATTTTTAAGTGTACCCAGTATGCCTTTCCCTTTTTCCTTATCCCCTGGTAACCATAATTCTACTTTCTGCCTCTATAAATTTGACTACTGTAGGTACCTCACATAAGTGGAATCACATGATATTTGTCCTTTTTAAAATTTTTGGTACCAGGAATTGAACCCAGAGATGCTATACCACTGAGCTACATATCCCCACTTTTAAAAATTTCTTTTCTTAAAATTTCAAGTCAGGGTCTCACCAAGATGCTTAGGTCGTTGCTAAATTTCTGAGGCTGGCTTTGAACTTGTGATCCTCCTACCTCAGCCTCTGGAGTTGCTGGGATTACAGGCATGTGCCACCACACTCAGCAATATTAGTTTCTTTGTGCCTGACATTTCACTTAGCATTATGTCTTCAAGGTCAACCTATACTGTGGCATGTGTCAGAATTTCCTTTCTTTTTAATATAATAGCTATTGTGTGAACTCCATTCTAAGCCACTGAGAAGTTGTGATTTTACTTGCTGTTTGTAATTCGGCTTCACATTCCCCCTCATGTGATTGGAAACACAGGCATATGATTTTGGAGTAAAATCCTAGGATCACTTTTGAGTCTCTCCTTTCTCCTCTGTTTATTAATTTTTAGAATATGTCTCATTTCTTTCAGGTGAACAATGTCTCTTTTATTCAGAGAAGCAAGACAAAATGTCTGTATTCTGATATGCTGGCAATAGGAGGGAAAATTTGCAGAAAAGTTGTAAGGAAAAATTTGAAAAACAAATCTGAAATTTCATTTTAAGACAAAAATAACAAGAGAAGGAAGACTAAAACTAGATAGAATATGGTGGGGCATTGCGATAGAGTGTATTTTTCGAAGATGTTTGCTCCAATCCATATCCCATCCCACAAACCTTTGCAATGTGGTTGACATTATTCCATCAAAAGATGGGTTCTAATTCTCTACTCTCTTAATCTGGGAAGACCTTCATAAATGCCTCAAGCAATAGAGGGCGATGAGTGACCAGGTGTGACTTCTTACCTTTGGTCAAAGAAAGCATTACATTTCCCTTGGACCATTCGAGTAAGCTTCAGTGGAGGGCAGCTGAGGCTTCCAGCCTGGACACAGCACCAATGTGCTCGCTGAGTCAGCTACCTTGGAAGTGCACTTCTTAGCCTCATTCAAGCCTTCCAGTTTTTAGCTGATGAAAGATCCTACTGTCATTTTTCTATAAACTTATGAGAGGCTCCGAGAGAGAGAGAGAGAGAGCTACCAAGTTAAGTTTTCTCTTTCCAAATCCTTGACCAATAGAAGCTAATTGTTGCTTTAATGCACTAAGTTTTGGGTTGTTTTGTCCACTAACACGGTTACCCTCTCTTATCATTCTTCATCACATAAAGATGTCCATGAGGCAAGTGTTATTTAGACTCGGAAGGTATTCAAAACAAAGTAATGCAGGTAAGGTCCATACAGTCAACTTTAAGCTTTTTAATTCCATGAATATAATCACTTGGGAAGATGAAGACTGAGCTGGAATGTTTTGTATTAGAAGTTTATGGCCTGTGCCAAGGTTTGAACGTCTCCTCTAAAACTCAGGTTGAAATTTCATTGCTTGTAACAGTATTTAGAGATAAGCTAGAAGTGATTAGGGGAGAGGGCTCTGCTTTCATGGGTGGTATTGATACCATATAAAAGAGCTAGCTGGGCCTCCTTTTGCCTCTTTGCCTTTCTGCCTTCTGCCTTCTGCTAAGTGATGACACAGCCTAGTTGGGTTTACCAAAGCCTAAGTCTACCATAAATAGGGGAGAAAGAAGGAAATACAATTGACTTATTGGGACTTAGATCTTGCAGCTCAGCAGCAATACTGCATGAGTGGCAATGCAAGTTAGAAATACTGGTATTTTCTACATTAGAGTACTGTTTAGATACCACTTTAAGTGCTTCCTGTAAACAAATCTGCATTGCACACCAGATGGACATGAAACCAGGATTTATTAAAATACCCTTAGCATATTTACAATTGGAAGCCATGAATGCAATTCTCTGCAAATTCCAAAAAATATAGTTGTATCTCTTGAAACAAATTAATAGAGGTATCAATAGATTAGGATAAATATAATCTATCACAGAGAATTCTTAGAATAGACAATCTACATTTTTCTAACCAATATATTCTATGTACAAAAATACACTTCATAAATTGACCAAGTAGTGTCAAGGAGGAAAATATATATATGTATATATATATACACACACACACATACACACATTTTCATTATGTACAAATCAATATTGTTTCCTTCACCTTTTCTTTTTAAAAATAAATACTTCATTTGGTTGCAAATTACATGTAAAAATTTAACTTATGAGCAGTTCTCAGCTTTGACAAAATTAAATATGCAAACAAATTAGAAATACATATTCTTAAAAATGTAAAGGGAAAAATACCTGAATCGAATTAGCTTATATTTAAAAATATCCAAGAGCGTGTAATGTAAGGTTTCATGTCTTTAAAGTGCCTTCTCCTTTTCCCCAACTGTTTTTGTTATTGCTCAAAGTCCCTTAAAAGTTACATCTTCAGATTAGTCTAATACTTAATTAAACAGAAAAGCCAAGATTTTACCAGGTCAAACAGTAGACTATTTAAGACATGCTTACACTTTCTTTAAGTGCTTTTAAGAGTGCAATAGTTACTGTTAATGTGAAATTGACCACAAAATGTCAACATCCTGATTCAGCTTAGGGATAATGTTTGAATCATGAGTAGTGAGTGGTAAGAATGGAGTGGCAATAATAAGTCTGATTCAAAATGTTTGCACAGAAGTCAAATTTGTCTGGCAGCACAGAAAGTTACTTGAAAGTCAAACTGAGTCTTCTTTATCACAGCTGTGACCTGGTCTGACTTATAAGTTTATCAAAAGAGTATTCCCTAATTAGATAGTTTTAAAGTAAAATCTATGAAAAATTGAGGACTAGAACACTCCCTGCAAACCTGAATCCAACCCTCTTAAAATAAAGTAAAATAAAATGAAAAATAAATGCACTTTCCATCTCTTTTATGGATTTTCCTTTGGCCTAAATGATGAGGTGACGCTGACATTAACAAGAGGCAGTCCCAGCAGTGTGTCTCACTCTGGCTCCTTGGTGACAGTGGAGCTCCCCATCCAGTGGTGGAGCACAGGGTGTGAGAGGGTGGAGAAGGGGCCCAGGGAGATATTCAGTGTCTATGATGCAGGGATGTGAAAAAGAGTTGGGTTGGGGAGAAACCATAAAGGCTCAGTTAGGAAAGACTAGCTGTGGGATGTGAAGGAAGGGGAGAGGCTGAGGCCTACGTCCAGAAAAGGGAAAAACGAAAGAAGGCCAGAGAAAACAGGCAGGTCCATGAACAAGCAACCCCATGGAAGCAGATCTGAAGTTGATCCAGTTACTGAAACAGCATGCACCAGTTTCACTGGGGTACCTGCTTTCCCAGCACATCTGCCACCGACCAATACAATATACTGGGCATGCCTACTTGCCTAATAGAGATCGCTCAGTTTCCATTAAAAAGCTTCCTTTGATTACAACTATGGCAAAAATCACCAGTTCTCAAACAAAATGAATGGGATCAGCAAAATATTGAACTGGCTTTGTTAAAAATTTCTAGTCCCCTGCCTCCTACTTTTTTCCCCTCCTTCCATTGCTTGACATCTCACAAATCTGAACTGAAGACCACTGTATGGATCAAATGCATTTTAGGAGGCAGCATACAAGGTCCAGGGTGTCACTAAGAAAATTAAAACCTAAAGGATCTTGAAATAATTTACATTTCTGTTACATCTGATTCGTATTAGGATGCTAACTGATTTCACTTAGGTTCAAGGCAGGCAGGCCAATGCTCATTTTCCAGGCCAAAGCACGATCCTCTAAATCAAAGTCCAAGGGCATTGTGCTTCCCACACTATTCTAATTACAGTTCAATGAAAGGAAAAGGCAACGATGAATCAATGACATGCGTCCTCTAAAGATTCTTAAAAATTATCCAATTTCTAATTTTAAGTTTCTATCTTCTTAGGAGAATCTTTGATGCTATTAAAGAAACATCCTTATTTCCTAATGCATAAAAACTCCTCAAAAGTTTTAAATCCAGCTGATGGTAGGTTCACATTATTTTTGTCTTGAGAAACTGCAGAATTAAAGAATCATAAAATTAATGATTTTAGACTAGACCCATGCCTTTGGTAGACCCCATCACTGTAGGCAAACTGAATAATTACTAGACTAGACTTTCCCCCTTTCTGGTTGGTTTATTTCCAATGAAAATAGACATCTTTCAAGACTTATGTAGGACACAGTCTCAGAGGTGCTGAGACTACCTTCTTTATACCTTGATGGTAAGAATATGAGTAAGATTATATTCAGAGACAAATTGGCAAGAAGGGGAAAAAAGAGCTATTTATAGTTCATGCAAGCATATCTAAAATTTAAACATTTTAAATGTCCTTCTAGTCTCTTATTAGAAAGAGCAATACAACTTTGCATGCTAAATGTTCCTTTTTATATACCTCACAGAAAGAAAGTAGAATTCAGAATCCATGCCAACAATCCCCAGAGAGATGTTTGTTTCTGAACATCTATCATTCATGCCATGGGAGGTAGAGAATAATTTTCCTGTACATGCAGTGGTCTGTGGGAGTAGCCTTTCACTTTGGAAAGATTAACTTGGAGAGATAACCCAGCCAAACTATCAAAAATGCATTTGCTTCTGAAGATGAAAGTGGAAGAAAGCTCTTTAGAGAACAATGAAGGAAAGCAGGTACAACTTTAACAAAGACGTTGACAAACCACTGCTAATGTGCCTGAGAACTTCTGATATCTTATGCAATATGCTAAGATAATGCACAGGAAACTCATACTATACTTGCGGGAAACAGTCATTCTCTTTTAAGATATGCTTACTGTTTCAAAGGTAGAGAGCTCCTCACGTAGAATTTAGGGGAACACTCAGCCTATGAGATAGCTCAAATGTGGTAGAAAGTTGTTTGTTCCAAACACTTTAGATATTAATTTGTGCCTGAATCTATGAGTACATTTGCATTTTATTAGCTGAATACCATCAAGTTTCACACAAAGCATTAAAAAAAGAAAGGCCTACAGAAGTAGATGTGTCAGTCTTTAGGAGATATGTATACCTAAGATTAAAAAAAATAGAGAGCTATACGAGCACAAATGGAATGCAGAATAACCTAATGGTTTTATTTACCACTTTCATATAAAAATTGAGATTGTTAGGTTTCTCTTGATCAAGTACTTGATGTAATATGCAATAACATCTGAAGTTCATGTGAGCTATGGACTTAAAGGAACCATGATATCAGAGAAGGGAAGGCTATTGGTTATCCCCAGGATAGTTAGAAGAAGGGCTGGATCAAGGGGAAAATCAGTCCAGCAATTACTACTTGAGGACAGCCAACCTCATTCATGAGGCTTGATTTGCTTCCTTAATCTCTTTGTTGGGAGGAATGTCATGATGACTTAAGAGACACAGTTAGCTACCTGCCATTTTAATAACTTCACGTTTCCAAGCAAGTTGTTAACTGCACAGATTTCCCAAATGCAATATAATGTGTTTATATCACATTATTGGTTAAGAGTCTTGGAACAAATAGGGCTACTAAATTGGCTTCAACTTTAACATGTTAAAACTCTCTGAAATTCACTACTTCCCAGCAAAGCGTTGATTTGGGAGTATTTGGTAGGTTGCCCACTCCTTGGGAAGAGAAATGAAGAATTGTGAAACTAAAATTCAGTGCCTCTTACAAGGTGTCAACATGATGAGTATGTAGAAATGACAGAGAGTGGGCCTCTCAGTCACACACAGCTGTGTAATCAAGTCCATTTATGTCTGGATTCAATTGCTACTGGCATTAGGAATACTGTTCTGTAAGTGTAAAGAGAAGATCTGCTGAGCCTTTTTCTTAAATAAGATCTTTTTCTTAAAGAAAAGATGCTTTTCTTTAAGCCAATTCTGTACCAGTAATAGCTGCTAAGTAGCTAAGTTGCTCTCTCTATAGCTGGAAAATGGAAATTCATATAACAAAAGTTATTTGCGTCTTGGAAAGGCTAAAAATTATCCATTCTTTTCAAATCCTATCAGCTTGGCCACATAGACTTGGCTCCCCTGTGCTGTAAGAAAAGAAAAAGTAGCTGACATGAATGAAAAATCTGTATTTTTATCTAATCCACTCTATTCAGTTGTAGGATCCCCAAAGATAAAATGGCTGATCTGTGAAATGTGGTATTCATGGTCTTTTGGGTGTTCCACGCGTTCCTAAATGGCTCCTAAGAGAACCAGAGGGAGGACATTTTAATGGTCTAATATGCCCACATCCCAACTATTACATCATGTCTTCTTTTATGTTTTTTTTTTTAATTTCCAGGACAATCTTTGGTTATTTCAAATCCATATTTCTTAAAACTGTCTAATTTCTTAAAATTGTCTCATGTGGGCAGCAGGCAGTTCATGCAGTAGCCACTGTAGCTTCTCTTTCCTATCCACAAATTTTATCCATTTTTTTGTTTTCTAATTAGAATATACAGGATCAAAGAAAATGAAGTTCAAGTTAAACATTCTTTTTGCTAGCAACTTTTCAACCCAATTTAAATTAATTGACAAAATGACATAGTTGATATTTAGATCAGATATTTAGGGTAGGCTCTATTTTGTGGATTTCATTTTTCCTCACCATATAATGCCCCAGATTGGTTTTATTTGTTTGTTTTTTTTTTTTTTTTGGTGGGGGGAATGAGTACTACAAAATATTCTGACTTAGGATGCCAGAAAACGAAGAAATTCCCCCACCAAGGCTCCAATCTGCTTGCTGGAAAGGAGAATCTGCAGGTCTGCAGTGCTAATTCACACTGACTGCACCAATGACCTGCATCAGTGGTGCCTGAAGGGGAGAAGTAGAGCTAGCACTGAGAATACAAAACTGTAAAGGAATCAAAAATATCATTAAAACAAAAACGTCCCTGTTGTAGGCAGCACAGCCTACAATAAGGACAACAGGCAAATCATTACTGAAAATACATTTCTATCTCTTCTACTAGATCTAACTGTAGACTTTAGAAAAACCATACCAATTACTTCTTTATTTTGCTGAAGGGTTATTTCTCTCTCTCTCTCTCTCTTTTTTTTTTTTCCAGTTTCTTCACCAGTAACATGAGCTTCTCATTTAGGAGACACCTTTCCTTAGGGTACTCATGAAAAAAGGAAGCTCAGTAGGTTTGCAGCTTCAATTCTCCTTCCTGGGAGGGGGTTTTAAAACCTCTCCCCTGCCCAGTATTCAATCTAATATTCAATTTTTCAACTGTGTTGGCAATTTGTTTCAGCTGGAACATTTAAAGGTATAGTAGCACCACTGGGTTTCCTTATTTACTTCTCAGATTTTAGAAGTTCTTTTTCCATAATTCCTAGGTAGATGCCACGAGCTTGTGAAAAGATCTCATTGACCTCAATCCGAGGATGCAGCAGCAGAACCATCACCTGTGACCCCCAGGGCCTCCGCATCATCATATGTCTATCCTTCTGCTAGGCCACACTTTCCCTCTTTTTTTCTTGTAAGCTGCCTCTTCTCAGATTAAAAATCATATGGCACACTTCCTAACCTAATATTGGACACTGCAGAGGCCTGATGCTGTCTTTTTCCTAATGTGTTTATATTTTAGCACAATAGCTTGTCTACCGGTGTGCTCTATAATTATTGCCAGTGGCACATGCAAGAATTTGAACTGTTGCCAAACTGTGTCCTCTGAGCTAATGAATCTTGACTGGGAAGAGACAAAGCTGTTTATCAGGGAAGGTTTCTTAGCATTTTGCTAGTGAATCAGGTGTGAGTGTGGTTAAATGCAGGGTGGCAATGCTGGTCTTTCTCCTGTCTAGTTTATGGAAAGCTGTGCCTAGAGAAACCCATTAAACCCTGCTTTTCTAAAGTGCTCCAGCTGCCAACTAGTATTGCAAACATGTCCTCTCTGTGAAAAGTTTAAACATACCTGCTGCATTTAACACAAACTCAACTGCATTTTAGAGGGACCTTTTTAAAGGCCTTCAGATTGTTACAGGTGCACTGCCTGAAGCAAACTGTTACCTTCATTGAGCATGAACTTAAGGTAGAAATGAAGACAATGTCTGCAGTGGTAGATTTAGGAGGTGGCATTTCAGATTAGATAACAGAGGACTCAAACTGGAAGAGAATAGTGGATATTCTGCCATGTGCTTTAAAATGCTCATGAAATACATTTTAGTGTTACAAACCCATTAAGCTTCCCCTACAGAGGCAGGCAGACCTTTAGAAACAGGAACTTTGCAGTAGTTTGCACTGTATACAGGTATGGTGCTGCTTTCATTAGCTCAATCACCAAGTTGGGCTGCATTTGTCTAACTCTCAAACTCATGTTTCCGCTCCTAATTCTTCATCATGGTTTCCCTGAGAGGGAGTCCTTGAAGGACACGGTGACAGTGTCATGTTCTCATGGGCATTCTACTTAGAGATCTGAGGTGCATAGCAGTGGCTTTGCCAAAAGCCTCCTGTGCTCCCTTCCATCACATCCATAAGGATCTAGACTTATGCTGACCTTGCTGAATGCAGAGATAATTTGTGTGGCATGGACAAAACTGGCATTTTTTTTCTGCACCATCATAATAGAAAGAATGTCATGGAGTACAGGATGGCTGTAAGTGAAATTTGCCTTAAGTTGATGAATTTCCTTCATTTTCTTCACAGTTATGTGAAAACCAGGAGAAACAATAGGAAAGCAGTAGGGAAAACTTCTTGCTCACAAGCAACTTCAGGTCTTTCTAGTCCAGTAATTTCCTTATCTGTTTATCCATTCGGTTTCATTCCTTCATTTTGAATTTAAAAAAATCCAACCATGTGACCATCAGAAAATCTGGTTAGTGCCTGTGACTTCATTGATCTCACTTGTGTAGTCTTGATTCTGAGGTTTGCACTGTATACAGGTATGGTGCTGCTTTCATTAGCTCAATCTATTACAGGATTGTCCCTGAGTTCAGGGGCTGATGATTGGCAGGCATATCCTGGGAAGACACTTGGGCACCTGGCAAGTTCAGAGGTTCTAGAAGGATGCTAGGGCAAGGGGCATGACATAGATGGCAGTGGATCTGGATGGGACATAAGATTCCTGTTCACCTCTAGACTGTCCCCACCACTGGAGGAGAAAGCTGACTCCAGTCTCTCTTCTTATCCCCTCATAGGACAGATTCAAAGAGTAATGGCTTGAAAGGGAAAATATCAGGTAGATTTCCAAAGCGGTTTTCCTCTGTGAATCAAGAGCCAGGGTCAGAAAGAGCTACCTAGGCCTGATATTCTACTCAAAGTTTAATATTGATATATTTTACCTTCTTTTCATTTTTCTGTAAAGAACTTAAGTGTTGTGCCAGCCAATACCCCCCGGCTAACCCTATTTCACATGCCTGTCAGCCAAGGCCATGATAAAAAAGGCACCAGTGGCATTTACCCTCTTGTCTGAAAACCATCTCCTGGGGGTGGTGGGAGAGGTCCAGCCACAAGTCCCAGGACATGATGTGGAACTTGGGTACATGATGGCATCCATCACCCATTCACAATGGATCTGAAACATGCACGGTGCTATGCCCCTGCGTTGCTTGTTCAAACAGATGCACTGACTTTCCCAAGGCTGTCCCTGCTCAGGTGTTACTGTTTCTACTGGAGGTGGGGGTGCAGAATCTCTGCTGGTTCAGGAACCCACAATGAACTGATATAAAAATAAAACAATGGGCCTTGCTTAATGGCTGAGATCAACTCCCAGTATCATAACATTCTCTGAATGAACTTTATGGCCACTTATGCCCCTTCTCTGCCCACACACGATTCCATTTTGTCTCCCTTCCATTGCATGAACAATGACAGCATCATCATTTCCCTAGTGTGGGGAATTGTTTTCATGAACAATTTTGGTTAGCTTCCACATTGTTGGCAAGAAAGATACCATAGGATCTTGCTGCAACATGATCAAAATTAAGACCAATAAACTAAATATCAAAACAGCAACATGTAAAAACCAAGGCTTAAACTGTCCTTAAGGCAACTGTCACGAAAGATCCTCTTCTTCTGTGACCAGATTGTAAAGATCAAGTTTGGGACAGAAAGTGTGAAATCTCAGCTTTTAAAAAAATTTGGAAAATCTTGTTATTTCTTCTGGTCTTATAATGGAGTGGACTTTGAACTTCTATAAGAAACGATTATCCAGTACTCTTGCAGTGTTTCCTTAAATAGCTTTCATTGCTCCTGTGGCCTAATAAGGGACTTTTAAGAAGGCACAGGGAGCTCCCTGCAGACACCTCAGAAAGGACTGAGTAAGACAGACATTTAGTAACAAATCTTTCAAGAGCTTCTTGCAGCGCTGCAGGGATCCACAGCTCGCCATCCTCATTTTCTTGTGTCTCCATCTTAATTGGTGGTCACACTGGCTTCCTTCTGACGCAGTCTTTCTTTCTGTTGTTTAAGGAGAAAAACAGATTTATTATCATTTTTATCAAATTTTAAAAAATTTTTTTATAAATTTCTCAAATTCTGGTCTAGAATGCTGAGAGAAATTGTACCAGATGCCCTGGGAAAGAGAGGTCTCTATCAAATCCCTCAGTTACCTGCTCCTAACAATCTATCACCATTACTACCTTCAAAACATATAAAAAAAAAAAAAAAAAAAAAAAAGGTGTACAACCAGCCCATCAACCAACTCCATCCACCAGAACACTGTCTTTACCAGGCCAGGCTAGTCTGGGCTGTTCTATTCTCTTTTGTGACAAACACCTTAACTCTGTGGTGTTACTCAAGTACTCCCACCTCGTCCTGGGCCCAATGTTGGCATTAGGGAATGCCCAAGAAATAATTTGTGGGGGCTTGAGATATAATAATAATAATAATAATAATAATAATAATAATAACAACAACAACTGTTTCCAAGTTGGAAGTATCTGCAACTGAGCAACTTGGTAGAACTGAACAGATGCCATCCAAACAGAGGACCACCAGGCTCTGTTTAGCAGAATGGCAGAAGGTCCCAGTTTGCTGTGGATGTTCTGCTCTGTTTTCCCTGCACTTCTTCCCCAGAATGGTCTTCTAAAAGGGATGGGCAGGCACTATTGATGAGATTGTAAATTAATATGACTACTGTGGAAATCAGTATGGAGATACCAGGCATGGAATCACCATGTGACCTAGCTGTACCACATCTTGTATTTATCCAGAAGATTTAACATCATTGTACTATAGTGATATATGCACAGCCATGTTTACAATTCACAATAGCCAAGAATGGAACGGGCCTAGGTGTTTGTCAACGGATGACTGGATAGAGAAAATGTGGTAAACATGCATAGTAGAATTCTACTAGGTCATAAAGAAGAATGAAATAGTGTCATTTGATATAAAATGGATGGAACTTAAGAGCTTTATGTTAAGTGAAATAAGGCAAACTCAGAAAGTCAAAGATTGTATTATCTCTCATATATGGAAGCTAGAGAGGGAAAAAATGGGGAAAAGAGGAAAAGAGGGGCAGGGATGGAACCCATGAAGATAGAAGGGGGACAGTAGAGTAGAGGAAGGGATCAGGAGAGGCAGGAGGGGACAGGGGAGGATGATTAAAATGAACTGGAGAATAAAATCAATCAAATTATGTTGTGTGCATACATGAATATGTCACAATGAATTGCAGTATTATATATAATTATAATGTACCAATAAAATAAATTGAACTAATAGAAACAAAAATAAATAAAAAAGCGGTGGGGGGGGGGAGGGCAAGAAAGACCTATGGGAAAATGCACAACATACAGGAAGGAACACAACAGAAATGCGGACCCTTGCTGCTTCTATAATTCTATGGAAGTAAATAAATTAAACATGGTGGGGATGGATCTATCTGCTCCTAAGGGAGTGGAAATAAGCTGGGAAGGAAAAGGGGAAAGAGCATTCCTTTCAAAAGGTCAAGAGGAGCCCTTTGGGAAGTGACCCTCAGGTGCCTGTGATCTGGGATGTTACAGTGCATGACTACACTGGGCTGGATACAAACTGAAGTTGATGCAGTTTTACACGTTGCATCCTGAGTCTGGACCTCAACCCTTGCTTGTGAAACTGATTCAGGGATCAGTTTATAAGCTCTTCCCTAATTTCCAACCACCCTCACAAACAAACAGGAGAACAACATAACAACTCTAACAAGCTGAGGATCACAGTTGGGAGCTTGCTCATAAAGAAGGTCCACTTACAAAAGGTGCCACTGTAAACTCAACTTCCCCTTTGTCTACAGGGCTGACTCCATTCTCTCCAACCCTGGGGAACAAATTTGGCTATAAAAGTCAGAATTGAGGCCCCCCAAAAGGGCCAGAGGCTGATGAAAGAGAAAGACAAAAAATCAAAGTTGAGCTCACTGCCTCTGAAAATCACACAGATAAGTACAATAAATGCCTCGTGAAATGGGTCTGTACCCTGTGGGGTGTGGTGTGTCTATTCAGAAAGCGGCTATGGCACTAAACCCTGCTCTACCTGACTTCTCCATTTCTCATCCATTTCATGAAACATTCATTTAGCTGCTGATGGGGTTGTTACAAGAGGTACCATGGTCAATAAACAAATTATCCCATTTAAAAACTCTGACCCCACAGGGATCTTTCAAAGGATTTAAAGAAGCTGGCAAATAGCACTTGCTATATGAAAGGACAAAATAAGTGAGATATCAGGCCTCAGAAAATGCAGGGCTTAAAATTCAAAGTGAGGAGAATGACACTCTCACTTACCACTCCTGTTCCCTACTGCAGGATCCACCAAAGGTGCTGGAATTCACAGTAAACAAGAGAAATAGCTAACATTTATCAAGTTCCTATTATGGACAACCTGTCTTTTCCCAGTTTATGCAAAATAATCCTAAACTGAAGTTATCGTTTCTCTCTTTTCACTGAAGAAAGAAGCAAAATCATTTTACTAAGGTTTTACAACTGTTAAGCTGTAGAGCTGGGATGTGAGTGCAGGCACTCTCCCTGCCAATATCCTGGGTTCCTAACCTTTGTTCTGAGTATTGTTTGAAATGTTTGGGTAGCAATTCAGTGTGATCCCTACTAAAAACTGGACTTTGGGGACAACTTTCTATCAAATGTAGAAAGTCCAAGTAGACCACTGATTTCCAACATGGAGATATCAGGGCACCCATCTGGGGTGCTGGGTTTTGCTATCCATTTGCCAGTGACAGCAGGGAGGCTGTACCTTCCCACATCTCAGCTTCCTCAACCATCAACATGGAATATCCTGCCCCTTTCTTTAATGGGGGAAAGCAATTGATGAGGGTGAATATGCTTGAACATTTCAGGAGAAAAGTACTTTGAGATAATGGGGATTGTGTGGGTAGAGTGTGGAAGGCTGTGAAATGGCAAGTGATGAAATCTGGTTTATCAGAAATGACCTTGTTGAGTTTGCAGGGGGAAAAGGAAGCCACATTTTGTTCCCTCACCCACACATATTCATTTTTACCATGTGCTATTCTGGGATGGGAACTGAGGATCCAGATACTATGCTTCATCCTTGAGTTTTAGCCTTTAAATTCAGACACACTCCTGGGTGCTCCTCAGTTATAGCAAAAAATCGGGAGGTTATGTTGAAAACAGAGTCTCACCAGACTGGCAGTGGGATTGATTTTCTTTGTCTCCACTTTCTTCTCTGATGTCAACTTGCTGACTGATGCTTGAGCCATTTTCAATCTGAAACAGAAATGGGGAGCAGGGAAGGGAGATGAGGAAAAAAAAAAGAAAAAAGAAAAAGGAAGAGGTCAGGTTAAATAGAATTTTAAAGGAATCTGAATGAAACAACCAGTGTTTTGAAAAAACAGTCATGTGTCACTTGACAATGGGGACATGTGCTGAGAGATGCACCGTGAGGTGATTTTTCTACTACAACCCTCCTCACAGAGTGTCTTCCCAGCATCTAGACAATGAAACCCATTTCATGCCCAGGCTGAGAGGCAACAAGAGGATGTGACTTAGTACAGACATCATGGGAAACAGTATGGAGGTTCCTCCAAAAACTAAAATAGAACTACCATATGAGTCAACTATATCACTCCTGGGTATTTTTCTGAAAAAGATGACGTCGGCATATAAAACAGATACCTGCATGCCCATGTTCACTGCAAGACTATTCACAAGAGCCAAGATATGGAATCAGTGTCAGTGCCCATTGACAGATTGATAAAGAAAGTATGGTATACATACATAGAGGAGTATTATTCAGACATACAGAAGAATAAAATCATGTCATTTGCAGAAAAAAAGGATGGAGCTGGAGGACATCATGTTAAGTAAAATAAGCCAGACACAGGAAGACAGGTATTGTAATTTTCTCTCATATGTAGAAATTGGAGGGAAGAAAGAAAGACCTGAAAGTAGAAAAGGGAATATTAGGGATGAGGGAGGGGAGGAAGAAAAAGACAGGGTAGAATAAATGTGGGCATGATATATGCATGTATGCAAATGTCACGGTAAAACCCATCAATTTGTACAATTAACACATTAATAATTATAATAAAAGAGATAAGGCCCAGCAAAAATACTAGGCAATAGTAAATCTTCAGCTCCATTATAATTTTATGGGATATGTGGTCTATTATTGACCAAAATATTGTTAGACTGTATAGAAATGGATTTTCAAAGCTTTTCATTATTAAATTCAAGCTGTAATTAGGTGAAAAGGCTTCTTCTCTGCTTTGTCACAACTAAATCTTCCTGGGCTGAGAGGCTCATCACAGCAAACAGGGGACATCTGTGTTTGTGAACAATGTCGTCATTTCTGGTACGTGGCAGTGTTTGCTTAATTGCCTCAGGTTTGTTACATGCTCAGCAGAGAATACGGAGGCAATTTTGAAGATTGAAATTTTGGGGAAACACTGAGAACTACAAACATCAGAATTCACCAGTTCACATCAATTTTGTGAAAAGACAACCTACAGAATGGGAAACATTGTAAATCATACATCTGGTAGGGACTTGTATCTAGACTAATAGTAAATAGAACATTTACTATTGCCTAGTATTGTGTTTCTGTGTCTGGCTTATTTCACTTAAGAGAACTCTTACAACTAAACACAAAGACAAATTACCCTCTCCTTCCAATGGGCAAAAATAATTTGAACAGACATTTCTTCAAAGATGATATGCAAATAGTCAACAAGCACATGAAAAGAAGCTCAACATTGGTAATCATCAAGCAAACACAAATCAAAACCACAACGAGACACCAATTCACACCCACTAAGATGGCCAGAGTTAAAAATTAAAACAACAGCATGGTGTTGGACACAAAGATCTGCAGAAATTGGAACCCTCAGACACTGCTGATGGGACCGCAGTTTCTCAAGATATTAAACAGAGTAACCATCTGACCCAGCGATTCCACTGCCAAGTACATAATCATAACTAAGAAGATTAAAAACATGCCATATGAAATTTGCACAAAGATGTTCATTTAGTAGCATTAGTCACCCATAGTCAAGTGTAGAAACAATTTGAGTTTCCATCCACTGCTGAATGGATAAACCAAATGTGATATATCCATACAGCGGAATATTACTGGGCCACAAACAGGAATGAAGTGCTGCCACTGACACCTGCTACAACACAGGTGGACCTCAAAAACATTATGCTAAGTGAAAGAAGCCAGTCATGAAAAAATGTTACATGATTCCATTTATGTGAAATGTCCAGGATAGGTAAATCCATACAGATGGAAAGTAGATTAGCAGTGACACGGGCTAGGGGTAGGGGAAAATGGTGAGTAACCGCTAATGGGTTAAGAATTTCCTCTTAAATTAGATAGTGGTGATGGTTGTGCATTCTTGTAAATATACTAAAAAAAAAAAAAAACCCCATGGAATTGTACAGTTTAAGAGGGTGAATTTTATGGTGTGGGAAGTATAGCTCAATAAATTGTGATAAAAACACAACCTGTACACTCAGAAAAATGAGAAATTATACCCCATCTGATTCAAATGTATGATATGTCAAGATCATTGTACTGTCATGTGTAACTAATTAAAACAAATAAAAAAATTCACCAATTTGACAGTGATATTATTTCTTACCTATCAGATCAGCAATTCTAGTAGTCAGACAATATCCACCATCAGGGAGGCTGTGGGAAATTGGAACTGCTACAGTGCACTAGGGAGTGTAAACTGGCACAGTGTCTTTGGTCAAGGAAAACTGAAAGCATGCACACTCCGAGCCACCAACTCCTCTCCTACAGAAATGTCCAACCGAAAATGACAGACACAGGGCTGTCACTGTGACAGGATAGGTAACAGGAAGAAACTGAAAACAACTTAGTGATTAGTTCAATAGGCTGATGGATAGGTGATAACAGCAAAGAGTATCTAACATTTATGGAGTACTCAATCTGTGCCAGGTACTGTCCTACCTGCTTTATTTGAATTAAGCCATTTAATTTTTATGACAATCCTGTGAGACAGAAACGTCATTATGTCAATTTTATAGTCTTAACCACCATGCAATGTGTTTGCATGTTATATTCATTCTATGGAACATACAGCATAATTGTAAAAAGGAATAAACTATTCCTACAAACTGACGACCACAGCTATCAGAAATGCAATGTTGAGGATGAGGACTCTTGCAGTGATATAGGGAAGAGGGCATCTAGCATGATGGTCAAAGGAATTAGTTCTCAGCCCCACCACTTACGAGCTATGTAACCCTATGCAGATGACTAGTCTATGTACCTTGCTTTCCCAATAAAAGGGGGATCAAAACCATAGTGCTGGGCTGGGGTTGTGGCTCAGGAATAGAGCGCTTGCCTGGCACATGCGAGGCCCTGAGTTTGATCCTCAGCAGCACATAAAAATAAATAAACAAAATAAAGATATTGTGCCCAACTACAACTAAAAAAAATATTTTAAAAAAGAAATAGATTGATAAATTAAAAAAAAACATAGTGCTTATCATATAATACCATTAAAAGGACTGAGATAATGCAACTCCAGGCAGAGGGCAACCAATCCATAAATGTTAGCTGCTACTGTTACTGTGCATATAGTATACCACATTGATACATTTTAAAATAGCACTCCACAAAACAATATTGCTCACAGATGCATACCTGTGCATATAGAAATAAAACTTCTACCTTTTTATACACAGGCAAGAATATATACACATATATAAAGGTACTCAGAACAGACTGGAAAGATGCTTATTTCATGATAGAAGTTATTGCTAGAAAGACTGGGGAAGAGAATGGGACTGGAAGTAATAGGTCAAATAGAATTTTATTTTTAATCTATATTTTAATTTTTTGTTCTTTTTAGATGTACATAACAAATTATATTTTGACATATTATACATACACGGAGTACATCTTATTCTAATTAGAATCCTATTCTTGGGTTATATATAATGTGGAGTTTCATTGGTGTATTTATATATGAACACAGGAAAGTTATGCTTGATTCATTCTATTATCTTTCCTATTCCTGTCCCCTTCCTTTCATTCCCTCTCTTTGTCCAATCCACTGAACTTCTATTCTCCCCTCCACCCCAAACACCTTGCTTTGTGTTAGCATCTATATATCAGAGAAAACATTTGACCTTTGTTTTTTGGGGATTGGCTTAATTTACTTAGCATGATAGTAATTTAAACTCTTAAAAAATATGCAACAAGATGTTAATAGTTACAATTCTAGGTAAGGATATGGATATGTTATATCATCCTTTGTATTTTTATTTTTTTTAAATTTCTTCAAAAATATTTGATGTTTTAATGACCCACCATCTCACAAACATTTTTTAAAATTGCATACTTTTTCTTCAAGGTCTCAAATACAAAGCTTTCACTCCATATTAAGTATATACTTCTCAGCATCTACATGTGGCCAAGTGGCTTGGCTCTTGGCTGGTTTTACACAATTTGCTTTTAAACACACACACTTGGCAAACCAATTTCCCTGAATATAAGCAGAAGTTAGTTACAATGAATTCAACATGCTGACTTGTGCATCAGAAAATAAACAAAAACGGAATGAAGATGAGTAATGTTTTCTATAATCTGAGAATACTCATGCTTGTAAAGCTGCCCTGAGAACGGCATTTCTCAATATTGACTTAGGTTTGAGTCTACACCACACTGCCCACTAAGCTTTTCCATTTGCAGCAACAACTGGGACTATGCCCAAACAAGAAAAGAAAGCACTAAATGGATCAAATCCAGGTCAGATGACATTGGAGGCTCTGACCATGAAGAGACTTGCCAACCAAGACAGTTGTGCTGTACATGGAGCCACAGCTGAGCTCTTTCTGGCTTCTCTCCAGTCAGATTGCTTTTCAAAGACAGCACCTCCTAGTGACTCTTTAATCCCAGTTCCAGTGGAATGATTGGGAGTTACTATGTCCCTGTCTGTCTGTCTCTCTCGGGCCTCTAACTAAAAGGAAACTTTTTTGAGTTGTCTTTTGCAGTTCCTTTTCATCTTTGAATCCCAGTCTCTTCTTCCTAGAGATGGTCTTCTGTTGGGCTTCTGTTAAGCATCATGTTCCCAGTTCCAGTGTGTTAATGGCCCTGTGACCACTCTTTCTGACCCGTGTGATGATGGTGGCTGGGGACCTAGAGGCACGGGGAGGGGAGACAACCCACTGTCCTGTCCCTACTGCAAACCTCTTTCTGTTGCTCATGGTTCTTCTGCAGACTACAAGAAATCATATGTTCTTCAGGCTTCCTAGGACAATTCTGATCTCAGTGATTCTTTCCTACTCTCCTCCAATGTTTTCATTCAATTATGATGTCTCCCTTTCACAGGGTACTCTTTAAAAAGGAAAGCGAGAAAACACAGCTAAGTACCAAGGAGCTTCAGCACCATCTATGCTCAATTCTAATTCTAATCTAATTCTAATCCTGCCAGTTATTAGAAGACTTGGGGCAGGTTAATAAATTCCTGCACTATAAAATGAAAGTTAATATCTATCTCACAATATCATTGAAAGTATTAAATAATGTGTAACATCTAGCATCCTGATAATATATATTGAGTGATCAATAAAGTATAGCCTTTCACCAACAGATAAAAGAATTCTTTAAGAATGCTTGACAAGCTAGGTAGGGTGGCTCTCACCTTGTAATCCCAGTGGCTCAAGACGCTGAGGCGGGAGGATCACAAGTTTGAGAATAACCTCAGCAATATAGTGGGGCCCTAAGCAATTTAGCAAGAACCTGTCTCAAAATTAAAAATAAGAAGGGCTGAAGATCTGGAGATATGGTTCAGTGGTTAACGGTTAAGCACCTTGGATTCAATCCCCAGTACAAAAAAAAAAAAAAAGAATAAAGAATGTATGATCCTGACTACAAACTAAACACATAGCATTGTCTCATAGCGCTGTTTGCTAAGTCCTGTCTTGTAGTAATATTATTTAGCTGTGCCCTGAAAGCAAACCAAATCACCTAATGCTCTTAAGATTTAGAAAGCCCAAGAACTCATCTTAATTTTTCTGATCTACATATAGATATATACCTAGAAGCTAAACCATTGTGCAAGTGACAAAAATTTCTCAGTTTAATAAGAGGAACTGTTTAAAATTCAAAACAAAGGTTATAGCTTCTTCCTCATATTTTTTCTAAATTTCCTGAAGGTAAATATTACAAATAAAATGTTTCAAGAATTATAGAACTTCTGAGTAGAATTTTGTTTTTCTGATAATCAAAATAACACTTGTTCCTTATAGAAAATTTATTTGTGTAGAAATTGAAAATTTTGATTTTATAATGTATGTTTAAAAACAACAACAAAAAAGTAAACAGACTTACTGGATTGTTAATATTTTTCTTAGAATGTAGTTGTTATGGTTTAGATATGCGGTGTTCCCTAAGAGCTCATGTGTGAGACAATGCAAGACTTTTCAGAGGTGAAATGATTGTAAGATGTGTAACCTAACTGGTGGATTTGTCCATTCATATGGATTCACTGGGCAATAACCGTACGTAGGAAGGGTAGGGTATGATTGGAGCAGGTAGGTCACTGGGGGTGTGCCTTTGGGGTTTGTATTTTGTCTCCAGTGAGTGGTGCTCTGCTTCTTTGCTGCCATGTCTTGAGCTGCTTTCCTCCACCATGATGTTCTGCCTCACTTTCGGCCCAGTGATATGAGGTCAGCTGACCATGGACTAAACCTCTGAAAATGTGAGCCAAAATAAACTTCTGCTCCTTGTTCTCATGAGGTCTGTTGGTGATGGCAACAAAATGCTAACTAAAATGGTAGTCAAGACATAACTGAAGCAGTGATAAAAATTATCACATGGAAAGCTCTCAGTGAAACCATAGGATCCATAAGGTTGGAGGAGGTGGCTATCATTTTACTGCCATGTCAGTAGCCCTTGGTAGAGATGACACACATGTATAGCATAACTGCTAAATAAAAGAAGACCCATAGAATAAAATTATTGAAAAATTCTTTACTTTTCTTAAGAACTGCCTGTGTCTTGAAGACACTAAACTCACAGAGCTTCACAGGCATGCAACCTGTGCAGTTACATGGGGTCCCTTGGATTGATGCTTTGCTGTCACTGCCTTAAAATTTGCTGTTTTTGAACATGTGACCTCACAATTATGTGGTTACTTCTACCTGAGAGTCACCCAGATATTTATGGTCATTTTTTTTAAGAAAGTTGAACATTTTTCCGCATTCTTCCCCCCTGAGGCACATTTGCTACATAAAGAAAGGTAAATTAGTTGGACAGATTTGACACTTGGCTCTTTTCTTTGCATTGTCTTACAAGGTTCATGAATCTTACTTTGCTGTGATAATTTTTAGGTACCTGCCTTTCATGCTAGACTGGAGCTTCTCAAAAGCAGGAGATGAGTCCTTACTGTTTGACACAGAATTTGACATGTAGTAAGTGACCAATAAATATTGAATAAAAAAATCATTACAAATGATTAGTCTCTATAAAATTCAGGTGTGTTAAGGGTCATGGGGAAAAATGAAATCCCTTAAATCTCAAGTGAATATGTCATCACCAATGTTCAAGGCTAATCCTACAAAATACAAACCAACAACTTATATTCTCTGTATGTCCTTAATGTTAGCATCTACATCATGTTTAGAGGGTCAGGCTGCTTTTTTCATCTACTTTTAATCACACTTATGTAATAAGAAACAAATATTATGACAATCTAGCTCTGTCACATGTAAATTGGTTGACAAGACAGAGCATATAGGTGAGTCTTAAAAATTGTTTTGATCCCCCCAGAGATTGCTGGCCAAGCTGTCTGTTCAACCTATCTATATTTTCAAAATGTACTTCAAAAACTGTGGGCAAAGTGTCACATGCCTGCTGAAGGAGCTACTCTGGGGTTGTTATTGTGAATTGCATTAAGTTTCCCTCATTAAGTTCTGGCAATTACGATGGAAAAGACTGCAAGCTGGAGGGTTGCAGTTTGATCAACCTTGAAGGGCTTAAGTAAATTTAAATTCAGTTTTCACCAGTCTTAGGAGGTTTAAATAAATCTGAATTCAGTTGCTATCATTTGTAAATGCAGGAGATTTCACATAAGAATTCAATTTCTGACTTCTAAAACTGGAAGGCAGGCGACATCAATGTGCAGCAACAGTCAAATGAGGTAGGAGCACCATGGGCCGCCCTGGGGCAGCCAGATCAGCAGAAGCCTCTACCAACTTGCCTACAGGGTTGGCTTTCTTAAACCTGGCACTCTTAACTCATTTTTGTTACCTGCCTGACCTCTGTAAGTCTTGAAGTGTCAGGTGACTTGGAGAAAGGCTACTCTGATGACCCAGGAATGAAAGAATGACTGGCCAGACCACTGAAAGTGTTCTGAAAGGTCTAGTTCCCTCTAATCCATTTTACAGGTGAAGATGGTCTCCATTAGTAATGCTTCCCTCCTCCCACAGTTTCAAAGACTTCCAATCTACTATAGCTGGGGTTAGCAAATATTTTCTATAAAGCGCTTTGTGGGCCATACAGTCTCTGCTGCAACTCCTCGATTCTGTTATTGTAGTGTGAAAACAGCCACAAAAAAATACATGATGACCAGGCAACACTGTGTTCCAAAAAACTTTATTGACATTACTGATAGTGGTTAGATTGGGTCCATAGGCTGTAGGTTGCCAATCCCTGGATTAGAGTATAAGATGCAAATTCTTTAGCCTGGCAATCAAACTTGCCCCTGTTCTGTGTTTGCCTATCTTAACTTTTCAGACCCAGATCTGTTTCCACATGAATACTATGCCAGTTTAGTTAGCAGAGTGTCCTTGGATAAATCACTTAATTCCTTTGGCCTCTATTTCTTCATCTGTTAAAAGTAGGAATAATACCACACCTAAATAACATAGCTGATGTAAATATTGAAGAAAATATTACATGTGATTACTTATCATGTATCCATTGCTTCACTTCACTCCATGTGCTTTATAGTCCAGCCAAACTATTATCTTTGTACATGGCTTTTCTCACCCCTACATCTTGTTTTCACTGTTCCCTCCATGATTGCCTTACTCATTTCCATGTGTTCAAATTCTTCCCATTCTTCTATCCCCAGCTTAAGGGCCAAAGTCATGAAAGCTTCCTTCATCTCTCTTAGTCAGAAGTAATTGCTCTTTTCTCGAGTGAAAAAGCACTTTGTGACTCTCTAAAGGCACTTAGAGCTTTTCATCTTAGAACTGGGTATCTGATTTCCCTTAAACCATTGGAAACACTTGAAGACAAGGACCAGGCTTTAGGCATATCTGGGACCCTCCCTGTTTCTACATCTATCACTGTGCCCTGTAGAAGTCAGTTCTTAGCAAATACCTGACTAATGAATGACCTGCATCAATAACTTTTTCCTCATGGTCAACAGTTTAAGTGTTTAGTAAATACTCACTTGTAAAATGATTCCTTTTTGCATTTATCTTTTGGGAAAAACCCATAAAAACACTTAAGAACCTAGTTCCAGTTATCGATGAGCTGATTGAGTACTAAATGAGGCAAGAGAAAGGGTGCTAAAGGCCACCCAAAATGAACTAAAAATTTATACATGTCAACCTATATATACATTCCAGAATTTCTAAAGGTATCCACATGACTTTGCCCACAGGAGACTGAGATTTACAGAAGTTATATAACTTTGTTCCACATCTGGAATTAGCTTCTCACTTAAGAGGTAAGAACATCTTTTGCATCTAATCAAAGAAAATCTGCTGGTTAGACAATTTCCAGGTACATGTATGCTCAACCTCCTCTTTAGCTCAATGGTTTATGGACTTGTTTTTGTTTCTGGCTCAGCTGTTGTTCCCATTTTTATTTCTGATTTAAATATTTATTCTAGAATATCCCACATAGTTGCTCATGGATACTAATAGGCAAGTACTTAGACTTGATGTTAAAGGCCAATTGGGGAGGCCGAGCACGGTTGTGCATGTCTTTGATCCCAGTGGCTTGGGAGGCAGGAGGATGGTGAGTTCAAAGCCAGCCTCAGAAATGGTGATGCGCTAAGCAACTCAGTGAGACTTTGTCTCTAAATAAAATGCAAAATAGTGTTGGGGATATGGCTAGTCAAATGTCCCTGAGTTCAATCCCCAGTACCCCCGACCTAAGAAAAAGGTCATATGGCAAGCCCTCTCCTCCAAAAAAAAAAAAAAAATCTGAAATATAGGGGGGAAACCCATATGAACATGCTAAAGAAAGAATATACCTATCCTCAATTCATAAATGGCTCAGTGAAAGTTTTGAAAATCCTCTCTTCTTTCTTATGAGGACACCTATACTCCCCCCAAGGAGTTGTTGGGGGCCCTGGCAAAGTATAGTTGCTGCCAGTGTTTGCTGAGAAAAGGCACAAGTGTGAGGCAAGACAGTGCAGTGTGCCCTCCAAGGCTCCTGGCCGTGAAAGGGTGGCAGCCTGGTTTCATGTTAGAATCACCTGGAGTGGGAGTTCTGCCTTTACCTAGAATATAGAAAGCTGCAAGAGAACACTGATCCCATCCAGCATTGAAAAGAGCAGGATAATAGACAAAATCATCATTTTTCTTCAACCCATCAGAGAGCAGAGGTCACAGGCACCTGGAACGCTGCGTTCAGTCACATGCTTTCCCATAGAAGTTTAGGCCCCCAACTATTGTAGCCTTGTTTTCTGGGAGAGCGTAAAGGTGAACACACTCTGGGCTCTCTACAGGCTAGATTTATGTGGCTGTAGCTAAACCAAACTAATTTGGAATCCAACCATTCATGGATGGAGGGAACATAGTACCATTTTTTTTCTTTTGATATTCAGTATTTCATTGGTTTATGATACTACAATTATCAGATTAACTAAAGTCATCATCAGTATCAGCAGACCCTGGGGTCATCATCAAGTGCATAATAAGAGAAGCATCTTCATTTTTGACAACAGGATTGAGCAAAAACAACCAATAAAGAGATGAGATATTGAGGGAGTGGGATAATGCTGTGTCCGGGCTGCTCGCACCTGTCACAACTGCAAAACTCAGACCTTAGAGCATTAGTTGCAAAGTGTCTTGCAAAGGGTGTTATTAAGCAAAGGTGCTTCGGGGAGAAGGGGAAGAGTTAGGGATCCCTTTAGATCATAACATCTTTTAAGTCCTGCTTCAGTAAGAAAAATTTTGTTTTGTCTATTGAAATTTCAAACATGTATTCATTTGTACAAGAAGTTTTTTTAAAAATTTTAATTTCAGCTGGATAACTCCTGTGTATGGAACTTAAAAGGACCTACTGAGGCTCCTAGAGGGGAATGGAAAACAATCTCCCTCTTGCGGAGAACCACAGTCAACAGAGGCCTCTTCATAAAGATTTGTCCAGGGATATCTTGGAGGTGGACACTGGATTTGAGATGATGAGGCTTCACAAAGGATGATTCTTCTGACAGCCACAGCTATCAGATTCCAGATTTGGGGATCTAACAACTATTAAATCTACAAAAGTCAAAACATGGCCAGCAGTACTACTGTCCCCTACCTATAACCTTCCAGATGTGTTCTGAGGTTGGGAGATCACAGATCTCTGGCAAACAGTCATAGTCAGGTATGTGAGGACAGACGGGGATGAGCACAAATAGAGTAAGTACGACACTATCACTGTGCTACTAAACTTCAAAGAGGAAACCTGACCAGCCCTCCAGTAGTGTGACCTGAAGACATCACTCACAGCATGACACAGACCACGCGCTTCCTCCATGGCTCTCAGTGTCAATGACTTTGGAAACACCGGTGGGTGAAGGTAAAGAAATGGGAGGCACTGGGGGATCATGGTTCATGAAGCGTGTGCCAGGAAAAGCAAGACATCAGATCAGCCGTGATGTACGTCTCTTTTAGGAACTTAGTATCACTCTTCACTAAAGAAGCAGGCCAAAATGGACTAGAGAATGGGCAGAGTGTGCTCTGTTGCCAACCCTCATAGAAATGGACCTCTTAGCATGTCACAGAGAGCACCTAAGCTCCCTAAAAAGCACAACGGCCAAAGCTGAACGTCCAAGCCACTATACCACAAGATTCATCCTCAAAGGTAAAGAGAGCTGAACCTAGAACCTCTCTAACCAATTCAAGAACTCTATGTTCTCATGACTATTTTGAAATATACGCAGGAACACTATGAGCCACACGTGGAAAAAACACGTCTTCATCACTGGCCCAGTTGATTGTGACCTAGGGCCCTTTGAAGGGTGAACAGGTCTTTTGAAGTGGAAAGGTATCTCCTAGCACCTGTAAAATAAATGACTTGCCAGTCTGCCTGATCTATGTGGGTTGGTTGTGCAATCCCTATTAGGGCCAGCATCTTCTACAAGCAAATGATGATACTCTTGTGGTCTCCTTCAGAATAAAAAGTCAGAGAAGGGGTGTAAGCAACTGCAGAGATGACACACCAAATTCCTATTCACTTCTTTTCACAACGATTTTCTTGCAACCCAGGACTAAGTAACAATAGGCCATGGCACAAGGAGCACCTTACAGACTTTAGGGAGGAGTAGAGGGACTTTGTTGCCTCAGAAAATTCACTGTAATATGAATTATGGTTCTCAGAGGAGACTGGGCAACAAGTTGATACTTTCCTTATAAGGATTACTTAAAACATAGATGATATTAACATTACAGAGGCTGTAATGTGCTTTGAGGAAGACATGGCTACATCCGGTCTTTCAATACCCTATAAGTTAACAAAAAAGTACGGCCACCAGTTTGTTGAGTCAATTTATTCCTCTGTAGCCACAGGAGAAGGGACTAATGTCCAGGTTCAGTTCTAAATAAGTGCAATCATGGAGACCTGCCAGGGGCTGTGGGGACTGCTGTTATTTCTACCCTTCCTGACAGAATTCACTCAACTAGGCATTTCTGAATTCTGATTATTTCCACCATAGGCCACGGTTATAGTTATGAAAGTCAAAAGAATAAGTAAAGTCACTCTCTACTGTCAGTGAAAAAGCAAACAACAAGAAGACCAAACTCAGGCTGGGATTGTGGCTCAGTGGTAGAGCGCTTGCCTAGCATGTGGAAGCACTGGGCTCAGTTCTCAGCACCACATATAAATAAATAAATAAATGAAATAAAGGTTCATCAACAACTTAAAAAACAAAAACCATTTCATTAGCTCCTCAATGTAAAGGGAAATTTCTCTCTCACTGTAGGAGCTGACAAAAACATCACAGACTAGTCTATCTGGAACATTTCCAAAGGGCAAGAAAATAAAACTCAGAGAAAGGCCATAGACAAATATGAAACACTGTAACTCTCAATCCACTTATCTCAGGCAGGCAAACAGGGCCACATACTTAGATGGACACACACTCTTCTTGGCCCATTCTCTCCTCAGAGCCTGACCCTTGACCCTGGCTACCTCTTTCCCCTCTACTCTCATGCCCCCCAGGTCAGCCTCGTGGGCTGTCATGGTAAGACAGACCAGCAGGAACGAAATACAAGCCGTAGGCTTAGAAGACTGAGCTGCTCACACATCAGGATCTATCGTCTAAAGGTTATTCCATGATAAATTAGCCCATCGTTTCTACTTCCTAAATCTGACAATTTTCTACACCCCATTCCTCAGTAAGATATTTTTCTGTTTTCAACTAAGGAAGTCCTTTTGGAGACTGAATTTCAGCAGTTACACAAATCAGCCACTTGGTAGTTTTTGTGGGTTATCACTTGTAGTACCCAAACACACTTTGACTTGGAGTGATTAATTGCAGAACAAAGGCTGCTTCCGTTTGCAGAGCTTCTCCTCCAGGCCACAGGGGAGTGGAAGTGGAGGGGGGCTAGTCTTGCCCTGGAATGCCTGATCAGTTAAAGCCAATCACTCTGCACTTGGTAGACATAACACTCTGAGCCGACCCAGAGATCTAGGTGCAGAGTGAAAGGTAACAGCACTGCCTCTCCTCACTTGGGAAGAGGGCCTGGGAGACAGCTTGGAAAAGTGAGGGTGGCTCTGTGTTATAAACCTGCAATGAAATGGAAGTGCACAGCTCGTCTTTGGAAGACATTTCCAATGCTGTTAATGAAGACATGCCTGTGCTTGCTGATGTTGATTCCCCTTTTCCTTTTGAACCCTGTACCACCTAAGGAGTCTCACCAAAAACTCACACTGATCAGAGCCTGTTTGCACAGTGACTAGAACAAAAAGGGGAGGAAGCAGGGGAGATTGTCTGGAATAGGGAGCCTTCCTGGCGCCCCTCAAATCATACTACCCAGGCAGCCCCCTCTGTGCATCTCTGCCCAAGGCAGGAGCTGTCAAGAATCTCACAGATAAGTAATTTAGAAATATTCTGGCTGAATGAAGGAGACTTACTTTGGGTTTCCATTGCTCTCTGCCAAGCTAGAGAAATAGAGTGTGGACAGATGCTCTCTAAGGTCCTGATTTGAGCTCCAAAGAGGTTTGAGGCTTGGCACAGCAATAAATCCCAGGGATCTTCACCTCCTTGTTTTTTTTTTTTTTTTTCAAACAAATTGAAATTAATGCAATCAAGAACAGAGAAGGTGATTGTTTTACCCCATCAACTAATCTTTCTTGTTCTGAACATGTCTATTCTCTTTAACAAAGCTATTAAGATTTTTCGATTCTTGGGCAAAAGTGACCCATGTGGGATATATTTGAGAAATTCCACCACCACAATCCAAATAAATAAAATGTCTCATCTCTCTACAGCAGACAGCAAATCTCATAATCAGTTTCAACACGGCAAAAGAAAATATAATGGTCATTTATTTGTTCAAAAATATTAATTGAGCACCTACTATGCATAAGGAAACAGAGGTCCTAGAGAGAAAACAAATTAGTAGAAGACATTGTACTTATCTTCTAGGATCCTACAATTTACTTAAGAAATAAAATGTTTATTACCTAAAGAATGAAAACAAATTAGTAAGTGCCAAAATTGGAGGCTCCATAAACACCCATAGTTTTGGAGGAGAGAGAGAGAGCTCCCAGAGATTGGAGAAAAATAAATGAAGCAGTCTGTGAACAGTACATTAAAGTCTTACAAAAATAGTTTCATAGCTTATATATCAATTAAGACATACTAGATATTTTAAAAGAATGTGTTAACAGATATTTTTGAAGATTGTGTTTAAATTTAGTGGTGAGAAAACAAATTAGTAGAAGGCATTGTACTTATCTTCTAGGCTTTATATTCCAGAAATATGCAAAAACCAGAAACCATGGTAGACAAAGCACTCAGAGAAGGACCCACCAAAAAGAGAGCACTTAGTTAGGCTGATTCCAAAAATCATACTATGTGATTCCTCCAAGCAATGTGACCTTCTAGAATGTTCTCGTTTCTTCCTTTTCTAAGTAGTTGAATTTATCTGCTTTATCAATCTGTAGCTCGTTTCCTACCTAAAACTGCAGGAAATTAAGAGATACCAGATCACCAAAGTCTAGTCCCTAAACTTGGCTGAGGGTAAGGTAAGGTAAGGTAAGTTGTCCTCCTTTTTCCCACTTCTGAAGTTAATTTTGTACATTTAAACAGAGAGGCAGTGGAGTCAAGGCATTTATTGAGGCAATCAAGCACAAATGTTCTTGCTCTGCCATCCTTGTGGGGAACTTCTAAAACCACAGATTCCTAGATTCCAACCTCTGGGGTTCTGATTCAGTGGATCTATTTATAGTGGTTCTGAAGATCTGGCAGTTTTGTGAGCTGTTGATCTCCAACATTCCCCTACTGGCTTCTTCTGTGTTTCCCTTCAACGCCCTGCTGAGGGTATCCTTTTTATAGCTAAATATCCTTCCAAAGCCCTCTCTAGCTTCTACATTTCCTCTGCATCATTTTCTCCTCCAAACTCTCATACCACCCGGGATTTCCAGTGCACACTTGCTACCAATTGACCATGCTGTGAAGCCCTCTCTATGTCAATAAACATGTTTCTAGCCCTATGCTGGAGAACACACCATAGAAGACACAATGGAGAACAATCTTACATCCTGGAGGTGGAAGGAGACACACCAAATGGCTAAAATAACAGGTTGGAATGAGTTAAATGCTAAAGGGTGGTAAGAAAAACATTCTGTCCAAAGACCAGGGAAAAGGTAATTCTTCGTAGGAGGATTTCAGACAATTTCTAGAGGAAATGGCACAGCAGTGAATCCCAAGGATGTGGGGGAGGTTGTCCTTAAAGGATGACTATTTCCTGATCAGAAAATAGCCAGGGATGATGCAGAGTGAAGAGATTATCTAATAAGACCACAAAGCAAGAAGGCAAAGGTGGAAGAACCAGAAAGTAGTCATTATATTAGGATGTGGATAGGAAATGAGGCTGCAAATGGGTTGAGGGCAGGTTCTTGGAGGGTCAGCTGTAACTTGGGAAAGAATATGGACTACTTGAAAGAGCTCAAGCTTTAGTGTCAAAAACAAAAAACAAAATCCCCCTAGGATTTTATCCTCATTCGAATTGGTTATTAGTGAAACTGTATTACTCTCTCATCCTTATCTTTTAGGGTTGCTGTGAGGACTCAAAATATTAATGAATGAAAGTATCAAACATAGCTATTTCTCATCTCATTATTTCATGAGCAATGGGAAACAACAGAATATGCTTACAGAGATTGATCCGGTCTAACTTCTAATTTGAAAGCTAGCTAGATGCAATGTTAAGGGACAAAGAGGAAATAGAAAACCTCTAGGCAGAGAGAACAGTTACAGGGATGTTTCAATATCCCAGGTGTGAGATGACGAGGTCTTGAGTTAAGACAGAGCCACTGTGAGTCTAAGGCAAAGAAGAATGACCTCAGAGGAGCAAAACTGAGAAGTGTCAGCAAGAGGTGGAAAATGAATCTCGCAGCAGTGAAGATGATTTGGGTTTCTTGCCTGTCTTTTGCTACTATGAGGAGGACAGTGTTGCAACTGGAAGTTAGGAAACCTAGGAGGGTTGGGCCTCAGTTGACACAGAATGACTTCTAGCGGGGACATGATGAAGTACAGATGAGGGCTGGGCATCTTTAGCAATGTCCCAGTGTGCAACAGAAGATTTACCTAAAACTTAGAAAGGAGGTCAGTTCTGGATAGGAATACTGGAAAGGTCTTGGCAAAGCTGTGAATATCGTTGAGAGAGGGTGAGGGTGGAGAGAAGAAAGGAGGAAGACTGAGACCCGAACCTTGCAAAAGGTCCACCCTTAAGGAATTAATGAAAAAGAGAAGTTAATGGAGGAGGCAGAGGGGCAGTCACCTTCACAGAAAGAAGGCCTAAGTATACTATCAGAAATGAGGCCTTTCAAGATAGAAAAAACTACCAGCATCATCAAAAATAAGCATCAGCTGGGTTAGCCATTTGATTTTGCAATTAGAAAATGTGGTAAAGGCTGCCAGTGATATCAACATGCCATTCTCTTGCTTCCTTCAGTAACAGAACCCACAAGACTTTAGCTGGGCGCATGGCTCCTGGCTAAGCCTGCACTTCTTAGTCTCTGTTGTGTATGTTCATAAGACAAAGTTCTCCCCAATGGCTAAATCGGGAAGAGACATAAGCACCTTCTAGCTCATCCTGCTGAAAGCACAGGGTGTGCTCTCCCCTGCCCTGCCTGGAACTCAGGAGTGTGGTGGACACAACATGTGCCATTTTCATTCAGCCTTGTGACTAGGGATAATGCCACAAGAGAAAGGGAAACTGGGCCCCTGACATCTAAACTCCTTACACCAGATTGTTACACAAAGAAAAATTAATTTGTCTCTTAAATGACAATTATTTTGGTCCTTGTTTTGGAAGCCAGGACTTTATAGATATAAGAGAGAGGGTGTGGTGAGGAAATGAATATAAACCATTCTCCTAAAAGTGAGAAGGGAAAGGAAAAGATAGCTTCAAGAGGAAGGATGGTCAATAGGAGTGTTTTGTTTTAAAAATCCAGGATTTTACAATTATTGACATTTTTTAGTATATATACTCTCCTTGTTCATGGAATATTTTTAGTTGTAAGGAGGCAATTTAAAATTTTTGCTTGGGAAACTAACAAGTAGGTTTTATTTTTGTCATTATGATAGTTGTATTCATAAGTAAGGTCTTTGGGGGCATTTACTGTTTGTGTACTTGCACAGAACTATTTTCAAATGGGACTTAGGAAAATTCAAAGTTTTGCCAATTAACTAGAGGGTGATCATTTATATTATTAAGAAATCCCTTTAAAATAAGAAACTTCTTAGCATTTAGGTATACATAAACCATTTAATTACATAATGGAAGGCTAGAGAAAAGAAAGTCACTTGTTAGTGAAATGGTCATGTATAGAGGTCAGTAGGAAAGCAGAATTCAATACATAAATATTTTAGTTTAAGGAGTTTTTTTCAGGAATAACAAAGACATGAAATACCTGCAATGTCTGTCCTGCACTCAATGGCCCTTTTGTGGGTTGAGGGGTGACCATACTAAGTTCTAAACTCTTGATCCTACAGCAACCCAAGCAGTAGGGAGCTCTCAGAACCACCCTTGGGATAACCCCAAACAGCCTGGAACTATCTGCTGTCCAGGCAGTGGCAGTCACATAATTAACCATAATAGCTGCACAAAATATACTTAAAACAACATTCCTGTTGGTATTTAGCTGCACTAAAATAACAAAGTAACTACCCATTCCCCCATGTGTAAATTATAGATATTATGGTTATGTACATAATGAAATTTCTTATTTGCATTTCACATAAAATTCACCAAACTCTTTATCCACTCATTACTTATCCATTATGGGTTTTTTAAATAGCACTTTTAAAAAGTTTGCTTTGGCTCAGGGTGAATTATTTGCCCAGACTTTATTCCTGGAGTCATGACTCCCCTGGGCCTTCTTCACCTTTTGCAAATTCATAGCTCATTTTGTGGGGGTGGGAGTGGTTTGTGTGTATGCATGGGCATATGTGGAAGCAGTCTTAATATTTCCTAAATGATGAAATATCTTATAAGATATAAATATATCTATAACCCAGAGGAATTAAATAGCTAAAACAATCATAATAGGCAGAAAAGGGATAAGGAATATACCATAAAGGTAGCAGCAAGAATTAGGTTATCTCTTTGCCATCATGCATATACTTGGATAAAATTTGTTGATACATAGTGGAAGAAAAGAATGTGCTAAAAATCCAATGAATGTTTAAATATTAAGAGAGACACAAATGCAACAGTATATAAGAAGGTAAACAGGAAAAGCTGCTTTCAAGCTTAAAATACAATCTTGAGGAACTATAATATACCACCAAATGCATTGTTGGATGTGAATAAGCACAGGAAAATATTTTTTTTGTGTGTTAGTTTAATTAAAAATATGTGATCCTCAATATCAACATAAATATTTTACATGAAGAACTAGGGGAGAGAGGCAAGGTAATTGTAGACACTGACCAATTTCAAGAGGGCAGTGACAGCTTCCAAACTCTCCCCCATTCATCTGTCAGACCTTGGCTTGAATGTCTTCCAATATAGTTCCTAATGAGTTCAAGAGCAAAGAGAGGGATTATCTTAAAAATTAAAGATGGAGGTCTTCAATCTATTAGAAAAAGTCCTTTCTAGATTGATAGATTCATAGGGGCTTTGAGCTAGAAGAGATCAGAGCTAACATTTAGTTCCTGTCTCATCCTAATGCATACATTTCATCATAGGGACAACTGGGTCCTACATAGTAAATGGCCCACGATCATGAAGCGAATTAATGGCAGAGTGAAAGGTTAAAATGTTGATTTTTGACTCTGTCCACTAGAGGTAGAGGTTTCTTTTTCACTGATGGGCACTACCTATACTCAGAAGGAATAAGAGAAAGGACTGGTATGCTTCCCTGGAGGATGAGTCTTGCTAATGGGGTAGTACAATGACTGGGTGGGCACAGACTGAAAGTCTGGGGTTTAGGGGCTTCTGGATTTGTGTCTGGATACAGGAGTTTGCTCTTTTGCCTAAGACTATCTTAAATTAAAAGGAGAATTTGATGCCATGAATATACAACAGACAGTAGATTGCTCTTCTAGTGAGAGTTAATTGACAGAAAAACCATGTCCCAGTGAATATCTTATCTCTTCTACTCAACCAGAGTGATGCCTGACACCAGTTTAATGATATAGTTTATTGCTCACTCAAAAGGGACAGGAATATTGGAAGTTTTCATAAGTCATTTGTGTGTCTATAGATTCCTCCTGGTTTTATTAGGGGCAGCTGTTGCCTTGTTATGGAGATACATTTATCTCAACTTTGCACCAAGCTAATGCATATGCATGGCAGTCACGCTAAGCAGACAAAGTAGTAAACATTCTCTATTTAACCTAAAGTTAACCTCACATGGCCTAACATAGTTTTCAATACTTTAATTTCATTTGGAAATAGAGTTTAAACAAAACATCATTTTCTTTTACAAAATACTATTACTGATTTCATTTTCCCAAAATATTTCTTAGCTTTTAGATGACTTCCTTTTATTTATATTTTTTACTTTTTTTGGTTCTTTTTAGTTATACAGACAGTAGAATTCATTCTGATATAATTATACAAGCATGGAATGAATGAATATATATATATATATATATATATATATATATATATATATATATATATATATATATATATATTCTCCCCATTCTTTTGGATATAAACAATAGTAGGATTCTCTATGGTGTATTCATATATGGACACAGGAAAATTATTTTGGATTCACTGCACTGTCTTTCCTTTTCCTATCTCCTCTCCTCTCCCTTCCCTTCTTTCCCTGTTGTCTAATCTACTGAATATCTATTCTTCCTCTCTCCCTCCATATTGTGTTAGCTTTCACATATCAGTGAAATATTCAACCTTTGGCTTTGAGGACTGGCTTATTTCACTTAGCATGATAGTCTCCAGATCCATTCATTTACTAGCAAATATCATAAAGTCTTTCTTCTTTATGTCTGAGTAATACTGTTTTGTACATACATATCACATTTTCTTTATGCATTCATCTGTTGGTGGGCACTAAGTTCATTCCAAAGCTTGGCTATTGTGAATGGAGCTGCTATAAACATTGATGGGGCTGTGTCACTGTATTATGCTGATTTTAAATCCTTTGGCTATATACCAAGGAGTGGGATAGCTGGGTCAAATGGTGGTTCTATTCCTAGTTTTTTGAGGAATCTCTATACTGCTTCCCAGAGTGGTTTTCAAACATGTTTAAAAATAAGTGGGTTCAATTTCTTCTGATGGGATTCAAACTACATTTTTTTCCCCCTAATAGCTACATGATGTCAGGTTCATTTGGTTAAGAATTTAGTTTTTCAGAATGTCTTTGTACTATTCTTGTTGATGATGTTATGTTACCTCTTGACATTCAGTATTGTTGGGACTTCATGAATTTCTGGGGAATGATTAATCAAAATAATAATATCAAATATCATTAAATAAATGTCAAAACAAAGTAATTATATTGTTTCCTGTTTAATTATAATAGGAAAATTTAAATTATTTTGCTTATTTTATCCTAATGAATATATGATTGTAAGAGTCTGAAAGCTAAAATCCTTAGCAGATAGAAAGACAAAAAAAGAAAAAAATTCTTACCTCACAAGAAAACCTGGATGATCACTTTAACTGGATAATCACTTTAACTGGTCGAACAGGAATATACATAATGTGCTATTGTTTCCTTACTAATAGATTTTTCCAAACAAGTTGCTTCCAAAAATATTTTGTAAGCTGTCATTAGCTTTCAGAGATGTTGCTTTAGGTGGGAAACCTTGGTGATCCATCTCACAAAGCATGGCTAGAAAGAAGAGACCCTGAAACTGCTAAATGAGAACTGAAAAGTGTCTTGTGAAGTCGTGACCCTTTAAAGGTGTTGGTTTACAGAGTGTGAAACAGGCAATTTACCAGCTGTACCCAGGAAGCTACTCTGAAAATGCTATGGTGGGGAATCAGAGAAAAAGTCATTCTGAAGATGGCTAGATACCACCACCACGGCAGACCCACAATTAGTTTGGTCTAACTTCTTTGACAGGGGAAATTTCTTAATTTGGAATACAATTCAGTATTTCAACAGAAGATTATTAACATGAAACACAATCCATTACCCTCTCTGCTGTTTTTTTTTGTTGTTGTTTATTATTATTATTATTTTTGGACCATTTTTAAAACTCGAAGGACAAATTCACTAAGGACTATGCTCAAAATGGGACATGCAAATTCCTTATCAAAAGCTGCACATTCAGAACCCATTGCTGGGTTCCAAGCCTTCTGTGTGGATCTGGAGAGCCAGTGGGCCCACTGCCATCCTGTTGAAACAGGAAGAGGAGCTCACTCTACCACTCTCATTAAGAATCAATTTTGTGGAAGTTAATTTTAGCTTACTTTTAAGGGCTAGATAAGCAGATAAGCATTGTTGGGTGCCAAGAATTTTAGAATGTTTTTCATAATGTGGTCAACAACCCATTTTTTAACATACCCCTTGACTTTTCTAGATTTTATGAGGCCCATAATTACATTTTTTAGGGGGGTGGTGTGATATTTCAATACATGTATCACAATGTGTAATACCTGGTCAGGGTAACTGCAACATCCGTCACCTTAAACATTCTTCATTTCTTTGTTGAGAACATCCTAAATTCTCTCTCCTAGCTATTTTGAAAAGTGAAATTATTGTCAACCATACTTATCCTGCCATGCTATAGATTTAAATTTTCTCTCTTTGATTTATCTATATGATAAATATACCCAGTTTAATTCCCATATTCCCAAAGAGGTAACTATGGAAAGACATGTCAATAAACTGTTTTTTGTTTTTCCTTTTTCTTTCTTTTTCTGTTTGGTGGAGCTGGGAATTGATTCCAGGGCCTCATGCATGCTAAACAAGTGCTCTACCTCTGAGCTATAAGCTACAGCCCCAGTATTAATAAACATTCTTAAAGCTCTTTGACTTCCTTGGAAAGAATGGCTTTTTAAAAAAAGATTCCTTGAGAAAATATTTAGAGACTCATTAATACTGGGTAAAAAATCTCTAAATTTTAGAAATCTTAAAACAAGTTCTTAAAATAGTGCTTAAAGGTCAAACATTAGTAGAAGTTTTGTGCATGTTTAAGAACATGGGATGTATACTTTTCTTTGATTACAAAGTGAAGAACAGAAATTATGGCATTTTAGGTCTCTCACTGTTATGTGAGATATAGCTTCTATAATTAAATGAATTGTCTCCTTTGTTTTGTGGAACTTTTTCTCCTTCCAGGCCATTCTGAATGATGCTCTCATACATCTGTTCTTCTAGAGCTAGTGGAAGTCTAAATCCATGTCACCCTTTACAGGATAGGAGCAGTCTAACCACAAGAATAATTTCTTTTTTGATAAACAGGGCCAATGTCAGTCTCTCTAGAGAGAATGAACACACAAACACACACACACACACACACACATATATATATACACACACACACACACAGCCTATATTCAGGGCCAATTTTTTTTTCTACCCCCAACTAATAAAATCAGGAGGCTGCGAGGAGGCTGAGCGGCGTGCAGTTTGATGTCCTCAGCAGGATACGGGGAGTCAGAAGTGACGCTGTAAATCCAGCACGGGGCTTCAACACTGTGTGAAGTGTGGCCTGAGCCTCGGAGATTTCCCTTTGATGCAAGTTCAGTATATTAATGGGAAAAGCATTCACTTTTATTTGTCTGTACTGTCTGCGACGGCGAGGCTGCCTCATTTAGGTTGGGCGGACATGAAAATACACAGAGAAGCAATCTGTTGCAAATTAGCACAACTCTCCTTTCATTTGCTAGCTAGTAATTAGGAGGGGTTAAGAAAGTGTAACTTATCAGATTGTATAAGCATATCTGCTTGTGTGGACAGCAAGCTTTCTCCCAATTGCCCTAGGAACCCTGAGGCAATAATCCTTCCTGGATGTCCACTTGATCCAAAAGAAAACATGGGCGTGTGTGGAATATACACACTTTGTTGGGTTGGAAATTAATGCCTGAGGAGCATTAATGCTTTTTAGTACCTTACCTTTCTTTAGAGATGTTTTTATTCTCCCGTTTCCAAATAGCCTTGAAGTCACTGCAGAACTCATACCACACCATAAACACGTAGCTCGGTGTGATCTCCTTCTCACCGGCCTTTGGCTTCATTCCAAAATATCCTACTGTTGTCTCAAAACTGCAACAGGTAAGGGGAAAAAATGGAGAGAGGTAGACGATGAGAAACTGTCAATACCCAAACCCACCGGGGTGTGGAAAAGCAGGTAGCTTGCCACACACCTATTCTCTAAAGATGATTTCTGGCTCGTGGCTACTATAGTATACCCTAAGCCTCAGAAAACTAATTTGTCCAAACTGATTTGCCAATAAGTACAACCTGATTGGGGAAACTTCTTATATCTATTAAAAACAGCACATATAACCTAAAGAAGTATGTACGTTAAACTTCTTGAGTTTGTTCTTCATCTCAAATCCATGTCGCTTACCTGCTCTTCATTTTGTGTTTAATGACTACAAGACTGATGATATACTGACTCAATAGCATTAGTAGTAGTCAGGTAGATGTCCATTGGGAACAACTAAACTGCTGAATGTTTCAAGGAAAATCAGTTCTATCTGTTTTCTGGCATACTCTGGCTTTGTTATCTTGCATTGAACCCTCAGTATCTATGACTCAATTTTCTCAAGGGTACAATAGGAGACTCAGACTATATGATCTTTAAGAGAGTTACATTTAGACGCTTGATACCATATAAAGACATAATCTACCAACAAACAAAAATAGATATAATTGTGAAACTAGCAATGTTTGGATGAAAAATCACCTCTGATCTTGAGAAACGATCTCCAATCTGATCAGAAAAGAACTCAGATTTTCCAGAGTAGATTTCTAGATATCATTAAGACCTACCCCATGGAACCTCACTGTGTAGCCGACTTCCCAGGCCTCCCAAGCAGCCCTCCTTGGAGGCACTAGCTTTGCAGCAATTTTTAGCTCTGAACTCAATCTTTCCCTCTTACCCTCACCCACCCCAAGCCACACAAGCTCATTTGCCACAAGCAAGAACACTTAAATAGCCCCCTTTTCTGGGGTGTTGGAAACTAATCAAAGCAGGAGTGGCTGGCCAGGTTTATTACTCAATACCCTATCATCTGTTCAGACACAGTGTCTTTTTTCTTTTTCTTTCTTTCTTTTCTTCTTCTTCTTTTTTTTTTTTTTGTGACCGTCCTGAATACTGAGTTCCTAATGGAACTCTATTCAATGGCATATATAAAACCCTGAAGTCCCATTACTATTATGGAGCATACTTTCATCTCATTCTCAGTTATTGGGCAATATGTATCTCATAAGATTTTATCACATTTCACAGATGAACTGTTAATTGATTCCATGGCTACGATTAGGTGAGATCCAAGCTGGAGCTACAGCTCTGAGTCCCATAAATTCTTTGTGCTTCTGTAAATAACAAATCTGTTTTTAATGCAAATGAAAACTACTGGTCAGGGAGTTTTGGACCCTGGTTATTAAAAGACTGAAGTGCATACGTGGAGAAAGGCAAGGGCTGTAGTAATCTCTTAAGGGGTTCTCTGATAATTCCAACCAGTAATCAAAGAAAGTAGCAAAGTCCACTCTCTGCCCAGACATGATTTCTAATGCTGTGGCAGTCAAAATACTTATAAAACCAAATGCGCACTCTACAGCATATTCAAAATGGAAATTATACTGACTGCAGTATGGGAACACATAAGGGAAGAGTTCCTAAAGCAGCAGAACATAAGTTTCCTATAAGGTCATAGGACTTTAGAATTGAAAGGGAGTGACTTTAATATTCTCATTTTACAGATAAGAAAACAGAGGCATGGAAAGATTGAATGACTTCATTCATTGACAGAGTTGGGTCTAGAACTCAGGTCCTCTGACTCCCTGGGGGAAATGCTCTTTCTGTTCTTCCCTTCTGTGGTTCATGCTCACTGACAAAGGCACTTAGATAAAATAGTCATTTTCCTTGTTTCTACCTTAGACACAGTTGCCCTCTATATCATACAGAGCCAGAATATTCATCACCCCAGGAGGGCTCACCATCAGTTCTTCTTTTATGTTCACCTTCAATACAGACACAGATGGACTTGTGCATTAACAGAGAAGAGAAAATCTCCCGTTCTCTGAATTTAGATGAAGAGGTTATTTTACAGCAGGACATAGTGATGAGCACAGTGAGTCTCATCACTGAGATTCATGGAACACCCACAGCATTCCCTGGAGTTTAGATTGTGAGACGGAGACATTGCAAATACAGGTGCTGCTTCAGAAAATGGCATGATTGTTGGATGGTGGTTATCATGGAGCATGAGAGAAGCATGCCAACATCCCAGGACCTCCCTTTTCCCACTTCTAAACTAAAGTCAACCACTGTCCCCTTGGCCTTTCCCTGTGAGTCCTTGCTTGCTCCTCTGCATGGGGATAAAAACTAAAAAGAAACACCCAATTCCAGATGTTTTTGTAACTGCTTTGGGAATGCAGAAAGCAAGTTACCCCCCTTTGGAAGAATCAGGGCAAACAGAGTCCCAGAGCATGGTGTGGTTCTGGGCTCTGCAACTCTGACAAAGATGAAGTTGCTCAGAGGATGTCCCTTATTCGATTTCAGTGTAACCCCTTTAAGGAAAAGCTCAAAGCCAGACTATGAACCCACAACTGTCTGATAAGATCTAGACTATTGTCCTCCCCAGACAAATCGCTCTTCATTCCAAATTCAGTTTTGATTCACAGAAGACTGATTGTTGAAAACCTTCTGAAATCTAGGCAAGAAAACTGCTGATATTTAGCCACCAGGATAATTTTCTCCAATAGACAGGAAACAAAGAATCAATGATAAGTTTTGATATTTGTAATTGTCAGCAGATAACTCTAAAAAAGCATTTGGCTTTTAAAAGATTGATTTCTAATCATATGTTTTGTTTTATACAATGTTTTTATTTCTCCCTGAGCTAGTCCCTGACTCCTTTTCCCTCATGCTATAATTCCTTGTCTGATCCGTATCATTTAAATTCAGCCAAACATCTTTAGAGTACAGACAACGATTTTATCAAAGAGCCCATAGCAAAATGAACTGTTCTACTTTTACAGCGTTGGGATGCCAAAGCGGAACACATCCACTTACTGGTTTACATGCATGCCTTCAGAATCTGCTTAGGAAAAGCAAATATTCCTTAGCCTCAGAGTAAACTGTTTCTCTTGAGAATAAAACATAAGAATTTACTAAATCTCACACGAATATTGCAACAGTGACCACAACCTCCTTAAAGAGTATAACCAAACAACTGTGGTTTCTCCATTAAAGATGGCATCTGACATATTTCATGAATGACATGAAAGCTAGACTACCTTCGCCACAAAGCCACGGAAAACGCTGACAACCAAAATTTATGATTCCCCTCAGCATAGCTAATGCACAGCAGCAGCTTCGGCCTCTCTAAGGTGGGCCCCTTTTTCCTTTACTGACAGTCTTGAAAAAGGATTAGAAATTTGACATCTACCCTGCAGCTAAATTTCTATTTGGTCCAATACCAGTGTGCCCTTGTTGCCAGTCTCTTCTCTATGAGCTATTTCTATAACACAGGCACATACTCATTTTATATATCGAGGAAGGAAATTTTAGTGTCGGATAAGAACAGTAGGGGGCACAAAAATCTAAAAACATAACCAGGTAATCATCTTAGTTTTCAATGATTATCATGACAGATTGATACTCATGATTCAAGAACAGGTCTGCACTCAGAAAACTACAAGATGTGCCTTAATCTTGCTTTCATCAGAATTTTAATTTTCTTGGCAATTACAGTAAGAAGCGGGGCAAGATGTTGGCACCTGTCAAAGCAGGGCAGACGGCACTGTCTGGGGGTTTTCAGTACACTCAAAAAATGTGGCTAGAGCAGAGGAAAATGGCTCATTTCTAGTTTGTTCATTTGGATTTAAATTCTTCTCCTCACCTATTTATGAGGCTCATGGTTTCCTTATATGCTGCTCCCTACCCCTACGTTCTCACCTAATTTTCTAGCACTTTTCAAATCAGTCCTAATAAAACATATTTCAGTCCTCTGCCCTGAATTTGAGAATGGCTGTGTCTATTTCTAGTCACTTCAAAAAGGGAGGGACAACCAAGCCGACTAACCTGTCAACTAGCAAAAAATAAAGACCTGCAAGGGCTCATCATGCATGATTATTAGGCTATCTGGGATGGAGGGTCTCACTCTGGTGCCTACTGAGAGACAGAGAGAGAGAGAGAGAGAGAGGGAGGAGCAGGGAAGAGGCCTAGAGTGGGTGTGAGGCTGAACAGAAGACCCGTGAGGTGTCTCCCAATTCTGGGGGAATTTTCCAGATGCTGAAGCTGTCCCTTCTTTCCATCTGTCCCATTGTCTACAAAAATCTTGTAGACTATATTTGAGGAAAGATAAAGTCTCCTAGGTGTTTGTAATAATTGGATTAAACCAGTGGTAAAGGATCAAATTGTTCCTAACTTCCATAAAGTGGCCGAGGAGCAGAGCAGTGGAGGAGACGCAAATGGATGGGATAGTGTCACAGCACATGTATGAGGCAAGTCACTTCTGAATGATTCTCCATTTCTTGGGAAAAATATCCCCAAGTCTTGTAAAAGAGCTTTCACCCCAGCTCCCAATTGAACCCTACCATTCCTGGATGCATGATTTTAACAAATGGAGTCTAAAGAATGGCTACTTAAACATTATGGAAATGAAATAATCCAGTCCCAAAAAGACAGATACTGCATGATCCATTGCTTACATGAGGTCCCTAGAGTACAGCGTCACAGAGACAGGAAGTAGAAGGATGGCTGCCATGGACTAGGGGAGGGAAATAAGGAGTCAGTCCTTACTGGGTACAGAGTTCTAGGTGGGGAAGATGAAGAAGGTTCTGGAGATGGATGGTCACACAGCAATGGGAATACACTCAATTATGGATGATGATGATGATGATAAAGAATATCTTCTCAAAGAAAGAATTGCAAGTAAGTCAGAATTTCTTACCTTTTCTGTGCATTCTCCAAATGGCTTTCTTCCATTTTATGTTCCTTTTTGGCTGTGAAAGAGAAAATAATTATGATTAAAATGATATTTTTCATCACACTCTTTGTATAATGGGATAGCTTTGAGTGCACCCATTGATTTTTACAGTAAATCTGAGTGCAGGAATTTACAAGCACTTGAGACCCCTCACTTTGCTACATCTGCCACACTGCTTTCTTGAAAACAGAGCTAACAGTGACCAAATAATCTTGTGTTTCTTCTGGGACACTTTTGAGAGTGAGAGGGAATGATATTAATAATTACACCTGGACAAAAATATAAATTGGAACAGTACAGGGCAGATTGGTAGATGTGGTCACTTGGGCCACAGCCAGACAAGCTTTGGCATGTTCCTACCATGTTTCCCTCACCCCAAAACAAAATAAATCCACTAGTATTTGCAGCAGCTCTTCTGGGACTCAAATAAACTCATAAGTACCCACGTATGCACACTCACACTCACAACTCCTTTGGCAGTCTGCTAAATGCCTTGGAAAAAACATACAAGACTGCTCAGGAAATCAATGATATGAGATATGTAGTCTGAACCTACAAATTAAGAACCCATGCTCTGTGGGGACTGTCTAATAAGGAGGTTTCACTTTTTCAAACACCATCTTCTCTGGCCCGATAAAGAAAAGAACATACCTCATCATCTGACATGTCACCCACTTCCCCTTCACAACCTGGTGATTACCCTTTTCCTCCTACAGCCTCTGTATTTCTGACAGATTATTTCTTTACTCCTTTGTCTACCATACAACAATTGAATGTAAGCTTCAATAAAGCAGAAACTTCATTCACCTTGCTTTCTGTTACAGATGTAAATGTGGGAAAGGACCCATGTAAATTATTTAACAAAAATGCATTTATTGGATACCACTTACTTAGAAGGAGAGATACTAGCTTTCCTAAGCATTAACACTTTGTTCAGAATATGAACATGAGCTATAGATTCTGAGGCTAAAGTTTTATACTAGTATCTCCAAGCATAATACATTTCAATTACTAAAATTATCTTGCTTAATATTAAACTAATTTGGTTTTGGTCAGTAAATCATTTTGGGCAGGGCTTAGTCACAGTTCTAGTCATCTGCTGCTGTATGTTCCTCTCCATGGTCATATACCTAGCAGAAATCTCTGTGAAATAGTCTGGTACTCAGCCCAATCAGACATTGAGAAATGACTTTCAGTAGTGAGCAGGTTCCCCCAAAGGTGAATCAAACTAGCTATTTGTTCTATTCTCATCCAGTGAAAAGAGAGAGGACAACACCTCTCTCAGGCCTGAGTGCCTTCCTGAAGGACCTTAGCTTTTCTCCATCACTAGATGGTTTCTAACTGGGTACTTCCACGCTGTGCTAAGTAGATTGTGTCCAAGTATCACTGCATATGAACTTAATGACAAAAAATACCCCATTCAAAGTGACTTAAACAGTAAGACTTTTTAATAATTCTATGGGAAATAACAGTGTCCAAATGTAAAAGAAGGTACTATGTTTTTTAAAATATGTATTTGCAGTATTGGGGATTGAACCTAGGGCCTCAGGCATGCCAGACACTCTACCACTGAGCTGCATCCCAAGACCTTTAAAATTTTTATTTTGAGACAGTCTTGCTAAGTTGTCCAGACTGGGCTCAAACATGTAATCTTACAGCCTCAGCCTCCCAAGTTGCTGGGATTACAGGCATGCACCACCATGTCCAGCTAAAGAAAAGTGTTATTTTTAGTTTTTTAGTTGTCAATGGACCTTATTTTATTTATTTATATATGGTGTTGAGAATTGAACCTACTGCCTCACATGTGCTAGGCAAGTACTT